>NW_026728047.1:0-312678 GCF_030684315.1 Stegostoma tigrinum | reverse complement strand
TTTCAGCCCCTCTGTTTCAGCCCCTCTGTTTCAGCCCCTCTGTTTCTCGCCATCTGTTTCAGCCCCTCTGTTTCCGCCCCTCTGTTTCAGCCCCTCTGTTTGACCCCTCTGTTTGTCGCGCTCTGTTTCAGCCCCTCTGTTTCTCGCCCTCTGTTTCTCGCCCTTTGTTTCAGCCCCTCTGTTTCAGCCCCTCTGTTTCAGCTCCTCTGTTTCTCGCCCTCTTTTTCAGATCCTCTGTTTCAGCCCCTCTGTTTCAGCCCCTCTGTTTCTCGCCCTCTGTTTCAGCCCCTCTGTTTCTCGCCCTCTGTTTCTCGCCCTCTGTTTCAGCCCCTGTGTTTCAGCCCCTCTGTTTCAGCCCCTCTGTTTCTCGCCCTCTGTTTCACCCCTCTGTTTCAGCCCCTCTGTTTCAGCCCCTCTGTTTCTCGCCCTCTGTTTCAGCCCCTCTGTTTCAGCCCCTCTGTTTCTCGCCCTCTGTTTCAGCCCCTCTGTTTCAGCCCCTCTGTTTCAGACCCTCTGTTTCTCGCCATCTGTTTCAGCCCCTCTGTTTCAGCCCCTCTGTTTCAGCCCCTCTGTTTCAGCCCCTCTGTTTGTCGCCCTCTGTTTCAGCCCCTCTGTTTCAGCCCCTCTGTTTCAGCACCTCTGTTTCAGCCCCTCTATTTCAGCCCCTCTGTTTCAGACCCCCTGTTTCAGCCCCTCTGTTTCAGCCCCTCTGTTTCTCGCCCTATGTTTCTCGCCCTCTGTTTCAGCCCCTCTGTTTCAGTCCCTGTGTTTCAGTCCCTCTGTTTCTCGCGCTCTGTTTCTCGCCCTCTGTTTCAGCCCCTCAGTTTCATCCCCTCTGTTTCGCCCCCTCTGTTTCTCGCCCACTGTTTCAGCCCCTCTGTTTCAGCCCCTCTGTTTCAGCCCCTCTGTTTCAGCCCCTCTGTTTCAGGCCCTCTGTTTCAGCCCCTCTGTTTCAGCACCTCTGTTTCAGCCCCTCTATTTCACCCCCTCCGTTTCTTGCCCTCTGTTTCAGCCCCTCTGTTTCAGCCCCTCTGTTTCCCGCCCTCTGTTTCTCGCCCTCTGTTTCTCGCCCTCTGTTTCAGCCCCTCTGTGTCAGCCCCTCTGTTTCAGCCCCTCTGTTTCAGCCCCTCTGTTTCTCACCCTCTGTTTCTCGCCCTCTGTTTCACCCCCTCTGTGTCAGCCCCTCTGTTTCAGCCCCTCTGTTTCAGCCCCTCTGTTTCAGCCCCTCTGTTTCTCGCCCTCTGTTTCTCGCCCTCTGTTTCAGCCCCTCTGTGTCAGCCACTCCGTTACAGCCCCTCTGTTTCAGCCCCTCTGTTTCTCACCCTCTGTTTCTCACCCTCTGTTTCAGCCCCTCAGTTTCAGCCCCTCTGTTTCAGCCCCTCTGTTTCAGCACCTCTGTTTCTCGCCCTCTGTTTCTCGCCCTCTGTTTCAGCCCCTCTGTTTCAGCCCCTCTGTTTCAGCACCTCTGTTAAAGCCCCTCTATTTCAGCCCCTCTGTTTCAGCCCCTCTGTTTCAGCCCCTCTGTTTCTGGGCCCATGTTTCTCGCCCTCTGTTTCAGGCCTCTGTTTCAGTCCCTGTGTTTCAATCCCTCTGTTTCAGCTCCTCTGTTTCAGCCCCTCTGTTTCAACCCATCTGTTTCAGCCCCTCTGTTTCAGCCCCTCTGTTTCTCGCCCTCTGTTTCAGCCCCTCTGTTTCTCGCCCTCTGTTTCTCGCCCTCTGTTTCAGCCCCTCTGTTTCAGCCCCTCTGTTTCAGCCCCTCTGTATCTCCCCCTCTATTTCAGATCCTCTGTTTCAGCCACTCTGTTTCAGCCCCTGTGTTTCAGCCCCTCTGTTTCAGCCACTCTGTTTCTCGCCCTCTGTTTCAGCCCCTCTGTTTCTCTCCCTCTGTTTCAGCCCCTCTGTTTCAGCCCCTCTGTTTCAGCCCCTCTGTTTCGGCCCCTCTGTTTCTCGCCATCTGTTTCAGCCCCTCTGTTTCAGCCCCTCTGTTTCAGCCCCTCTGTTTCACCCCTCTGTTTGTCGCCCTCTGTTTCAGCCCCTCTCTTTCAGCCCCTCTGTTTCAGCACCTCTGTTTCAGCCCCTCTATTTCAGCCCCTCAATTTCAGCCCCCCTGTTTCAGACCCTCTGTATCAGCCCCTCTGTTTCTCGCCCTATGTTTCAGCCCCTCTGTTTCAGCACCTCTGTTTCAGCCCCTCTATTTCAGCCCCTCTGTTTCAGCCCCCCTGTTTCAGCCCCTCTGTTTCAGCCCCTCTGTTTCAGCCCCTCTGTTTCAGCCCCTCTGTTTCTCGCCCTCTGTTTCAGGCCCTCTGTTTCAGCCCCTCTGTTTCTCGCCCTCTGTTTCAGCCCCTCTGTTTCAGCCCCTATGTTTCAGCCCCTCTGTTTCAGCCCCTCTGTTTCAGCACCTCTGTTTCAGCCCCTCTGTTTCAGCCCCTCTGTTTCAGCCCCTCTGTTTCTCGCCCTCTGTTTCAGCCCCTCGGTTTCAGCCCCTCTGTTTCAGCCCCTCTGTTTCTCGCCCTCTGTTTCTCGCCCTCTGTTTCAGCCCCTGTGTTTCAGTCCCTGTGTTTCAGCCCCTCTGTTTCAGCCCCTCTGTTTCTCGCCCTCTGTTTCAGCCCCTCGTTTTCAGACCCTTTGTTTCAGCCCCTCTGTTTCTCGCCCTCCGTTTCTCGCCCTCTATTTCAGCCCCTCTGTTTCAGCCCCTCTGTTTCAGCCCCTCTGTTTCTCGCCCACTTTTTCAGATCCTCTGTTAAAGCCCCTCTGTTTCAGCCCCTCTGTTTCAGCCACTCTGTTTCTCGCCTCTGTTTCAGCCCCTCTGGTTCTCGCCCTCTGTTTCAGCCCCTCTGTTTCTCGCCCTCTGTTTCTCGCCCTTTGTTTCAGCCCCTCTGTTTCAGCCCCTCTGTTTCAGCCCCTCTGTTTCTCGCCCTCTTTTTCAGATCCTCTGTTTCAGCCCCTCTGTTTCAGCCCCTCTGTTTCTCGCCCTCTGTTTCAGCCCCTCTGTTCCTCGCCCTCTGTTTCTCGCCCTCTGTTTCAGCCCCTGTGTTTCAGCCCCTCTGTTTCAGCCCCTCTGTTTCTCGCCCTCTGTTTCACCCCTCTGTTTCAGCCCCTCTGTTTCAGCCCCTCTGTTTCTCGCCCTCTGTTTCAGCCCCTCTGTTTCAGCCCCTCTGTTTCTCGCCCTCTGTTTCAGCCCCTCTGTTTCAGCCCCTCTGTTTCAGGCCCTCTGTTTCTCGCCATCTGTTTCAGCCCCTCTGTTTCAGCCCCTCTGTTTCAGCCCCTCTGTTTCTCGCCCTCTGTTTCAGCCCCTCTGTTTCAGCCCCTCTGTTTCAGCACCTCTGTTTCAGCCCCTCTATTTCAGCCCCTCTGTTTCAGCCCCCCTGTTTCAGCCCCTCTGTTTCAGCCCCTCTGTTTCTCGCCCTATGTTTCTCGCCCTCTGTTTCAGCCCCTCTGTTTCAGTCCCTGTGTTTCAGTCCCTCTGTTTCTCCCCCTCTGTTTCTCGCCCTCTGTTTCAGCCCCTCAGTTTCATCCCCTCTGTTTCGCCCCCTCTGTTTCTCGCCCACTGTTTCAGCACCTCTGTTTCAGCCCCTCTGTTTCTCGCCCTCTGTTTCAGCCCCTCTGTTTCAGCCCCTCTGTTTCAGACCCTCTGTTTCTCGCCATCTGTTTCAGCCCCTCTGTTTCAGCCCCTCTGTTTCAGCCCCTCTGTTTCACCCCTCTGTTTGTCGCCCTCTGTTTCAGCCCCTCTGTTTCAGCCCCTCTGTTTCTCGCCCTCTGTTTCTCGCCCTCTGTTTCAGCCCCTCAGTTTCATCCCCTCTGTTTCGCCCCCTCTGTTTCTCGCCCACTGTTTCAGCACCTCTGTTTCAGCCCCTCTGTTTCTCGCCCTGTGTTTCAGCCCCTCTGTTTCAGCCCCTCTGTTTCAGCACCTCTGTTAAAGCCCCTCTATTTCAGCCCCTCTGTTTCAGCCCCTCTGTTTCAGCCCCTCTGTTTCTCGGCCCATTTTTCTCGCCCTCTGTTTCAGGCCTCTGTTTCAGTCCCTGTGTTTCAATCCCTCTGTTTCAGCCCCTCTATTTCAGCCCCTCTGTTTCAACCCATCTGTTTCAGCCCCTCTGTTTCAGCCCCTCTGTTTCTCGCCCTCTGTTTCAGCCCCTCTGTTTCTCGCCCTCTGTTTCTCGCCCTCTGTTTCAGCCCCTCTGTTTCAGCCCCTCTGTTTCAGCCCCTCTGTTTCTCGCCCTCTTTTTCAGATCCTCTGTTTCAGCCACTCTGTTTCAGTCCCTGTGTTTCAGTCCCTCTGTTTCTCCCCCTCTGTTTCTCGCCCTCTGTTTCAGCCCCTCTGTTTCAGCCCCTCTGTTTCAGCCCCTCTGTTTCAGGCCCTCTGTTTTAGCCCCTCTGTTTCAGCACCTCTGTTTCAGCCCCTCTATTTCAGCCCCTCCGTTTCTTGCCCTCTGTTTCAGCCCCTCTGTTTCAGCACCTCTGTTTCAGCCCCTCTATTTCAGCCCCTCTGTTTCAGCACCCCTGTTTCAGCCACTCTGTTTCAGCCCCTCTTTTTCTCGCCCTATGTTTCTCGCCCTCTGTTTCAGCCCCTCTGTTTCAGTCCCTGTGTTTCAGTCCCTCTGTTTCTCGCCCTCTGTTTCTCGCCCTCTGTTTCAGCCCCTCAGTTTCATCCCCTCTGTTTCGCCCCCTCTGTTTCTCACCCTCTGTTTCAGCCCCTCTGTTTCAGCCCGTGTTTCAGCCCCTCTGTTTCAGCCACTCTGTTTCTCGCCCTCTGTTTCAGCCCCTCTGTTTCTCGCCCTCTGTTTCAGCCCCTCTGTTTCAGCCCCTCTGTTTCAGCCCCTCTGTTTCAGCCCCTCTGTTTCTCGCCATCTGTTTCAGCCCCTCTGTTTCCACCCCTCTGTTTCAGCCCCTCTGTTTCACCCCTCTGTTTGTCGCGCTCTGTTTTAGCCCCTCTGTTTCTCGCCCTCTGTTTCTCGCCCTTTGTTTCAGCCCCTCTGTTTCAGCCCCTCTGTTTCAGCCCCTCTGTTTCTCGCCCTCTTTTTCAGATCCTCTGTTTCAGCCCCTCTGTTTCAGCCCCTCTGTTTCTCGCCCTCTGTTTCAGCCCCTCTGTTTCTCGCCCTCTGTTTCTCGCCCTCTGTTTCAGCCCCTGTGTTTCAGCCCCTCTGTTTCAGCCCCTCTGTTTCTCGCCCTCTGTTTCACCCCTCTGTTTCAGCCCCTCTGTTTCAGCCCCTCTGTTTCTCGCCCTCTGTTTCAGCCCCTCTTTTTCAGCCCCTCTGTTTCTCGCCCTCTGTTTCAGCCCCTCTGTTTCAGCCCCTCTGTTTCAGACCCTCTGTTTCTCGCCATCTGTTTCAGCCCCTCTGTTTCCGCCCCTACGTTTCAGCCCCTCTGTTTCAGCCCCTCTGTTTCAGCCCCTCTGTTTGTCGCCCTCTGTTTCAGCCCCTCTGTTTCAGCCCCTCTGTTTCAGCACCTCTGTTTCAGCCCCTCTATTTCAGCCCCTCTGTTTCAGCCCCCCTGTTTCAGCCCCTCTGTTTCAGCCCCTCTGTTTCTCGCCCTATGTTTCTCGCCCTCTGTTTCAGCCCCTCTGTTTCAGTCCCTGTGTTTCAGTCCCTCTGTTTCTCGCGCTCTGTTTCTCGCCCTCTGTTTCAGCCCCTCAGTTTCATCCCCTCTGTTTCGCCCCCTCTGTTTCTCGCCCACCTTTTCAGCCCCTCTGTTTCAGCCCCTCTGTTTCAGCCCCTCTGTTTCAGGCCCTCTGTTTCAGCCCCTCTGTTTCAGCACCTCTGTTTCAGCCCCTCTATTTCAGCCCCTCCGTTTCTTGCCCTCTGTTTCAGCCCCTCTGTTTCAGCCCCTCTGTTTCCCGCCCTCTGTTTCTCGCCCTCTGTTTCTCGCCCTCTGTTTCAGCCCCTCTGTGTCAGCCCCTCTGTTTCTGCCCCTCTGTTTCAGCCCCTCTGTTTCTCACCCTCTGTTTCTCGCCCTCTGTTTCACCCCCTCTGTGTCAGCCCCTCTGTTTCAGCCTCTCTGTTTCAGCCCCTCTGTTTCAGCCCCTCTGTTTCTCGCCCTCTGTTTCTCGCCCTCTGTTTCAGCCCCTCTGTGTCAGCCACTCCGTTACAGCCCCTCTGTTTCAGCCCCTCTGTTTCTCACCCTCTGTTTCTCACCCTCTGTTTCTCGCCCTCTGTTTCAGCCCCTCTGTTTCAGCCCCTCTGTTTCAGCGCCTCTGTTTCTCGCCCTCTGTTTCTCGCCCTCTGTTTCAGCCCCTCTGTGTCAGCCACTCCGTTACAGCCCCTCTGTTTCAGCCCCTCTGTTTCTCACCCTCTGTTTCTCGCCCTCTGTTTCAGCCCCTCTGTGTCAGCCACTCCGTTTCAGCCCCTCTGTTTCAGCCCCTCTGTTTCTCACCCTCTGTTTCTCGACCTCTGTTTCAGCCCCTCTGTTTCAGCTCCTCTGTTTCTCGCCCTCTGTTTCAGCCCCTCTGTTTCAGCCCCTCTGTTTCAGCCCCTCTGTTTCAGCCCCACTGTTTCTCGCCATCTGTTTCAGCCCCTCTGTTTCCGCCCCTCTGTTTCCGCCCCTCTGTTTCAGCTCCTCTGTTTCTCGCCCTCTGTTTCAGCCCCTCTTTTTCCGCCCCTCTGTTTCAGCCCCTCTGTTTCAGCTCCTCAGTTTCACCCCCTCTGTTTCTCGCCCTCTGTTTCAGCCCCTCTGTTTCAGCCCCTCTGATTCAGCCCCTCTGTTTCAGCCCCTCTGTTTGTCGCCCTCTGTTTCAGCCCCTCTGTTTCAGCCCCTCTGTTTCAGCACCTCTGTTAAAGCCATTCTATTTCAGCCCTTCTGTTTCAGCCCCTATGTTTCAGCCCCTCTGTTTCTCGGCCCATGTTTTTCGCCCTCTGTTTCAGTCCCTGTGTTTCAATCCCTCTGTCTCAGCCCCTCAGTTTCAGCCCCTCTGTTTCAACCCCTCTGTTTCAGCCCCTCTGTTTCAGCCACTCTGTTTCTCGCCCTCTGTTTCAGCCCCTCTGTTTCTCGCCCTCTGTTTCTCGCCCTCTGTTTCAGCCCCTCTGTTTCAGCCCCTCTGTTTCAGCCCCTCTGTTTCTCGCCCTAAGTTTCTCACCCTCTGTTTCAGCCCCTCTGTTTCAGCCCCGGTGTTTCAGCCCCTCTGTTTCAGCCACTCTGTTTCTCGCCCTCTGTTTCAGCCCCTCTGTTTCTCGCCCTCTGTTTCAGCCCCTCTGTTTCAGCCCCTCTGTTTCAGCCCCTCTGTTTCAGCCCCTCTGTTTCTCGCCATCTGTTTCAGCCCCTCTGTTTCCGCCCCTCTGTTTCAGCCCCTCTGTTTGACCCCTCTGTTTGTCGCGCTCTGTTTCAGCCCCTCTGTTTCTCGCCCTCTGTTTCTCGCCCTTTGTTTCAGCCCCTCTGTTTCAGCCCCTCTGTTTCAGCCCCTCTGTTTCTCGCCCTCTTTTTCAGATCCTCTGTTTCAGCCCCTCTGTTTCAGCCCCTCTGTTTCTCGCCCTCTGTTTCAGCCCCTCTGTTTCTCGCCCTCTGTTTCTCGCCCTCTGTTTCAGCCCCTGTGTTTCAGCCCCTCTGTTTCAGCCCCTCTGTTTCTCGCCCTCTGTTTCACCCCTCTGTTTCAGCCCCTCTGTTTCAGCCCCTCTGTTTCTCGCCCTCTGTTTCAGCCCCTCTGTTTCAGCCCCTCTGTTTCTCGCCCTCTGTTTCAGCCCCTCTGTTTCAGCCCCTCTGTTTCAGACCCTCTGTTTCTCGCCATCTGTTTCAGCCCCTCTGTTTCAGCCCCTCTGTTTCAGCCCCTCTGTTTCAGCCCCTCTGTTTGTCGCCCTCTGTTTCAGCCCCTCTGTTTCAGCCCCTCTGTTTCAGCACCTCTGTTTCAGCCCCTCTATTTCAGCCCCTCTGTTTCAGCCCCCCTGTTTCAGCCCCTCTGTTTCAGCCCCTCTGTTTCTCGCCCTATGTTTCTCGCCCTCTGTTTCAGCCCCTCTGTTTCAGTCCCTGTGTTTCAGTCCCTCTGTTTCTCGCGCTCTGTTTCTCGCCCTCTGTTTCAGCCCCTCAGTTTCATCCCCTCTGTTTCGCCCCCTCTGTTTCTAGCCCACTGTTTCAGCCCCTCTGTTTCAGCCCCTCTGTTTCAGCCCCTCTGTTTCAGCCCCTCTGTTTCAGGCCCTCTGTTTCAGCCCCTCTGTTTCAGCACCTCTGTTTCAGCCCCTCTATTTCACCCCCTCCGTTTCTTGCCCTCTGTTTCAGCCCCTCTGTTTCAGCCCCTCTGTTTCCCGCCCTCTGTTTCTCGCCCTCTGTTTCTCGCCCTCTGTTTCAGCCCCTCTGTGTCAGCCCCTCTGTTTCAGCCCCTCTGTTTCAGCCCCTCTGTTTCTCACCCTCTGTTTCTCGCCCTCTGTTTCACCCCCTCTGTGTCAGCCCCTCTGTTTCAGCCCCTCTGTTTCAGCCCCTCTGTTTCAGCCCCTCTGTTTCTCGCCCTCTGTTTCTCGCCCTCTGTTTCAGCCCCTCTGTGTCAGCCACTCCGTTACAGCCCCTCTGTTTCAGCCCCTCTGTTTCTCACCCTCTGTTTCTCACCCTCTGTTTCAGCCCCTCAGTTTCAGCCCCTCTGTTTCAGCCCCTCTGTTTCAGCCCCAACTGTTTCTCGCCCTCTGTTTCTCGCCCTCTGTTTCAGCCCCTCTGTTTCAGCCCCTCTGTTTCAGCACCTCTGTTAAAGCCCCTCTATTTCAGCCCCTCTGTTTCAGCCCCTCTGTTTCAGCCCCTCTGTTTCTGGGCCCATGTTTCTCGCCCTCTGTTTCAGGCCTCTGTTTCAGTCCCTGTGTTTCAATCCCTCTGTTTCAGCTCCTCTGTTTCAGCCCCTCTGTTTCAACCCATCTGTTTCAGCCCCTCTGTTTCAGCCCCTCTGTTTCTCGCCCTCTGTTTCAGCCCCTCTGTTTCTCGCCCTCTGTTTCTCGCCCTCTGTTTCAGCCCCTCTGTTTCAGCCCCTCTGTTTCAGCCCCTCTGTATCTCCCCCTCTATTTCAGATCCTCTGTTTCAGCCACTCTGTTTCAGCCCCTGTGTTTCAGCCCCTCTGTTTCAGCCACTCTGTTTCTCGCCCTCTGTTTCAGCCCCTCTGTTTCTCTCCCTCTGTTTCAGCCCCTCTGTTTCAGCCCCTCTGTTTCAGCCCCTCTGTTTCAGCCCCTCTGTTTCAGGCCCTCTGTTTTAGCCCCTCTGTTTCAGCACCTCTGTTTCAGCCCCTCTATTTCAGCCCCTCCGTTTCTTGCCCTCTGTTTCAGCCCCTCTGTTTCAGCACCTCTGTTTCAGCCCCTCTATTTCAGCCCCTCTGTTTCAGCACCCCTGTTTCAGCCACTCTGTTTCAGCCCCTCTTTTTCTCGCCCTATGTTTCTCGCCCTCTGTTTCAGCCCCTCTGTTTCAGTCCCTGTGTTTCAGTCCCTCTGTTTCTCGCCCTCTGTTTCTCGCCCTCTGTTTCAGCCCCTCAGTTTCATCCCCTCTGTTTCGCCCCCTCTGTTTCTCACCCTCTGTTTCAGCCCCTCTGTTTCAGCCCGTGTTTCAGCCCCTCTGTTTCAGCCACTCTGTTTCTCGCCCTCTGTTTCAGCCCCTCTGTTTCTCGCCCTCTGTTTCAGCCCCTCTGTTTCAGCCCCTCTGTTTCAGCCCCTCTGTTTCAGCCCCTCTGTTTCTCGCCATCTGTTTCAGCCCCTCTGTTTCCACCCCTCTGTTTCAGCCCCTCTGTTTCACCCCTCTGTTTGTCGCGCTCTGTTTTAGCCCCTCTGTTTCTCGCCCTCTGTTTCTCGCCCTTTGTTTCAGCCCCTCTGTTTCAGCCCCTCTGTTTCAGCCCCTCTGTTTCTCGCCCTCTTTTTCAGATCCTCTGTTTCAGCCCCTCTGTTTCAGCCCCTCTGTTTCTCGCCCTCTGTTTCAGCCCCTCTGTTTCTCGCCCTCTGTTTCTCGCCCTCTGTTTCAGCCCCTGTGTTTCAGCCCCTCTGTTTCAGCCCCTCTGTTTCTCGCCCTCTGTTTCACCCCTCTGTTTCAGCCCCTCTGTTTCAGCCCCTCTGTTTCTCGCCCTCTGTTTCAGCCCCTCTTTTTCAGCCCCTCTGTTTCTCGCCCTCTGTTTCAGCCCCTCTGTTTCAGCCCCTCTGTTTCAGACCCTCTGTTTCTCGCCATCTGTTTCAGCCCCTCTGTTTCCGCCCCTACGTTTCAGCCCCTCTGTTTCAGCCCCTCTGTTTCAGCCCCTCTGTTTGTCGCCCTCTGTTTCAGCCCCTCTGTTTCAGCCCCTCTGTTTCAGCACCTCTGTTTCAGCCCCTCTATTTCAGCCCCTCTGTTTCAGCCCCCCTGTTTCAGCCCCTCTGTTTCAGCCCCTCTGTTTCTCGCCCTATGTTTCTCGCCCTCTGTTTCAGCCCCTCTGTTTCAGTCCCTGTGTTTCAGTCCCTCTGTTTCTCGCGCTCTGTTTCTCGCCCTCTGTTTCAGCCCCTCAGTTTCATCCCCTCTGTTTCGCCCCCTCTGTTTCTCGCCCACCTTTTCAGCCCCTCTGTTTCAGCCCCTCTGTTTCAGCCCCTCTGTTTCAGGCCCTCTGTTTCAGCCCCTCTGTTTCAGCACCTCTGTTTCAGCCCCTCTATTTCAGCCCCTCCGTTTCTTGCCCTCTGTTTCAGCCCCTCTGTTTCAGCCCCTCTGTTTCCCGCCCTCTGTTTCTCGCCCTCTGTTTCTCGCCCTCTGTTTCAGCCCCTCTGTGTCAGCCCCTCTGTTTCTGCCCCTCTGTTTCAGCCCCTCTGTTTCTCACCCTCTGTTTCTCGCCCTCTGTTTCACCCCCTCTGTGTCAGCCCCTCTGTTTCAGCCTCTCTGTTTCAGCCCCTCTGTTTCAGCCCCTCTGTTTCTCGCCCTCTGTTTCTCGCCCTCTGTTTCAGCCCCTCTGTGTCAGCCACTCCGTTACAGCCCCTCTGTTTCAGCCCCTCTGTTTCTCACCCTCTGTTTCTCACCCTCTGTTTCTCGCCCTCTGTTTCAGCCCCTCTGTTTCAGCCCCTCTGTTTCAGCGCCTCTGTTTCTCGCCCTCTGTTTCTCGCCCTCTGTTTCAGCCCCTCTGTGTCAGCCACTCCGTTACAGCCCCTCTGTTTCAGCCCCTCTGTTTCTCACCCTCTGTTTCTCGCCCTCTGTTTCAGCCCCTCTGTGTCAGCCACTCCGTTTCAGCCCCTCTGTTTCAGCCCCTCTGTTTCTCACCCTCTGTTTCTCGACCTCTGTTTCAGCCCCTCTGTTTCAGCTCCTCTGTTTCTCGCCCTCTGTTTCAGCCCCTCTGTTTCAGCCCCTCTGTTTCAGCCCCTCTGTTTCAGCCCCACTGTTTCTCGCCATCTGTTTCAGCCCCTCTGTTTCCGCCCCTCTGTTTCCGCCCCTCTGTTTCAGCTCCTCTGTTTCTCGCCCTCTGTTTCAGCCCCTCTTTTTCCGCCCCTCTGTTTCAGCCCCTCTGTTTCAGCTCCTCAGTTTCACCCCCTCTGTTTCTCGCCCTCTGTTTCAGCCCCTCTGTTTCAGCCCCTCTGATTCAGCCCCTCTGTTTCAGCCCCTCTGTTTGTCGCCCTCTGTTTCAGCCCCTCTGTTTCAGCCCCTCTGTTTCAGCACCTCTGTTAAAGCCATTCTATTTCAGCCCTTCTGTTTCAGCCCCTATGTTTCAGCCCCTCTGTTTCTCGGCCCATGTTTTTCGCCCTCTGTTTCAGTCCCTGTGTTTCAATCCCTCTGTCTCAGCCCCTCAGTTTCAGCCCCTCTGTTTCAACCCCTCTGTTTCAGCCCCTCTGTTTCAGCCACTCTGTTTCTCGCCCTCTGTTTCAGCCCCTCTGTTTCTCGCCCTCTGTTTCTCGCCCTCTGTTTCAGCCCCTCTGTTTCAGCCCCTCTGTTTCAGCCCCTCTGTTTCTCGCCCTAAGTTTCTCACCCTCTGTTTCAGCCCCTCTGTTTCAGCCCCGGTGTTTCAGCCCCTCTGTTTCAGCCACTCTGTTTCTCGCCCTCTGTTTCAGCCCCTCTGTTTCTCGCCCTCTGTTTCAGCCCCTCTGTTTCAGCCCCTCTGTTTCAGCCCCTCTGTTTCAGCCCCTCTGTTTCTCGCCATCTGTTTCAGCCCCTCTGTTTCCGCCCCTCTGTTTCAGCCCCTCTGTTTGACCCCTCTGTTTGTCGCGCTCTGTTTCAGCCCCTCTGTTTCTCGCCCTCTGTTTCTCGCCCTTTGTTTCAGCCCCTCTGTTTCAGCCCCTCTGTTTCAGCCCCTCTGTTTCTCGCCCTCTTTTTCAGATCCTCTGTTTCAGCCCCTCTGTTTCAGCCCCTCTGTTTCTCGCCCTCTGTTTCAGCCCCTCTGTTTCTCGCCCTCTGTTTCTCGCCCTCTGTTTCAGCCCCTGTGTTTCAGCCCCTCTGTTTCAGCCCCTCTGTTTCTCGCCCTCTGTTTCACCCCTCTGTTTCAGCCCCTCTGTTTCAGCCCCTCTGTTTCTCGCCCTCTGTTTCAGCCCCTCTGTTTCAGCCCCTCTGTTTCTCGCCCTCTGTTTCAGCCCCTCTGTTTCAGCCCCTCTGTTTCAGACCCTCTGTTTCTCGCCATCTGTTTCAGCCCCTCTGTTTCAGCCCCTCTGTTTCAGCCCCTCTGTTTCAGCCCCTCTGTTTGTCGCCCTCTGTTTCAGCCCCTCTGTTTCAGCCCCTCTGTTTCAGCACCTCTGTTTCAGCCCCTCTATTTCAGCCCCTCTGTTTCAGCCCCCCTGTTTCAGCCCCTCTGTTTCAGCCCCTCTGTTTCTCGCCCTATGTTTCTCGCCCTCTGTTTCAGCCCCTCTGTTTCAGTCCCTGTGTTTCAGTCCCTCTGTTTCTCGCGCTCTGTTTCTCGCCCTCTGTTTCAGCCCCTCAGTTTCATCCCCTCTGTTTCGCCCCCTCTGTTTCTAGCCCACTGTTTCAGCCCCTCTGTTTCAGCCCCTCTGTTTCAGCCCCTCTGTTTCAGCCCCTCTGTTTCAGGCCCTCTGTTTCAGCCCCTCTGTTTCAGCACCTCTGTTTCAGCCCCTCTATTTCACCCCCTCCGTTTCTTGCCCTCTGTTTCAGCCCCTCTGTTTCAGCCCCTCTGTTTCCCGCCCTCTGTTTCTCGCCCTCTGTTTCTCGCCCTCTGTTTCAGCCCCTCTGTGTCAGCCCCTCTGTTTCAGCCCCTCTGTTTCAGCCCCTCTGTTTCTCACCCTCTGTTTCTCGCCCTCTGTTTCACCCCCTCTGTGTCAGCCCCTCTGTTTCAGCCCCTCTGTTTCAGCCCCTCTGTTTCAGCCCCTCTGTTTCTCGCCCTCTGTTTCTCGCCCTCTGTTTCAGCCCCTCTGTGTCAGCCACTCCGTTACAGCCCCTCTGTTTCAGCCCCTCTGTTTCTCACCCTCTGTTTCTCACCCTCTGTTTCAGCCCCTCAGTTTCAGCCCCTCTGTTTCAGCCCCTCTGTTTCAGCCCCAACTGTTTCTCGCCCTCTGTTTCTCGCCCTCTGTTTCAGCCCCTCTGTTTCAGCCCCTCTGTTTCAGCACCTCTGTTAAAGCCCCTCTATTTCAGCCCCTCTGTTTCAGCCCCTCTGTTTCAGCCCCTCTGTTTCTGGGCCCATGTTTCTCGCCCTCTGTTTCAGGCCTCTGTTTCAGTCCCTGTGTTTCAATCCCTCTGTTTCAGCTCCTCTGTTTCAGCCCCTCTGTTTCAACCCATCTGTTTCAGCCCCTCTGTTTCAGCCCCTCTGTTTCTCGCCCTCTGTTTCAGCCCCTCTGTTTCTCGCCCTCTGTTTCTCGCCCTCTGTTTCAGCCCCTCTGTTTCAGCCCCTCTGTTTCAGCCCCTCTGTATCTCCCCCTCTATTTCAGATCCTCTGTTTCAGCCACTCTGTTTCAGCCCCTGTGTTTCAGCCCCTCTGTTTCAGCCACTCTGTTTCTCGCCCTCTGTTTCAGCCCCTCTGTTTCTCTCCCTCTGTTTCAGCCCCTCTGTTTCAGCCCCTCTGTTTCAGCCCCTCTGTTTCGGCCCCTCTGTTTCTCGCCATCTGTTTCAGCCCCTCTGTTTCAGCCCCTCTGTTTCAGCCCCTCTGTTTCACCCCTCTGTTTGTCGCCCTCTGTTTCAGCCCCTCTGTTTCAGCCCCTCTGTTTCAGCACCTCTGTTTCAGCCCCTCTATTTCAGCCCCTCTGTTTCAGCCCCCCTGTTTCAGCCCCTCTGTTTCAGCCCCTCTGTTTCAGCCCCTCTGTTTCAGCCCCTCTGTTTCTCGCCCTCTGTTTCAGGCCCTCTGTTTCAGCCCCTCTGTTTCTCGCCCTCTGTTTCAGCCCCTCTGTTTCAGCCCCTATGTTTCAGCCCCTCTGTTTCAGCCCCTCTGTTTCAGCACCTCTGTTTCAGCCCCTCTGTTTCAGCCCCTCTGTTTCAGCCCCTCTGTTTCTCGCCCTCTGTTTCAGCCCCTCGGTTTCAGCCCCTCTGTTTCAGCCCCTCTGTTTCTCGCCCTCTGTTTCTCGCCCTCTGTTTCAGCCCCTGTGTTTCAGTCCCTGTGTTTCAGCCCCTCTGTTTCAGCCCCTCTGTTTCTCGCCCTCTGTTTCAGCCCCTCGGTTTCAGACCCTTTGTTTCAGCCCCTCTGTTTCTCGCCCTCCGTTTCTCGCCCTCTATTTCAGCCCCTCTGTTTCAGCCCCTCTGTTTCAGCCCCTCTGTTTCTCGCCCACTTTTTCAGATCCTCTGTTTCAGCCCCTCTGTTTCAGCCCCTCTGTTTCAGCCACTCTTTTTCTCGCCTCTGTTTCAGCCCCTCTGGTTCTCGCCCTCTGTTTCAGCCCCTCTGTTTCTCGCCCTCTGTTTCTCGCCCTTTGTTTCAGCCCCTCTGTTTCAGCCCCTCTGTTTCAGCCCCTCTGTTTCTCGCCCTCTTTTTCAGATCCTCTGTTTCAGCCCCTCTGTTTCAGCCCCTCTGTTTCTCGCCCTCTGTTTCAGCCCCTCTGTTCCTCGCCCTCTGTTTCTCGCCCTCTGTTTCACCCCTCTGTTTCAGCCCCTCTGTTTCAGCCCCTCTGTTTCTCGCCCTCTGTTTCAGCCCCTCTGTTTCAGCCCCTCTGTTTCTCGCCCTCTGTTTCAGCCCCTCTGTTTCAGCCCCTCTGTTTCAGGCCCTCTGTTTCTCGCCATCTGTTTCAGCCCCTCTGTTTCAGCCCCTCTGTTTCAGCCCCTCTGTTTCTCGCCCTCTGTTTCAGCCCCTCTGTTTCAGCCCCTCTGTTTCAGCACCTCTGTTTCAGCCCCTCTATTTCAGCCCCTCTGTTTCAGCCCCCCTGTTTCAGCCCCTCTGTTTCAGCCCCTCTGTTTCTCGCCCTATGTTTCTCGCCCTCTGTTTCAGCCCCTCTGTTTCAGTCCCTGTGTTTCAGTCCCTCTGTTTCTCCCCCTCTGTTTCTCGCCCTCTGTTTCAGCCCCTCAGTTTCATCCCCTCTGTTTCGCCCCCTCTGTTTCTCGCCCACTGTTTCAGCACCTCTGTTTCAGCCCCTCTGTTTCTCGCCCTCTGTTTCAGCCCCTCTGTTTCAGCCCCTCTGTTTCAGACCCTCTGTTTCTCGCCATCTGTTTCAGCCCCTCTGTTTCAGCCCCTCTGTTTCAGCCCCTCTGTTTCACCCCTCTGTTTGTCGCCCTCTGTTTCAGCCCCTCTGTTTCAGCCCCTCTGTTTCTCGCCCTCTGTTTCTCGCCCTCTGTTTCAGCCCCTCAGTTTCATCCCCTCTGTTTCGCCCCCTCTGTTTCTCGCCCACTGTTTCAGCACCTCTGTTTCAGCCCCTCTGTTTCTCGCCCTGTGTTTCAGCCCCTCTGTTTCAGCCCCTCTGTTTCAGCACCTCTGTTAAAGCCCCTCTATTTCAGCCCCTCTGTTTCAGCCCCTCTGTTTCAGCCCCTCTGTTTCTCGGCCCATTTTTCTCGCCCTCTGTTTCAGGCCTCTGTTTCAGTCCCTGTGTTTCAATCCCTCTGTTTCAGCCCCTCTATTTCAGCCCCTCTGTTTCAACCCATCTGTTTCAGCCCCTCTGTTTCAGCCCCTCTGTTTCTCGCCCTCTGTTTCAGCCCCTCTGTTTCTCGCCCTCTGTTTCTCGCCCTCTGTTTCAGCCCCTCTGTTTCAGCCCCTCTGTTTCAGCCCCTCTGTTTCTCGCCCTCTTTTTCAGATCCTCTGTTTCAGCCACTCTGTTTCAGTCCCTGTGTTTCAGTCCCTCTGTTTCTCCCCCTCTGTTTCTCGCCCTCTGTTTCAGCCCCTCTGTTTCAGCCCCTCTGTTTCAGCCCCTCTGTTTCAGGCCCTCTGTTTTAGCCCCTCTGTTTCAGCACCTCTGTTTCAGCCCCTCTATTTCAGCCCCTCCGTTTCTTGCCCTCTGTTTCAGCCCCTCTGTTTCAGCACCTCTGTTTCAGCCCCTCTATTTCAGCCCCTCTGTTTCAGCACCCCTGTTTCAGCCACTCTGTTTCAGCCCCTCTTTTTCTCGCCCTATGTTTCTCGCCCTCTGTTTCAGCCCCTCTGTTTCAGTCCCTGTGTTTCAGTCCCTCTGTTTCTCGCCCTCTGTTTCTCGCCCTCTGTTTCAGCCCCTCAGTTTCATCCCCTCTGTTTCGCCCCCTCTGTTTCTCGCCCACTGTTTCAGCCCCTCTGTTTCAGCCCCTCTGTTTCAGCCCCTCTGTTTCAGGCCCTCTGTTTTAGCACCTCTGTTTCAGCACCTCTGTTTCAGCCCCTCTATTTCAGCCCCTCCGTTTCTTGCCCTCTGTTTCAGCCCCTCTGTTTCAGCCCCTCTGTTTCCCGCCCTCTGATTCTCGCCCTCTGTTTCTCGCCCTCTGTTTCAGCCCCTCTGTGTCAGCCCCTCTGTTTCAGCCCCTCTGTTTCAGCCCCTCTGTTTCTCACCCTCTGTTTCTCGCCCTCTGTTTCACCCCCTCTGTGTCAGCCCCTCTGTTTCAGCCCCTCTGTTTCAGCCCCTCTGTTTCACCCCGCTGTTTCAGCCCCTCTGTTTCAGCCCCTCTGTTTCACCCCCTCTGTTTCTCACCCTCTGTTTCTCGCCCTGTGTTTCAGCCCCTCTGTTTCAGCCCCTCTGTTTCAGCACCTCTGTTTCTCGCCCTCTGTTTCTCGCTCTCTGTTTCAGCCCCTCTGTGTCAGCCACTCCGTTACAGCCCCTCTGTTTCAGCCCCTCTGTTTCTCACCCTCTGTTTCTCGCCCTCTGTTTCAGTCCCTCTGTGTCAGCCACTCCGTTTCAGCCCCTCTGTTTCAGCCCCTCTGTTTCTCACCCTCTGTTTCTCGACCTCTGTTTCAGCCCCTCTGTTTCAGCCCCTCTGTTTCAGCCCCTCTGTTTCAGCCCGTCTGTTTCATCCCCTCTGTTTCAGCCTCTCTCTTTCAGCCCCTCTGTTTCTCGCCCTCTGTTTCAGCCCCTGTGTTTCAGCCCCTCCGTTTCAGCCCCTCTGTTTCAGCCCCTCTGTTTCTCGCCATCTGTTTCAGCCCCTCGGTTTCAACCCTTCTGTTTCAGCCTCTCTGTTTCTCGCCCTCTGTTTCTCGCCCTCTGTTTCAGCCCCTCTGTTTCAGCCTCTCTATTTCAGCCTCTCTGTTTCAGCCCCTGTGTTTCTCGCCCTCTGTTTCAGCCCCTGTTTTTCTCGCCCTCTGTTTCTCGCCCTCGGTTTCAGCCCCTCTGTTTCTCGCCCTCTGTTTCTCGCCCTCTGTTTCAGCCCCTCTGTTTCAGCCCCTCTGTTTCAGCCCCTCTGTTTCTCGCCCTCTGTTTCTCGCCCTCTGTTTCAGCCCCTCTGTGTCAGCCACTCCGTTACAGCCCCTCTGTTTCAGCCCCTCTGTTTCTCACCCTCTGTTTCTCGCCCTCTGTTTCAGCCCCTCTGTTTCAGCCCCTGTGTTTCAGCCCCTCTGTTTCAGCCCGTCTGTTTCAGCCCCTCTGTTTCTCGCCCTCTGTTTCTCGCCCTCTGTCTCAGCCCCTCTGTTTCAGCCCCTCTGTTTCTCGCCCTCTGTTTCACGCCCTCTGTTTCAGCCCCTGTGTTTCTCGCCCTCTGTTTCTGCCCCTCTGTTTCAGCGCCTCTGTTTCTCGCCCTCTGTTTCAGCCCCTCGGTTTCAGCTCCTCTGTTTCAGCCCCTCTGTTTCTCGCCCTCTGTTTCTCGCCCTCTGTTTCAGCCCCTCTGTTTCTCGCCCTCTGTTTCAGCCCCTGTGTTTCAGCGCCTGTGTTTCAGCCCCTCTGTTTCAGCCCCTCTCTTTCTCGCCCTCTGTTTCAGCCCCTCGGTTTCAGACCCTGTTTCAGCCCCTCTGTTGTTCGCCCTCTGTTTCTCGCCCTCTGTATCAGCCCCTCTGTTTCAGCCCCTCTGTTTCAGCCACTGTGTTTCTCGCCCTCTTTTTTAGATCCTCTGTTTCAGCCCCTCTGTTTCAGCCCCACTGTTTCAGCCCCTCTGTTTCAGCCACTCTGTTTCTCGCCCTCTGTTTCAGCCCCTCTGGTTCTCGCCCTCGGTTTCAGCCCCTCTGTTTCTCGCCCTCTGTTTCTCGCCCTCTGTTTCAGCCCCTCTGTTTCAGCCCCTCTGTTTCAGCCCCTCTGTTTCTCGCCCTCTGTTTCAGCCCCTCTGTTTCAGCCCCTCTGTTTCAGCCCCTCTGTTTCTCGCCCTCTGTTTCCCCCCCTCTGTTTCAGCTCCTCTGTTTCTCGCCCTCTGTTTCAGCCTCTCGGTTTCAGCCCCTCTGTTTCAGCCCCTCTGTTTCAGCGCCTCTGTTTCTCGCCCTCTGTTGCTCGCCCTCTGTTTCAGCCCTTCTGTGTCAGCCACTTCGTTACAGCCCCTCTGTTTCAGCCCCTCTGTTTCTCACCCTCTGTTTCTCGCCCTCTGTTTCAGCCCCTCTGTTTCAGCCCCTGTGTTTCAGCCCCTCTGTTTCTCGCCCTCTGTTTCTCGCCCTCTGTCTCAGCCCCTCTGTTTCAGCCCCTCTGTTTCTCGCCCTCTGTTTCACGCCCTCTGTTTCAGCCCCTGTGTTTCAGCCCCTCTGTTTCAGCCCCTCTGTTTCAGCGCCTCTGTTTCTCGCCCTCTGTTTCAGCCCCTCGGTTTCAGCCCCTCTGTTTCAGCCCCTCTGTTTCTCGCCCTCCGTTTCTCGCCCTCTGTTTCAGCCCCTCTGTTTCAGCCTCTCTGTTTCAGCCCCTCTGTTTCTCGCCCTCTGTTTCAGCCCCTGTGTTTCAGCCCCTGTGTTTCAGCCCCTCTGTTTCAGCCCCTCTGTTTCTCGCCCTCTGTTTCAGCCCCTCGGTTTCAGACCCTCTGTTTCAGCCCATCTGTTGTTCGCCCTCTGTTTCGCGCCCTCTGTATCAGCCCCTCTGTTTCAGCCCCTGTGTTTCTCGCCCTCTTTTTCAGATCCTCTGTTTCAGCCCCTCTGTTTCAGCCCCTCTGTTTCAGCCACTCTGTTTCTCGCCCTCTGTTTCAGCCCCTCTGGTTCTCGCCCTCTGTTTCAGCCACTCTGTTTCTCGCCCTCTGTTTGTCGCCCTCTGTTTCAGCCCCTCTGTTTCAGCCCCTCTGTTTCAGCCCCTCAGTTTCACCCCCTCTGTTTCTCGCCCTCTGTTTCAGCCCCTCTGTTTCAGCCCCTCTGATTCGGCCCCTCTGTTTCAGCCCCTCTGTTTGTCGCCCAATGTTTCAGCCCCTCTGTTTCATCCCCTCTGTTTCAGCACCGCTGTTAAAGCCCCTCTATTTCAGCCCCTCTGTTTCAGCCCCTACGTTTCAGCCCCTCTGTGTCTCGGCCCATGTTTTTCGCCCTCTGTTTCAGGCCTCTGTTTCAGTCCCTGTGTTTCAATCCCTCTGTTTCAGCCCCTCAGTTTCAGCCCCTCTGTTTCAACCCCTCTGTTTCAGCCCCTCTGTTTCAGCCACTCTGTTTCTCGCCCTCTGTTTCAGCCCCTCTGTTTCTCGCCCTCTGTTTCTCGCCCTCTGTTTCAGCCCCTCTGTTTCAGCCCCTCTGTTTCAGCCCCTCTGTTTCTCGCCCTATGTTTCTCACCCTCTGTTTCAGCCCCTCTGTTTCAGCCCGTGTTTCAGCCCCTCTGTTTCAGCCACTCTGTTTCTCGCCCTCTGTTTCAGCCCCTCTGTTTCTCGCCCTCTGTTTCAGCCCCTCTGTTTCAGCCCCTCTGTTTCAGCCCCTCTGTTTCAGCCCCTCTGTTTCTCGCCATCTGTTTCAGCCCCTCTGTTTCCGCCCCTCTGTTTCAGCCCCTCTGTTTCACCCCTCTGTTTGTCGCGCTCTGTTTTAGCCCCTCTGTTTCTCGCCCTCTGTTTCTCGCCCTTTGTTTCAGCCCCTCTGTTTCAGCCCCTCTGTTTCAGCCCCTCTGTTTCTCGCCCTCTTTTTCAGATCCTCTGTTTCAGCCCCTCTGTTTCAGCCCCTCTGTTTCTCGCCCTCTGTTTCAGCCCCTCTGTTTCTCGCCCTCTGTTTCTCGCCCTCTGTTTCAGCCCCTGTGTTTCAGCCCCTCTGTTTCAGCCCCTCTGTTTCTCGCCCTCTGTTTCACCCCTCTGTTTCAGCCCCTCTGTTTCAGCCCCTCTGTTTCTCGCCCTCTGTTTCAGCCCCTCTTTTTCAGCCCCTCTGTTTCTCGCCCTCTGTTTCAGCCCCTCTGTTTCAGCCCCTCTGTTTCAGACCCTCTGTTTCTCGCCATCTGTTTCAGCCCCTCTGTTTCCGCCCCTACGTTTCAGCCCCTCTGTTTCAGCCCCTCTGTTTCAGCCCCTCTGTTTGTCGCCCTCTGTTTCAGCCCCTCTGTTTCAGCCCCTCTGTTTCAGCACCTCTGTTTCAGCCCCTCTATTTCAGCCCCTCTGTTTCAGCCCCCCTGTTTCAGCCCCTCTGTTTCAGCCCCTCTGTTTCTCGCCCTATGTTTCTCGCCCTCTGTTTCAGCCCCTCTGTTTCAGTCCCTGTGTTTCAGTCCCTCTGTTTCTCGCGCTCTGTTTCTCGCCCTCTGTTTCAGCCCCTCAGTTTCATCCCCTCTGTTTCGCCCCCTCTGTTTCTCGCCCACCTTTTCAGCCCCTCTGTTTCAGCCCCTCTGTTTCAGCCCCTCTGTTTCAGGCCCTCTGTTTCAGCCCCTCTGTTTCAGCACCTCTGTTTCAGCCCCTCTATTTCAGCCCCTCCGTTTCTTGCCCTCTGTTTCAGCCCCTCTGTTTCAGCCCCTCTGTTTCCCGCCCTCTGTTTCTCGCCCTCTGTTTCTCGCCCTCTGTTTCAGCCCCTCTGTGTCAGCCCCTCTGTTTCTGCCCCTCTGTTTCAGCCCCTCTGTTTCTCACCCTCTGTTTCTCGCCCTCTGTTTCACCCCCTCTGTGTCAGCCCCTCTGTTTCAGCCTCTCTGTTTCAGCCCCTCTGTTTCAGCCCCTCTGTTTCTCGCCCTCTGTTTCTCGCCCTCTGTTTCAGCCCCTCTGTGTCAGCCACTCCGTTACAGCCCCTCTGTTTCAGCCCCTCTGTTTCTCACCCTCTGTTTCTCACCCTCTGTTTCTCGCCCTCTGTTTCAGCCCCTCTGTTTCAGCCCCTCTGTTTCAGCGCCTCTGTTTCTCGCCCTCTGTTTCTCGCCCTCTGTTTCAGCCCCTCTGTGTCAGCCACTCCGTTACAGCCCCTCTGTTTCAGCCCCTCTGTTTCTCACCCTCTGTTTCTCGCCCTCTGTTTCAGCCCCTCTGTGTCAGCCACTCCGTTTCAGCCCCTCTGTTTCAGCCCCTCTGTTTCTCACCCTCTGTTTCTCGACCTCTGTTTCAGCCCCTCTGTTTCAGCTCCTCTGTTTCTCGCCCTCTGTTTCAGCCCCTCTGTTTCAGCCCCTCTGTTTCAGCCCCTCTGTTTCAGCCCCACTGTTTCTCGCCATCTGTTTCAGCCCCTCTGTTTCCGCCCCTCTGTTTCCGCCCCTCTGTTTCAGCTCCTCTGTTTCTCGCCCTCTGTTTCAGCCCCTCTTTTTCCGCCCCTCTGTTTCAGCCCCTCTGTTTCAGCTCCTCAGTTTCACCCCCTCTGTTTCTCGCCCTCTGTTTCAGCCCCTCTGTTTCAGCCCCTCTGATTCAGCCCCTCTGTTTCAGCCCCTCTGTTTGTCGCCCTCTGTTTCAGCCCCTCTGTTTCAGCCCCTCTGTTTCAGCACCTCTGTTAAAGCCATTCTATTTCAGCCCTTCTGTTTCAGCCCCTATGTTTCAGCCCCTCTGTTTCTCGGTCCATGTTTTTCGCCCTCTGTTTCAGTCCCTGTGTTTCAATCCCTCTGTCTCAGCCCCTCAGTTTCAGCCCCTCTGTTTCAACCCCTCTGTTTCAGCCCCTCTGTTTCAGCCACTCTGTTTCTCGCCCTCTGTTTCAGCCCCTCTGTTTCTCGCCCTCTGTTTCTCGCCCTCTGTTTCAGCCCCTCTGTTTCAGCCCCTCTGTTTCAGCCCCTCTGTTTCTCGCCCTAAGTTTCTCACCCTCTGTTTCAGCCCCTCTGTTTCAGCCCCGGTGTTTCAGACCCTCTGTTTCAGCCCCTCTGTTTCTCGCCCTCTGTTTCAGCCCCTCTGTTTCTCGCCCTCTGTTTCAGCCCCTCTGTTTCAGCCCCTCTGTTTCAGCCCCTCTGTTTCAGCCCCTCTGTTTCTCGCCATCTGTTTCAGCCCCTCTGTTTCCGCCCCTCTGTTTCAGCCCCTCTGTTTGACCCCTCTGTTTGTCGCGCTCTGTTTCAGCCCCTCTGTTTCTCGCCCTCTGTTTCTCGCCCTTTGTTTCAGCCCCTCTGTTTCAGCCCCTCTGTTTCAGCCCCTCTGTTTCTCGCCCTCTTTTTCAGATCCTCTGTTTCAGCCCCTCTGTTTCAGCCCCTCTGTTTCTCGCCCTCTGTTTCAGCCCCTCTGTTTCTCGCCCTCTGTTTCTCGCCCTCTGTTTCAGCCCCTCTGTTTCAGTCCCTGTGTTTCAGTCCCTCTGTTTCTCGCCCTCTGTTTCTCGCCCTCTGTTTCAGCCCCTCTGTTTCTCGCCCTCTGTTTCTCGCCCTCTGTTTCAGCCCCTCTGTTTCAGCCCCTCTGTTTCAGCCCCTCTGTTTCTCGCCCGAAGTTTCTCACCCTCTGTTTCAGCCCCTCTGTTTCAGTCCCTGTGTTTCAGTCCCTCTGTTTCTCGCCCTCTGTTTCTCGCCCTCTGTTTCAGCCCCTCTGTTTCTCGCCCTCTGTTTCAGCCCCTCTGTGTCAGCCACTCCGTTACAGCCCCTCTGTTTCAGCCCCTCTGTTTCTCACCCTCTGTTTCTCACCCTCTGTTTCTCGCCCTCTGTTTCAGCCCCTCTGTTTCAGCCCCTCTGTTTCAGCGCCTCTGTTTCTCGCCCTCTGTTTCTCGCCCTCTGTTTCAGCCCCTCTGTGTCAGCCACTCCGTTACAGCCCCTCTGTTTCAGCCCCTCTGTTTCTCACCCTCTGTTTCTCGCCCTCTGTTTCAGCCCCTCTGTGTCAGCCACTCCGTTTCAGCCCCTCTGTTTCAGCCCCTCTGTTTCTCACCCTCTGTTTCTCGACCTCTGTTTCAGCCCCTCTGTTTCAGCTCCTCTGTTTCTCGCCCTCTGTTTCAGCCCCTCTGTTTCAGCCCCTCTGTTTCAGCCCCTCTGTTTCAGCCCCACTGTTTCTCGCCATCTGTTTCAGCCCCTCTGTTTCCGCCCCTCTGTTTCCGCCCCTCTGTTTCAGCTCCTCTGTTTCTCGCCCTCTGTTTCAGCCCCTCTTTTTCCGCCCCTCTGTTTCAGCCCCTCTGTTTCAGCCCCTCAGTTTCAGCCCCTCTGTTTCAACCCCTCTGTTTCAGCCCCTCTGTTTCAGCCACTCTGTTTCTCGCCCCTCTGTTTCAGCCCCTCTGTTTCTCGCCCTCTGTTTCTCGCCCTCTGTTTCAGCCCCTCTGTTTCAGCCCCTCTGTTTCAGCCCCTCTGTTTCTCGCCCTATGTTTCTCACCCTCTGTTTCAGCCCCTCTGTTTCAGCCCGTGTTTCAGCCCCTCTGTTTCAGCCACTCTGTTTCTCGCCCTCTGTTTCAGCCCCTCTGTTTCTCGCCCTCTGTTTCAGCCCCTCTGTTTCAGCCCCTCTGTTTCAGCCCCTCTGTTTCAGCCCCTCTGTTTCTCGCCATCTGTTTCAGCCCCTCTGTTTCCGCCCCTCTGTTTCAGCCCCTCTGTTTCACCCCTCTGTTTGTCGCGCTCTGTTTTAGCCCCTCTGTTTCTCGCCCTCTGTTTCTCGCCCTTTGTTTCAGCCCCTCTGTTTCAGCCCCTCTGTTTCAGCCCCTCTGTTTCTCGCCCTCTTTTTCAGATCCTCTGTTTCAGCCCCTCTGTTTCAGCCCCTCTGTTTCTCGCCCTCTGTTTCAGCCCCTCTGTTTCTCGCCCTCTGTTTCTCGCCCTCTGTTTCAGCCCCTGTGTTTCAGCCCCTCTGTTTCAGCCCCTCTGTTTCTCGCCCTCTGTTTCACCCCTCTGTTTCAGCCCCTCTGTTTCAGCCCCTCTGTTTCTCGCCCTCTGTTTCAGCCCCTCTTTTTCAGCCCCTCTGTTTCTCGCCCTCTGTTTCAGCCCCTCTGTTTCAGCCCCTCTGTTTCAGACCCTCTGTTTCTCGCCATCTGTTTCAGCCCCTCTGTTTCCGCCCCTACGTTTCAGCCCCTCTGTTTCAGCCCCTCTGTTTCAGCCCCTCTGTTTGTCGCCCTCTGTTTCAGCCCCTCTGTTTCAGCCCCTCTGTTTCAGCACCTCTGTTTCAGCCCCTCTATTTCAGCCCCTCTGTTTCAGCCCCCCTGTTTCAGCCCCTCTGTTTCAGCCCCTCTGTTTCTCGCCCTATGTTTCTCGCCCTCTGTTTCAGCCCCTCTGTTTCAGTCCCTGTGTTTCAGTCCCTCTGTTTCTCGCGCTCTGTTTCTCGCCCTCTGTTTCAGCCCCTCAGTTTCATCCCCTCTGTTTCGCCCCCTCTGTTTCTCGCCCACCTTTTCAGCCCCTCTGTTTCAGCCCCTCTGTTTCAGCCCCTCTGTTTCAGGCCCTCTGTTTCAGCCCCTCTGTTTCAGCACCTCTGTTTCAGCCCCTCTATTTCAGCCCCTCCGTTTCTTGCCCTCTGTTTCAGCCCCTCTGTTTCAGCCCCTCTGTTTCCCGCCCTCTGTTTCTCGCCCTCTGTTTCTCGCCCTCTGTTTCAGCCCCTCTGTGTCAGCCCCTCTGTTTCTGCCCCTCTGTTTCAGCCCCTCTGTTTCTCACCCTCTGTTTCTCGCCCTCTGTTTCACCCCCTCTGTGTCAGCCCCTCTGTTTCAGCCTCTCTGTTTCAGCCCCTCTGTTTCAGCCCCTCTGTTTCTCGCCCTCTGTTTCTCGCCCTCTGTTTCAGCCCCTCTGTGTCAGCCACTCCGTTACAGCCCCTCTGTTTCAGCCCCTCTGTTTCTCACCCTCTGTTTCTCACCCTCTGTTTCTCGCCCTCTGTTTCAGCCCCTCTGTTTCAGCCCCTCTGTTTCAGCGCCTCTGTTTCTCGCCCTCTGTTTCTCGCCCTCTGTTTCAGCCCCTCTGTGTCAGCCACTCCGTTACAGCCCCTCTGTTTCAGCCCCTCTGTTTCTCACCCTCTGTTTCTCGCCCTCTGTTTCAGCCCCTCTGTGTCAGCCACTCCGTTTCAGCCCCTCTGTTTCAGCCCCTCTGTTTCTCACCCTCTGTTTCTCGACCTCTGTTTCAGCCCCTCTGTTTCAGCTCCTCTGTTTCTCGCCCTCTGTTTCAGCCCCTCTGTTTCAGCCCCTCTGTTTCAGCCCCTCTGTTTCAGCCCCACTGTTTCTCGCCATCTGTTTCAGCCCCTCTGTTTCCGCCCCTCTGTTTCCGCCCCTCTGTTTCAGCTCCTCTGTTTCTCGCCCTCTGTTTCAGCCCCTCTTTTTCCGCCCCTCTGTTTCAGCCCCTCTGTTTCAGCTCCTCAGTTTCACCCCCTCTGTTTCTCGCCCTCTGTTTCAGCCCCTCTGTTTCAGCCCCTCTGATTCAGCCCCTCTGTTTCAGCCCCTCTGTTTGTCGCCCTCTGTTTCAGCCCCTCTGTTTCAGCCCCTCTGTTTCAGCACCTCTGTTAAAGCCATTCTATTTCAGCCCTTCTGTTTCAGCCCCTATGTTTCAGCCCCTCTGTTTCTCGGTCCATGTTTTTCGCCCTCTGTTTCAGTCCCTGTGTTTCAATCCCTCTGTCTCAGCCCCTCAGTTTCAGCCCCTCTGTTTCAACCCCTCTGTTTCAGCCCCTCTGTTTCAGCCACTCTGTTTCTCGCCCTCTGTTTCAGCCCCTCTGTTTCTCGCCCTCTGTTTCTCGCCCTCTGTTTCAGCCCCTCTGTTTCAGCCCCTCTGTTTCAGCCCCTCTGTTTCTCGCCCTAAGTTTCTCACCCTCTGTTTCAGCCCCTCTGTTTCAGCCCCGGTGTTTCAGCCCCTCTGTTTCAGCCACTCTGTTTCTCGCCCTCTGTTTCAGCCCCTCTGTTTCTCGCCCTCTGTTTCAGCCCCTCTGTTTCAGCCCCTCTGTTTCAGCCCCTCTGTTTCAGCCCCTCTGTTTCTCGCCATCTGTTTCAGCCCCTCTGTTTCCGCCCCTCTGTTTCAGCCCCTCTGTTTGACCCCTCTGTTTGTCGCGCTCTGTTTCAGCCCCTCTGTTTCTCGCCCTCTGTTTCTCGCCCTTTGTTTCAGCCCCTCTGTTTCAGCCCCTCTGTTTCAGCCCCTCTGTTTCTCGCCCTCTTTTTCAGATCCTCTGTTTCAGCCCCTCTGTTTCTCGCCCTCTGTTTCAGCCCCTCTGTTTCTCGCCCTCTGTTTCTCGCCCTCTGTTTCAGCCCCTGTGTTTCAGCCCCTCTGTTTCAGCCCCTCTGTTTCTCGCCCTCTGTTTCACCCCTCTGTTTCAGCCCCTCTGTTTCAGCCCCTCTGTTTCTCGCCCTCTGTTTCAGCCCCTCTGTTTCAGCCCCTCTGTTTCTCGCCCTCTGTTTCAGCCCCTCTGTTTCAGCCCCTCTGTTTCAGACCCTCTGTTTCTCGCCATCTGTTTCAGCCCCTCTGTTTCAGCCCCTCTGTTTCAGCCCCTCTGTTTCAGCCCCTCTGTTTGTCGCCCTCTGTTTCAGCCCCTCTGTTTCAGCCCCTCTGTTTCAGCACCTCTGTTTCAGCCCCTCTATTTCAGCCCCTCTGTTTCAGCCCCCCTGTTTCAGCCCCTCTGTTTCAGCCCCTCTGTTTCTCGCCCTATGTTTCTCGCCCTCTGTTTCAGCCCCTCTGTTTCAGTCCCTGTGTTTCAGTCCCTCTGTTTCTCGCCCTCTGTTTCTCGCCCTCTGTTTCAGCCCCTCAGTTTCATCCCCTCTGTTTCGCCCCCTCTGTTTCTCGCCCACTGTTTCAGCCCCTCTGTTTCAGCCCCTCTGTTTCAGCCCCTCTGTTTCAGCCCCTCTGTTTCAGGCCCTCTGTTTCAGCCCCTCTGTTTCAGCACCTCTGTTTCAGCCCCTCTATTTCACCCCCTCCGTTTCTTGCCCTCTGTTTCAGCCCCTCTGTTTCAGCCCCTCTGTTTCCCGCCCTCTGTTTCTCGCCCTCTGTTTCTCGCCCTCTGTTTCAGCCCCTCTGTGTCAGCCCCTCTGTTTCAGCCCCTCTGTTTCAGCCCCTCTGTTTCTCACCCTCTGTTTCTCGCCCTCTGTTTCACCCCCTCTGTGTCAGCCCCTCTGTTTCAGCCCCTCTGTTTCAGCCCCTCTGTTTCAGCCCCTCTGTTTCTCGCCCTCTGTTTCTCGCCCTCTGTTTCAGCCCCTCTGTGTCAGCCACTCCGTTACAGCCCCTCTGTTTCAGCCCCTCTGTTTCTCACCCTCTGTTTCTCACCCTCTGTTTCAGCCCCTCAGTTTCAGCCCCTCTGTTTCAGCCCCTCTGTTTCAGCCCCTCTGTTTCTCGCCCTCTGTTTCTCGCCCTCTGTTTCAGCCCCTCTGTTTCAGCCCCTCTGTTTCAGCACCTCTGTTAAAGCCCCTTTATTTCAGCCCCTCTGTTTCAGCCCCTCTGTTTCAGCCCCTCTGTTTCTGGGCCCATGTTTCTCGCCCTCTGTTTCAGGCCTCTGTTTCAGTCCCTGTGTTTCAATCCCTCTGTTTCAGCTCCTCTGTTTCAGCCCCTCTGTTTCAACCCATCTGTTTCAGCCCCTCTGTTTCAGCCCCTCTGTTTCTCGCCCTCTGTTTCAGCCCCTCTGTTTCTCGCCCTCTGTTTCTCGCCCTCTGTTTCAGCCCCTCTGTTTCAGCCCCTCTGTTTCAGCCCCTCTGTATCTCCCCCTCTATTTCAGATCCTCTGTTTCAGCCACTCTGTTTCAGCCCCTGTGTTTCAGCCCCTCTGTTTCAGCCACTCTGTTTCTCGCCCTCTGTTTCAGCCCCTCTGTTTCTCTCCCTCTGTTTCAGCCCCTCTGTTTCAGCCCCTCTGTTTCAGCCCCTCTGTTTCGGCCCCTCTGTTTCTCACCATCTGTTTCAGCCCCTCTGTTTCAGCCCCTCTGTTTCAGCCCCTCTGTTTCACCCCTCTGTTTGTCGCCCTCTGTTTCAGCCCCTCTGTTTCAGCCCCTCTGTTTCAGCACCTCTGTTTCAGCCCCTCTATTTCAGCCCCTCAATTTCAGCCCCCCTGTTTCAGACCCTCTGTATCAGCCCCTCTGTTTCTCGCCCTATGTTTCAGCCCCTCTGTTTCAGCACCTCTGTTTCAGCCCCTCTATTTCAGCCCCTCTGTTTCAGCCCCCCTGTTTCAGCCCCTCTGTTTCAGCCCCTCTGTTTCAGCCCCTCTGTTTCAGCCCCTCTGTTTCTCGCCTTCTGTTTCAGCCCCTCTGTTTCAGCCCCTCTGTTTCAGCACCTCTGTTTCAGTCCCTGTGTTTCAGCCCCTATGTTTCAGCCCCTCTGTTTCAGCCCCTCTGTTTCAGCACCTCTGTTTCAGCCCCTCTGTTTCAGCCCCTCTGTTTCAGGCCCTCTGTTTCTCGCCCTCTGTTTCAGCCCCTCGGTTTCAGCCCCTCTGTTTCAGCCCCTCTGTTTCTCGCCCTCTGTTTCTCGCCCTCTGTTTCAGCCCCTGTGTTTCAGTCCCTGTGTTTCAGCCCCTCTGTTTCAGCCCCTCTGTTTCTCGCCCTCTGTTTCAGCCCCTCGGTTTCAGACCCTTTGTTTCAGCCCCTCTGTTTCTCGCCCTCCGTTTCTCGCCCTCTATTTCAGCCCCTCTGTTTCAGCCCCTCTGTTTCAGCCCCTCTGTTTCTCGCCCACTTTTTCAGATCCTCTGTTTCAGCCCCTCTGTTTCAGCCCCTCTGTTTCAGCCACTCTGTTTCTCGCCTCTGTTTCAGCCCCTCTGGTTCTCGCCCTCTGTTTCAGCCCCTCTGTTTCTCGCCCTCTGTTTCTCGCCCTTTGTTTCAGCCCCTCTGTTTCAGCCCCTCTGTTTCAGCCCCTCTGTTTCTCGCCCTCTTTTTCAGATCCTCTGTTTCAGCCCCTCTGTTTCAGCCCCTCTGTTTCTCGCCCTCTGTTTCAGCCCCTCTGTTCCTCGCCCTCTGTTTCTCGCCCTCTGTTTCAGCCCCTGTGTTTCAGCCCCTCTGTTTCAGCCCCTCTGTTTCTCGCCCTCTGTTTCACCCCTCTGTTTCAGCCCCTCTGTTTCAGCCCCTCTGTTTCTCGCCCTCTGTTTCAGCCCCTCTGTTTCAGCCCCTCTGTTTCTCGCCCTCTGTTTCAGCCCCTCTGTTTCAGCCCCTCTGTTTCAGGCCCTCTGTTTCTCGCCATCTGTTTCAGCCCCTCTGTTTCAGCCCCTCTGTTTCAGCCCCTCTGTTTCTCGCCCTCTGTTTCAGCCCCTCTGTTTCAGCCCCTCTGTTTCAGCACCTCTGTTTCAGCCCCTCTATTTCAGCCCCTCTGTTTCAGCCCCCCTGTTTCAGCCCCTCTGTTTCAGCCCCTCTGTTTCTCGCCCTATGTTTCTCGCCCTCTGTTTCAGCCCCTCTGTTTCAGTCCCTGTGTTTCAGTCCCTCTGTTTCTCCCCCTCTGTTTCTCGCCCTCTGTTTCAGCCCCTCAGTTTCATCCCCTCTGTTTCGTCCCCTCTGTTTCTCGCCCACTGTTTCAGCACCTCTGTTTCAGCCCCTCTGTTTCTCGCCCTCTGTTTCAGCCCCTCTGTTTCAGCCCCTCTGTTTCAGACCCTCTGTTTCTCGCCATCTGTTTCAGCCCCTCTGTTTCAGCCCCTCTGTTTCAGCCCCTCTGTTTCACCCCTCTGTTTGTCGCCCTCTGTTTCAGCCCCTCTGTTTCAGCCCCTCTGTTTCTCGCCCTCTGTTTCTCGCCCTCTGTTTCAGCCCCTCAGTTTCATCCCCTCTGTTTCGCCCCCTCTGTTTCTCGCCCACTGTTTCAGCACCTCTGTTTCAGCCCCTCTGTTTCTCGCCCTGTGTTTCAGCCCCTCTGTTTCAGCCCCTCTGTTTCAGCACCTCTGTTAAAGCCCCTCTATTTCAGCCCCTCTGTTTCAGCCCCTCTGTTTCAGCCCCTCTGTTTCTCGGCCCATTTTTCTCGCCCTCTGTTTCAGGCCTCTGTTTCAGTCCCTGTGTTTCAATCCCTCTGTTTCAGCCCCTCTATTTCAGCCCCTCTGTTTCAACCCATCTGTTTCAGCCCCTCTGTTTCAGCCCCTCTGTTTCTCGCCCTCTGTTTCAGCCCCTCTGTTTCTCGCCCTCTGTTTCTCGCCCTCTGTTTCAGCCCCTCTGTTTCAGCCCCTCTGTTTCAGCCCCTCTGTTTCTCGCCCTCTTTTTCAGATCCTCTGTTTCAGCCACTCTGTTTCAGTCCCTGTGTTTCAGTCCCTCTGTTTCTCCCCCTCTGTTTCTCGCCCTCTGTTTCAGCCCCTCAGTTTCATCCCCTCTGTTTCGCCCCCTCTGTTTCTCGCCCTCTGTTTCTCGCCCTCTGTTTCAGCCCCTCAGTTTCATCCCCTCTGTTTCGCCCCCTCTGTTTCTCGCCCACTGTTTCAGCCCCTCTGTTTCAGCCCCTCTGTTTCAGCCCCTCTGTTTCAGCCCCTCTGTTTCAGGCCCTCTGTTTCAGCCCCTCTGTTTCAGCACCTCTGTTTCAGCCCCTCTATTTCACCCCCTCCGTTTCTTGCCCTCTGTTTCAGCCCCTCTGTTTCAGCCCCTCTGTTTCCCGCCCTCTGTTTCTCGCCCTCTGTTTCTCGCCCTCTGTTTCAGCCCCTCTGTGTCAGCCCCTCTGTTTCAGCCCCTCTGTTTCAGCCCCTCTGTTTCTCACCCTCTGTTTCTCGCCCTCTGTTTCACCCCCTCTGTGTCATCCCCTCTGTTTCAGCCCCTCTGTTTCAGCCCCTCTGTTTCAGCCCCTCTGTTTCTCGCCCTCTGTTTCTCGCCCTCTGTTTCAGCCCCTCTGTGTCAGCCACTCCGTTACAGCCCCTCTGTTTCAGCCCCTCTGTTTCTCACCCTCTGTTTCTCACCCTCTGTTTCAGCCCCTCAGTTTCAGCCCCTCTGTTTCAGCCCCTCTGTTTCAGCCCCTCTGTTTCTCGCCCTCTGTTTCTCGCCCTCTGTTTCTGCCCCTCTGTTTCAGCCCCTCTGTTTCAGCACCTCTGTTAAAGCCCCTCTATTTCAGCCCCTCTGTTTCAGCCCCTCTGTTTCAGCCCCTCTGTTTCTGGGCCCATGTTTCTCGCCCTCTGTTTCAGGCCTCTGTTTCAGTCCCTGTGTTTCAATCCCTCTGTTTCAGCCCCTCTGTTTCAGCCCCTCTGTTTCAACCCATCTGTTTCAGCCCCTCTGTTTCAGCCCCTCTGTTTCTCGCCCTCTGTTTCAGCCCCTCTGTTTCTCGCCCTCTGTTTCTCGCCCTCTGTTTCAGCCCCTCTGTTTCAGCCCCTCTGTTTCAGCCCCTCTGTATCTCCCCCTCTATTTCAGATCCTCTGTTTCAGCCACTCTGTTTCAGCCCCTTTGTTTCAGCCCCTCTGTTTCAGCCACTCTGTTTCTCGCCCTCTGTTTCAGCCCCTCTGTTTCTCTCCCTCTTTTTCAGCCCCTCTGTTTCAGCCCCTCTGTTTCAGCCCCTCTGTTTCGGCCCCTCTGTTTCTCGCCATCTGTTTCAGCCCCTCTGTTTCAGCCCCTCTGTTTCAGCCCCTCTGTTTCACCCCTCTGTTTGTCGCCCTCTGTTTCAGCCCCTCTGTTTCAGCCCCTCTGTTTCAGCACCTCTGTTTCAGCCCCTCTATTTCAGCCCCTCAATTTCAGCCCCCCTGTTTCAGACCCTCTGTATCAGCCCCTCTGTTTCTCGCCCTATGTTTCAGCCCCTCTGTTTCAGCACCTCTGTTTCAGCCCCTCTATTTCAGCCCCTCTGTTTCAGCCCCCCTGTTTCAGCCCCTCTGTTTCAGCCCCTCTGTTTCAGCCCCTCTGTTTCAGCCCCTCTGTTTCTCGCCCTCTGTTTCAGCCCCTCTGTTTCAGCCCCTCTGTTTCTCGCCCTCTGTTTCAGCCCCTCTGTTTCAGCCCCTATGTTTCAGCCCCTGTGTTTCAGCCCCTCTGTTTCAGCACCTCTGTTTCAGCCCCTCTGTTTCAGCCCCTCTGTTTCAGCCCCTCTGTTTCTCGCCCTCTGTTTCAGCCCCTCGGTTTCAGCCCCTCTGTTTCAGCCCGTCTGTTTCTCGCCCTCTGTTTCTCGGCCTCTGTTTCAGCCCCTGTGTTTCAGTCCCTGTGTTTCAGCCCCTCTGTTTCAGCCCCTCTGTTTCTCGCCCTCTGTTTCAGCCCCTCGGTTTCAGACCCTTTGTTTCAGCCCCTCTGTTTCTCGCCCTCCGTTTCTCGCCCTCTATTTCAGCCCCTCTGTTTCAGCCCCTCTGTTTCAGCCCCTCTGTTTCTCGCCCACTTTTTCAGATCCTCTGTTTCAGCCCCTCTGTTTCAGCCCCTCTGTTTCAGCCACTCTGTTTCTCGCCTCTGTTTCAGCCCCTCTGGTTCTCGCCCTCTGTTTCAGCCCCTCTGTTTCTCGCCCTCTGTTTCTCGCCCTTTGTTTCAGCCCCTCTGTTTCAGCCCCTCTGTTTCAGCCCCTCTGTTTCTCGCCCTCTTTTTCAGATCCTCTGTTTCAGCCCCTCTGTTTCAGCCCCTCTGTTTCTCGCCCTCTGTTTCAGCCCCTCTGTTCCTCGCCCTCTGTTTCTCGCCCTCTGTTTCAGCCCCTGTGTTTCAGCCCCTCTGTTTCAGCCCCTCTGTTTCTCGCCCTCTGTTTCACCCCTCTGTTTCAGCCCCTCTGTTTCAGCCCCTCTGTTTCTCGCCCTCTGTTTCAGCCCCTCTGTTTCAGCCCCTCTGTTTCTCGCCCTCTGTTTCAGCCCCTCTGTTTCAGCCCCTCTGTTTCAGGCCCTCTGTTTCTCGCCATCTGTTTCAGCCCCTCTGTTTCAGCCCCTCTGTTTCAGCCCCTCTGTTTCTCGCCCTCTGTTTCAGCCCCTCTGTTTCAGCCCCTCTGTTTCAGCACCTCTGTTTCAGCCCCTCTATTTCAGCCCCTCTGTTTCAGCCCCCCTGTTTCAGCCCCTCTGTTTCAGCCCCTCTGTTTCTCGCCCTATGTTTCTCGCCCTCTGTTTCAGCCCCTCTGTTTCAGTCCCTGTGTTTCAGTCCCTCTGTTTCTCCCCCTCTGTTTCTCGCCCTCTGTTTCAGCCCCTCAGTTTCAGCCCCTCTGTTTCGCCCCCTCTGTTTCTCGCCCACTGTTTCAGCACCTCTGTTTCAGCCCCTCTGTTTCTCGCCCTCTGTTTCAGCCCCTCTGTTTCAGCCCCTCTGTTTCAGACCCTCTGTTTCTCGCCATCTGTTTCAGCCCCTCTGTTTCAGCCCCTCTGTTTCAGCCCCTCTGTTTCAGCCCCTCTGTTTCACCCCTCTGTTTCAGCCCCTCTGTTTCAGCCCCTCTGTTTCTCGCCCTGTGTTTCTCGCCCTCTGTTTCAGCCCCTCAGTTTCATCCCCTCTGTTTCGCCCCCTCTGTTTCTCGCCCACTGTTTCAGCACCTCTGTTTCAGCCCCTCTGTTTCTCGCCCTGTGTTTCAGCCCCTCTGTTTCAGCCCCTCTGTTTCAGCACCTCTGTTAAAGCCCCTCTATTTCAGCCCCTCTGTTTCAGCCCCTCTGTTTCAGCCCCTCTGTTTCTCGGCCCATTTTTCTCGCCCTCTGTTTCAGGCCTCTGTTTCAGTCCCTGTGTTTCAATCCCTCTGTTTCAGCCCCTCTATTTCAGCCCCTCTGTTTCAACCCATCTGTTTCAGCCCCTCTGTTTCAGCCCCTCTGTTTCTCGCCCTCTGTTTCAGCCCCTCTGTTTCTCGCCCTCTGTTTCTCGCCCTCTGTTTCAGCCCCTCTGTTTCAGCCCCTCTGTTTCAGCCCCTCTGTTTCTCGCCCTCTTTTTCAGATCCTCTGTTTCAGCCACTCTGTTTCAGCCCCTGTGTTTCAGCCGCTCTGTTTCAGCCACTCTGTTTCTCGCCCTCTGTTTCAGCCCCTCTGTTTCTCGCCCTCTGTTTCAGCCCCTCTGTTTCAGCCCCTCTGTTTCAGCCCCTCTGTTTCAGCCCCTCTGTTTCTCGCCATCTGTTTCAGCCCCTCTGTTTCAGCCCCTCTGTTTCAGCCCCTCTGTTTCACCCCTCTGTTTGTCGCCCTCTGTTTCAGCCCCTCTGTTTCAGCCCCTCTGTTTCTCGCCCTCTGTTTCTGCCCCTCTGTTTCAGCCCCTCTGTTTCAGCCCCTCTGTTTCAGCCCCTCTGTTTCTCGCCCTCTGTTTCAGCCCCTCTGTTTCAGCCCCTCTGTTTCTCGCCCTCTGTTTCAGCCCCTCTGTTTCAGCCCCTCTGTTTCAGCCCCTCTGTTTCAGCCCCTCTGTTTCAGCACCTCTGTTTCAGCCCCTCTGTTTCAGCCCCTCTGTTTCTCGCCCTCTGTTTCAGCCCCTCGGTTTCAGCCCCTCTGTTTCAGCCCCTCTGTTTCTCGCCCTCTGTTTCTCGCCCTCTGTTTCAGCCCCTCTGTTTCAGCCTCTCTGTTTCAGCCCCTCTGTTTCTCGCCCTCTGTTTCAGCCCCTGTGTTTCAGCCCCTGTGTTTCAGCCCCTCTGTTTCAGCCCCTCTGTTTCTCGCCCTCTGTTTCAGCCCCTCGGTTTCAGACCCTTTGTTTCAGCCCCTCTGTTTCTCGCCCTCCGTTTCTCGCCCTCTGTTTCAGCCCCTCTGTTTCAGCCCCTCTGTTTCAGCCCCTCTGTTTCTCGCCCTCTTTTTCAGATCCTCTGTTTCAGCCCCTCTGTTTCAGCCCAGCTGTTTCAGCCCCTCTGTTTCAGCAACTCTGTTTCTCGCCTCTGTTTCAGCCCCTCTGGTTCTCGCCCTCTGTTTCAGCCCCTCTGTTTCTCGCCCTCTGTTTCTCGCCCTTTGTTTCAGCCCCTCTGTTTCAGCCCCTCTGTTTCAGCCCCTCTGTTTCTCGCCCTCTTTTTGAGATCCTCTGTTTCAGCCCCTCTGTTTCAGCCCCTCTGTTTCTCGCCCTCTGATTCAGCCCCTCTGTTTCTCGCCCTCTGTTTCTCGCCCTCTGTTTCAGCACCTGTGTTTCAGCCCCTCTGTTTCAGCCCCTCTGTTTCTCGCCCTCTGTTTCACCCCTCTGTTTCAGCCCCTCTGTTTCAGCCCCTCTGTTTCTCGCCCTCTGTTTCAGCCCCTCTGTTTCAGCCCCTCTGTTTCTCGCCCTCTGTTTCAGCCCCTCTGTTTCAGCCCCTCTGTTTCAGACCCTCTGTTTCTCGCCATCTGTTTCAGCCCCTCTGTTTCAGCCCCTCTGTTTCAGCCCCTCTGTTTCAGCCCCTCTGTTTGTCGCTCTCTGTTTCAGCCCCTCTTTTTCAGCCCCTCTGTTTCAGCACCTCTGTTTCAGCCCCTCTATTTCAGCCCCTCAGTTTCAGCACCCCTGTTTCAGCCACTCTGTTTCAGCCCCTCTGTTTCTCGCCCTATGTTTCTCGCCCTCTGTTTCAGCCCCTCTGTTTCAGTCCCTGTGTTTCAGTCCCTCTGTTTCTCGCCCTCTGTTTCTCGCCCTCTGTTTCAGCCCCTCAGTTTCATCCCCTTTGTTTCGCCCCCTCTGTTTCTCGCCCACTGTTTCAGCCCCTCTGTTTCAGCCCCTCTGTTTCAGCCCCTCTGTTTCAGGCCCTCTGTTTTAGCCCCTCTGTTTCAGCACCTCTGTTTCAGCCCCTCTATTTCAGCCCCTCCGTTTCTTGCCAACTGTTTCAGCCCCTCTGTTTCAGCCCCTCTGTTTCCCGCCCTCTGATTCTCGCCCTCTGTTTGTCGCCCTCTGTTTCAGCCCCTCTGTTTCAGCCCCTCTGTTTCAGCCCGTCTGTTTCTCGCCCTCTTTTTCAGATCCTCTGTTTCAGCCCCTCTGTTTCAGCCCAGCTGTTTCAGCCCCTCTGTTTCAGCAACTCTGTTTATCGCCTCTGTTTCAGCCCCTCTGGTTCTCGCCCTCTGTTTTACCCCCTCTGCTTCAGCCCCTCTGTTTCTCGCCCTCTTTTTGAGATCCTCTGTTTCAGCCCCTCTGTTTCTCGCCCTCTGATTCAGCCCCTCTGTTTCTCGCCCTCTGTTTCTCGCCCTCTGTTTCAGCACCTGTGTTTCAGCCCCTCTGTTTCAGCCCCTCTGTTTCTCGCCCTCTGTTTCACCCCTCTGTTTCAGCCCCTCTGTTTCAGCCCCTCTGTTTCTCGCCCTCTGTTTCAGCCCCTCTGTTTCAGCCCCTCTGTTTCTCGCCCTCTGTTTCAGCCAGTCTGTTTCAGCCCCTCTGTTTCAGACCCTCTGTTTCTCGCCATCTGTTTCAGCCCCTCTGTTTCAGCCCCTCTGTTTCAGCCCCTCTGTTTCAGCCCCTCTGTTTGTCGCTCTCTGTTTCAGCCCCTCTGTTTCAGCCCCTCTGTTTCAGCACCTCTGTTTCAGCCCCTCTATTTCAGCCCCTCTGTTTCAGCACCCCTGTTTCAGCCACTCTGTTTCAGCCCCTCTGTTTCTCGCCCTATGTTTCTCGCCCTCTGTTTCAGCCCCTCTGTTTCAGTCCCTGTGTTTCAGTCCCTCTGTTTCTCGCCCTCTGTTTCTCGCCCTCTGTTTCAGCCCCTCAGTTTCATCCCCTTTGTTTCGCCCCCTCTGTTTCTCGCCCACTGTTTCAGCCCCTCTGTTTCAGCCCCTCTGTTTCAGCCCCTCTGTTTCAGGCCCTCTGTTTTAGCCTCTCTGTTTCAGCACCTCTGTTTCAGCCCCTCTATTTCAGCCCCTCCGTTTCTTGCCAACTGTTTCAGCCCCTCTGTGTCAGCCCCTCTGTTTCAGCCCCTCTGTTTCAGCCCCTCTGTTTCTCACCCTCTGTTTCTCGCCGTCTGTTTCACCCCCTCTGTGTCAGCCCCTCTGTTTCAGCCCCTCTGTTTCAGCCCCTCTGTTTCACCCCCGCTGTTTCAGCCCCTCTGTTTCAGCCCCTCTGTTTCACCCCCTCTGTTTCTCACCCTCTGTTTCTCGCCCTCTGTTTCTGCCCCTCTGTTTCAGCCCCTCTGTTTCAGCACCTCTGTTTCTCGCCCTCTGTTTCTCGCTCTCTCTTTCAGCCCCTCTGTGTCAGCCACTCCGTTACAGCCCCTCTGTTTCAGCCCCTCTGTTTCTCACCCTCTGTTTCTTGCCCTCTGTTTCAGTCCCTCTGTGTCAGCCACTCCGTTTCAGCCCCTCTGTTTCAGCCCCTCTGTTTCTCACCCTCTGTTTCTCGACCTCTGTTTCAGCCCCTCTGTTTCAGCCCCTCTGTTTCAGCCCCTCTGTTTCAGCCCGTCTGTTTCATCCCCTCTGTTTCAGCCTCTCTCTTTCAGCCCCTCTGTTTCTCGCCCTCTGTTTCAGCCCCTGTGTTTCAGCCCCTATGTTTCAGCCCCTCTGTTTCAGCCCCTCTGTTTCTCGCCATCTGTTTCAGCCCCTCGGTTTCAACCCCTCTGTTTCAGCCTCTCTGTTTCTCGCCCTCTGTTTCTCGCCCTCTGTTTCAGCCCCTCTGTTTCAGCCTCTCTGTTTCAGCCTCTCTGTTTCAGCCCCTCTGTTTCTCGCCCTCTGTTTCAGCCCCTGTTTTTCTCGCCCTCTGTTTCTCGCCCTCTGTTTCAGCCTCTCGGTTTCAGCCCCTCTGTTTCAGCCCCTCTGTTTCAGCCCCTCTGTTTCTCGCCCTCTGTTTGTCGCCCTCTGTTTCAGCCCCTCTGTGTCAGCCACTCCGTTACAGCCCCTCTGTTTCAGCCCCTCTGTTTCTCACCCTCTGTTTCTCGCCCTCTGTTTCAGCCCCTCTGTTTCAGCCCCTGTGTTTCAGCCCCTCTGTTTCAGCCCGTCTGTTTCAGCCACTCTGTTTCTCGCCCTCTGTTTCTCGCCCTCTGTCTCAGCCCCTCTGTTTCAGCCCCTCTGAATCTCGCCCTCTGTTTCACGCCCTCTGTTTCAGCACCTCTGTTTCAGCCCCTCTATTTCAGCCCCTCTGTTTCAGCCCCCCTGTTTCAGCCCCTCTGTTTCAGCCCCTCTGTTTCTCGCCCTATGTTTCTCGCCCTCTGTTTCAGCCCCTCTGTTTCAGTCCCTGTGTTTCAGTCCCTCTGTTTCTCCCCCTCTGTTTCTCGCCCTCTGTTTCAGCCCCTCAGTTTCAGCCCCTCTGTTTCGCCCCCTCTGTTTCTCGCCCACTGTTTCAGCACCTCTGTTTCAGCCCCTCTGTTTCTCGCCCTCTGTTTCAGCCCCTCTGTTTCAGCCCCTCTGTTTCAGACCCTCTGTTTCTCGCCATCTGTTTCAGCCCCTCTGTTTCAGCCCCTCTGTTTCAGCCCCTCTGTTTCAGCCCCTCTGTTTCACCCCTCTGTTTCAGCCCCTCTGTTTCAGCCCCTCTGTTTCTCGCCCTCTGTTTCTCGCCCTCTGTTTCAGCCCCTCAGTTTCATCCCCTCTGTTTCGCCCCCTCTGTTTCTCGCCCACTGTTTCAGCACCTCTGTTTCAGCCCCTCTGTTTCTCGCCCTGTGTTTCAGCCCCTCTGTTTCAGCCCCTCTGTTTCAGCACCTCTGTTAAAGCCCCTCTATTTCAGCCCCTCTGTTTCAGCCCCTCTGTTTCAGCCCCTCTGTTTCTCGGCCCATTTTTCTCGCCCTCTGTTTCAGGCCTCTGTTTCAGTCCCTGTGTTTCAATCCCTCTGTTTCAGCCCCTCTATTTCAGCCCCTCTGTTTCAACCCATCTGTTTCAGCCCCTCTGTTTCAGCCCCTCTGTTTCTCGCCCTCTGTTTCAGCCCCTCTGTTTCTCGCCCTCTGTTTCTCGCCCTCTGTTTCAGCCCCTCTGTTTCAGCCCCTCTGTTTCAGCCCCTCTGTTTCTCGCCCTCTTTTTCAGATCCTCTGTTTCAGCCACTCTGTTTCAGCCCCTGTGTTTCAGCCGCTCTGTTTCAGCCACTCTGTTTCTCGCCCTCTGTTTCAGCCCCTCTGTTTCTCGCCCTCTGTTTCAGCCCCTCTGTTTCAGCCCCTCTGTTTCAGCCCCTCTGTTTCAGCCCCTCTGTTTCTCGCCATCTGTTTCAGCCCCTCTGTTTCAGCCCCTCTGTTTCAGCCCCTCTGTTTCACCCCTCTGTTTGTCGCCCTCTGTTTCAGCCCCTCTGTTTCAGCCCCTCTGTTTCTCGCCCTCTGTTTCTGCCCCTCTGTTTCAGCCCCTCTGTTTCAGCCCCTCTGTTTCAGCCCCTCTGTTTCTCGCCCTCTGTTTCAGCCCCTCTGTTTCAGCCCCTCTGTTTCTCGCCCTCTGTTTCAGCCCCTCTGTTTCAGCCCCTCTGTTTCAGCCCCTCTGTTTCAGCACCTCTGTTTCAGCCCCTCTGTTTCAGCCCCTCTGTTTCTCGCCCTCTGTTTCAGCCCCTCGGTTTCAGCCCCTCTGTTTCAGCCCCTCTGTTTCTCGCCCTCTGTTTCTCGCCCTCTGTTTCAGCCCCTCTGTTTCAGCCTCTCTGTTTCAGCCCCTCTGTTTCTCGCCCTCTGTTTCAGCCCCTGTGTTTCAGCCCCTGTGTTTCAGCCCCTCTGTTTCAGCCCCTCTGTTTCTCGCCCTCTGTTTCAGCCCCTCGGTTTCAGACCCTTTGTTTCAGCCCCTCTGTTTCTCGCCCTCCGTTTCTCGCCCTCTGTTTCAGCCCCTCTGTTTCAGCCCCTCTGTTTCAGCCCCTCTGTTTCTCGCCCTCTTTTTCAGATCCTCTGTTTCAGCCCCTCTGTTTCAGCCCAGCTGTTTCAGCCCCTCTGTTTCAGCAACTCTGTTTCTCGCCTCTGTTTCAGCCCCTCTGGTTCTCGCCCTCTGTTTCAGCCCCTCTGTTTCTCGCCCTCTGTTTCTCGCCCTTTGTTTCAGCCCCTCTGTTTCAGCCCCTCTGTTTCAGCCCCTCTGTTTCTCGCCCTCTTTTTGAGATCCTCTGTTTCAGCCCCTCTGTTTCAGCCCCTCTGTTTCTCGCCCTCTGATTCAGCCCCTCTGTTTCTCGCCCTCTGTTTCTCGCCCTCTGTTTCAGCACCTGTGTTTCAGCCCCTCTGTTTCAGCCCCTCTGTTTCTCGCCCTCTGTTTCACCCCTCTGTTTCAGCCCCTCTGTTTCAGCCCCTCTGTTTCTCGCCCTCTGTTTCAGCCCCTCTGTTTCAGCCCCTCTGTTTCTCGCCCTCTGTTTCAGCCCCTCTGTTTCAGCCCCTCTGTTTCAGACCCTCTGTTTCTCGCCATCTGTTTCAGCCCCTCTGTTTCAGCCCCTCTGTTTCAGCCCCTCTGTTTCAGCCCCTCTGTTTGTCGCTCTCTGTTTCAGCCCCTCTTTTTCAGCCCCTCTGTTTCAGCACCTCTGTTTCAGCCCCTCTATTTCAGCCCCTCAGTTTCAGCACCCCTGTTTCAGCCACTCTGTTTCAGCCCCTCTGTTTCTCGCCCTATGTTTCTCGCCCTCTGTTTCAGCCCCTCTGTTTCAGTCCCTGTGTTTCAGTCCCTCTGTTTCTCGCCCTCTGTTTCTCGCCCTCTGTTTCAGCCCCTCAGTTTCATCCCCTTTGTTTCGCCCCCTCTGTTTCTCGCCCACTGTTTCAGCCCCTCTGTTTCAGCCCCTCTGTTTCAGCCCCTCTGTTTCAGGCCCTCTGTTTTAGCCCCTCTGTTTCAGCACCTCTGTTTCAGCCCCTCTATTTCAGCCCCTCCGTTTCTTGCCAACTGTTTCAGCCCCTCTGTTTCAGCCCCTCTGTTTCCCGCCCTCTGATTCTCGCCCTCTGTTTGTCGCCCTCTGTTTCAGCCCCTCTGTTTCAGCCCCTCTGTTTCAGCCCGTCTGTTTCTCGCCCTCTTTTTCAGATCCTCTGTTTCAGCCCCTCTGTTTCAGCCCAGCTGTTTCAGCCCCTCTGTTTCAGCAACTCTGTTTATCGCCTCTGTTTCAGCCCCTCTGGTTCTCGCCCTCTGTTTTACCCCCTCTGCTTCAGCCCCTCTGTTTCTCGCCCTCTTTTTGAGATCCTCTGTTTCAGCCCCTCTGTTTCTCGCCCTCTGATTCAGCCCCTCTGTTTCTCGCCCTCTGTTTCTCGCCCTCTGTTTCAGCACCTGTGTTTCAGCCCCTCTGTTTCAGCCCCTCTGTTTCTCGCCCTCTGTTTCACCCCTCTGTTTCAGCCCCTCTGTTTCAGCCCCTCTGTTTCTCGCCCTCTGTTTCAGCCCCTCTGTTTCAGCCCCTCTGTTTCTCGCCCTCTGTTTCAGCCAGTCTGTTTCAGCCCCTCTGTTTCAGACCCTCTGTTTCTCGCCATCTGTTTCAGCCCCTCTGTTTCAGCCCCTCTGTTTCAGCCCCTCTGTTTCAGCCCCTCTGTTTGTCGCTCTCTGTTTCAGCCCCTCTGTTTCAGCCCCTCTGTTTCAGCACCTCTGTTTCAGCCCCTCTATTTCAGCCCCTCTGTTTCAGCACCCCTGTTTCAGCCACTCTGTTTCAGCCCCTCTGTTTCTCGCCCTATGTTTCTCGCCCTCTGTTTCAGCCCCTCTGTTTCAGTCCCTGTGTTTCAGTCCCTCTGTTTCTCGCCCTCTGTTTCTCGCCCTCTGTTTCAGCCCCTCAGTTTCATCCCCTTTGTTTCGCCCCCTCTGTTTCTCGCCCACTGTTTCAGCCCCTCTGTTTCAGCCCCTCTGTTTCAGCCCCTCTGTTTCAGGCCCTCTGTTTTAGCCTCTCTGTTTCAGCACCTCTGTTTCAGCCCCTCTATTTCAGCCCCTCCGTTTCTTGCCAACTGTTTCAGCCCCTCTGTGTCAGCCCCTCTGTTTCAGCCCCTCTGTTTCAGCCCCTCTGTTTCTCACCCTCTGTTTCTCGCCGTCTGTTTCACCCCCTCTGTGTCAGCCCCTCTGTTTCAGCCCCTCTGTTTCAGCCCCTCTGTTTCACCCCCGCTGTTTCAGCCCCTCTGTTTCAGCCCCTCTGTTTCACCCCCTCTGTTTCTCACCCTCTGTTTCTCGCCCTCTGTTTCAGCCCCTCTGTTTCAGCCCCTCTGTTTCAGCACCTCTGTTTCTCGCCCTCTGTTTCTCGCTCTCTCTTTCAGCCCCTCTGTGTCAGCCACTCCGTTACAGCCCCTCTGTTTCAGCCCCTCTGTTTCTCACCCTCTGTTTCTTGCCCTCTGTTTCAGTCCCTCTGTGTCAGCCACTCCGTTTCAGCCCCTCTGTTTCAGCCCCTCTGTTTCTCACCCTCTGTTTCTCGACCTCTGTTTCAGCCCCTCTGTTTCAGCCCCTCTGTTTCAGCCCCTCTGTTTCAGCCCGTCTGTTTCATCCCCTCTGTTTCAGCCTCTCTCTTTCAGCCCCTCTGTTTCTCGCCCTCTGTTTCAGCCCCTGTGTTTCAGCCCCTATGTTTCAGCCCCTCTGTTTCAGCCCCTCTGTTTCTCGCCATCTGTTTCAGCCCCTCGGTTTCAACCCCTCTGTTTCAGCCTCTCTGTTTCTCGCCCTCTGTTTCTCGCCCTCTGTTTCAGCCCCTCTGTTTCAGCCTCTCTGTTTCAGCCTCTCTGTTTCAGCCCCTCTGTTTCTCGCCCTCTGTTTCAGCCCCTGTTTTTCTCGCCCTCTGTTTCTCGCCCTCTGTTTCAGCCTCTCGGTTTCAGCCCCTCTGTTTCAGCCCCTCTGTTTCAGCCCCTCTGTTTCTCGCCCTCTGTTTCTCGCCCTCTGTTTCAGCCCCTCTGTGTCAGCCACTCCGTTACAGCCCCTCTGTTTCAGCCCCTCTGTTTCTCACCCTCTGTTTCTCGCCCTCTGTTTCAGCCCCTCTGTTTCAGCCCCTGTGTTTCAGCCCCTCTGTTTCAGCCCGTCTGTTTCAGCCACTCTGTTTCTCGCCCTCTGTTTCTCGCCCTCTGTCTCAGCCCCTCTGTTTCAGCCCCTCTGAATCTCGCCCTCTGTTTCACGCCCTCTGTTTCAGCCCCTGTGTTTCTCGCCCTCTGTTTCTGCCCCTCAGTTTCAGCGCCTCTGTTTCTCGCCCTCTGTTTCAGCCCCTCGGTTTCAGCCCCTCTGTTTCAGACCCTCTGTTTCTCGCCCTCTGTTTCTCGCCCTCTGTTTCAGCCCCTCTGTTTCAGCCTCTCTGTTTCAGCCCCTCTGTTTCTCGCCCTCTGTTTCAGCCCCTGTGTTTCAGCCCCTGTGTTTCAGCCCCTCTGTTTCAGCTCCTCTGTTTCTCGCCCTCTGTTTCAGCCCCTCGGTTTCAGACCCTCTGTTTCAGCCCCTCTGTTGTTCGCCCTCTGTTTCTCGCCCTCTGTATCAGCCCCTCTGTTTCAGCCCCTCTGTTTCAGCCCCTGAGTTTCTCGCCCTCTTTTTTAGATCCTCTGTTTCAGCCCCTCTGTTTCAGCCCCACTGTTTCAGCCCCTCTGTTTCAGCCACTCTGTTTCTCGCCCTCTGTTTCAGCCCCTCTGTTTCAGCCCCCCTGTTTCAGCCCCTCTGTTTCAGCCCCTCTGTTTCAGCCCCTCTGTTTCAGCCCCTCTGTTTCTCGCCCTCTGTTTCAGCCCCTCTGTTTCAGCCCCTCTGTTTCTCGCCCTCTGTTTCAGCCCCTCTGTTTCAGCCCCTCTGTTTCAGCCCCTCTGTTTCAGCCCCTCTGTTTCAGCACCTCTGTTTCAGCCCCTCTGTTTCAGCCCCTCTGTTTCAGCCCCTCTGTTTCTCGCCCTCTGTTTCAGCCCCTCGGTTTCAGCCCCTCTGTTTCAGCCCCTCTGTTTCTCGCCCTCTGTTTCTCGCCCTCTGTTTCAGCCCCTGTGTTTCAGTCCCTGTGTTTCAGCCCCTCTGTTTCAGCCCCTCTGTTTCTCGCCCTCTGTTTCAGCCCCTCGGTTTCAGACCCTTTGTTTCAGCCCCTCTGTTTCTCGCCCTCCGTTTCTCGCCCTCTATTTCAGCCACTCTGTTTCAGCCCCTCTGTTTCAGCCCCTCTGTTTCTCGCCCACTTTTTCAGATCCTCTGTTTCAGCCCCTCTGTTTCAGCCCCTCTGTTTCAGCCACTCTGTTTCTCGCCTCTGTTTCAGCCCCTCTGGTTCTCGCCCTCTGTTTCAGCCCCTCTGTTTCTCGCCCTCTGTTTCTCGCCCTTTGTTTCAGCCCCTCTGTTTCAGCCCCTCTGTTTCAGCCCCTCTGTTTCTCGCCCTCTTTTTCAGATCCTCTGTTTCAGCCCCTCTGTTTCAGCCCCTCTGTTTCTCGCCCTCTGTTTCAGCCCCTCTGTTCCTCGCCCTCTGTTTCTCGCCCTCTGTTTCAGCCCCTGTGTTTCAGCCCCTCTGTTTCAGCCCCTCTGTTTCTCGCCCTCTGTTTCACCCCTCTGTTTCAGCCCCTCTGTTTCAGCCCCTCTGTTTCTCGCCCTCTGTTTCAGCCCCTCTGTTTCAGCCCCTCTGTTTCTCGCCCTCTGTTTCAGCCCCTCTGTTTCAGCCCCTCTGTTTCAGGCCCTCTGTTTCTCGCCATCTGTTTCAGCCCCTCTGTTTCAGCCCCTCTGTTTCAGCCCCTCTGTTTCAGCCCCTCTGTTTGTCGCCCTCTGTTTCAGCCCCTCTGTTTCAGCCCCTCTGTTTCAGCACCTCTGTTTCAGCCCCTCTATTTCAGCCCCTCTGTTTCAGCCCCCCTGTTTCAGCCCCTCTGTTTCAGCCCCTCTGTTTCTCGCCCTATGTTTCTCGCCCTCTGTTTCAGCCCCTCTGTTTCAGTCCCTGTGTTTCAGTCCCTCTGTTTCTCGCCCTCTGTTTCTCGCCCTCTGTTTCAGCCCCTCAGTTTCATCCCCTCTGTTTCGCCCCCTCTGTTTCTCGCCCACTGTTTCAGCACCTCTGTTTCAGCCCCTCTGTTTCTCGCCCTCTGTTTCAGCCCCTCTGTTTCAGCCCCTCTGTTTCAGACCCTCTGTTTCTCGCCATCTGTTTCAGCCCCTCTGTTTCAGCCCCTCTGTTTCAGCCCCTCTGTTTCACCCCTCTGTTTGTCGCCCTCTGTTTCAGCCCCTCTGTTTCAGCCCCTCTGTTTCTCGCCCTCTGTTTCTCGCCCTCTGTTTCAGCCCCTCAGTTTCATCCCCTCTGTTTCGCCCCCTCTGTTTCTCGCCCACTGTTTCAGCACCTCTGTTTCAGCCCCTCTGTTTCTCGCCCTCTGTTTCAGCCCCTCTGTTTCAGCCCCTCTGTTTCAGCACCTCTGTTAAAGCCCCTCTATTTCAGCCCCTCTGTTTCAGCCCCTCTGTTTCAGCCCCTCTGTTTCTCGGCCCATGTTTCTCGCCCTCTGTTTCAGGCCTCTGTTTCAGTCCCTGTGTTTCAATCCCTCTGTTTCAGCCCCTCTATTTCAGCCCCTCTGTTTCAACCCATCTGTTTCAGCCCCTCTGTTTCAGCCCCTCTGTTTCTCGCCCTCTGTTTCAGCCCCTCTGTTTCTCGCCCTCTGTTTCTCGCCCTCTGTTTCAGCCCCTCTGTTTCAGCCCCTCTGTTTCAGCCCCTCTGTTTCTCGCCCTCTTTTTCAGATCCTCTGTTTCAGCCACTCTTTTTCAGCCCCTGTGTTTCAGCCGCTCTGATTCAGCCACTCTGTTTCTCGCCCTCTGTTTCAGCCCCTCTGTTTCTCGCCCTCTGTTTCAGCCCCTCTGTTTCAGCCCCTCTGTTTCTCGCCATCTGTTTCAGCCCCTCTGTTTCAGCCCCTCTGTTTCAGCCCCTCTGTTTCAGCCCCTCTGTTTCACCCCTCTGTTTGTCGCCCTCTGTTTCAGCCCCTCTGTTTCAGCCCCTCTGTTTCTCGCCCTCTGTTTCTGCCCCTCTGTTTCAGCCCCTCTGTTTCAGCCCCTCTGTTTCAGCCCCTCTGTTTCTCGCCCTCTGTTTCAGCCCCTCTGTTTCAGCCCCTCTGTTTCTCGCCCTCTGTTTCAGCCCCTCTGTTTCAGCCCCTCTGTTTCAGCCCCTCTGTTTCAGCCCCTCTGTTTCAGCACCTCTGTTTCAGCCCCTCTGTTTCAGCCCCTCTGTTTCTCGCCCTCTGTTTCAGCCCCTCGGTTTCAGCCCCTCTGTTTCAGCCCCTCTGTTTCTCGCCCTCTGTTTCTCGCCCTCTGTTTCAGCCCCTCTGTTTCAGCCTCTCTGTTTCAGCCCCTCTGTTTCTCGCCCTCTGTTTCAGCCCCTGTGTTTCAGCCCCTGTGTTTCAGCCCCTCTGTTTCAGCCCCTCTGTTTCTCGCCCTCTGTTTCAGCCCCTCGGTTTCAGACCCTTTGTTTCAGCCCCTCTGTTTCTCGCCCTCCGTTTCTCGCCCTCTGTTTCAGCCCCTCTGTTTCAGCCCCTCTGTTTCAGCCCCTCTGTTTCTCGCCCTCTTTTTCAGATCCTCTGTTTCAGCCCCTCTGTTTCAGCCCAGCTGTTTCAGCCCCTCTGTTTCAGCAACTCTGTTTCTCGCCTCTGTTTCAGCCCCTCTGGTTCTCGCCCTCTGTTTCAGCCCCTCTGTTTCTCGCCCTCTGTTTCTCGCCCTTTGTTTCAGCCCCTCTGTTTCAGCCCCTCTGTTTCAGCCCCTCTGTTTCTCGCCCTCTTTTTGAGATCCTCTGTTTCAGCCCCTCTGTTTCAGCCCCTCTGTTTCTCGCCCTCTGTTTCAGCCCCTCTGTTTCAGCCCCTCTGTTTCTCGCCCTCTGTTTCAGCCCCTCTGTTTCAGCCCCTCTGTTTCAGACCCTCTGTTTCTCGCCATCTGTTTCAGCCCCTCTGTTTCAGCCCCTCTGTTTCAGCCCCTCTGTTTCAGCCCCTCTGTTTGTCGCTCTCTGTTTCAGCCCCTCTTTTTCAGCCCCTGTGTTTCAGCACCTCTGTTTCAGCCCCTCTATTTCAGCCCCTCTGTTTCAGCACCCCTGTTTCAGCCACTCTGTTTCAGCCCCTCTGTTTCTCGCCCTATGTTTCTCGCCCTCTGTTTCAGCCCCTCTGTTTCAGTCCCTGTGTTTCAGTCCCTCTGTTTCTCGCCCTCTGTTTCTCGCCCTCTGTTTCAGCCCCTCAGTTTCATCCCCTTTGTTTCGCCCCCTCTGTTTCTCGCCCACTGTTTCAGCCCCTCTGTTTCAGCCCCTCTGTTTCAGCCCCTCTGTTTCAGGCCCTCTGTTTTAGCCCCTCTGTTTCAGCACCTCTGTTTCAGCCCCTCTATTTCAGCCCCTCCGTTTCTTGCCAACTGTTTCAGCCCCTCTGTTTCAGCCCCTCTGTTTCCCGCCCTCTGATTCTCGCCCTCTGTTTCTCGCCCTCTGTTTCAGCCCCTCTGTTTCAGCCCCTCTGTTTCAGCCCCTCTGTTTCAGCCCCTCTGTTTCTCGCCCTCTTTTTCAGATCCTCTGTTTCAGCCCCTCTGTTTCAGCCCAGCTGTTTCAGCCCCTCTGTTTCAGCAACTCTGTTTCTCGCCTCTGTTTCAGCCCCTCTGGTTCTCGCCCTCTGTTTCAGCCCCTCTGTTTCAGCCCCTCTGTTTCTCGCCCTCTTTTTGAGATCCTCTGTTTCAGCCCCTCTGTTTCAGCCCCTCTGTTTCTCGCCCTCTGATTCAGCCCCTCTGTTTCTCGCCCTCTGTTTCTCGCCCTCTGTTTCAGCACCTGTGTTTCAGCCCCTCTGTTTGAGCCCCTCTGTTTCTCGCCCTCTGTTTCACCCCTCTGTTTCAGCCCCTCTGTTTCAGCCCCTCTGTTTCTCGCCCTCTGTTTCAGCCCCTCTGTTTCAGCCCCTCTGTTTCTCGCCATGTTTCAGCCCCTCTGTTTCAGCCCCTCTGTTTCAGACCCTCTGTTTCTCGCCATCTGTTTCAGCCCCTCTGTTTCAGCCCCTCTGTTTCAGCCCCTCTGTTTCAGCCCCTCTGTTTGTCGCTCTCTGTTTCAGCCCCTCTGTTTCAGCCCCTCTGTTTCAGCACCTCTGTTTCAGCCCCTCTATTTCAGCCCCTCTGTTTCAGCACCCCTGTTTCAGCCACTCTGTTTCAGCCCCTCTGTTTCTCGCCCTATGTTTCTCGCCCTCTGTTTCAGCCCCTCTGTTTCAGTCCCTGTGTTTCAGTCCCTCTGTTTCTCGCCCTCTGTTTCTCGCCCTCTGTTTCAGCCCCTCAGTTTCATCCCCTTTGTTTCGCCCCCTCTGTTTCTCGCCCACTGTTTCAGCCCCTCTGTTTCAGCCCCTCTGTTTCAGCCCCTCTGTTTCTGGCCCTCTGTTTTAGCCTCTCTGTTTCAGCACCTCTGTTTCAGCCCCTCTATTTCAGCCCCTCCGTTTCTTGCCAACTGTTTCAGCTCCTCTGTGTCAGCCCCTCTGTTTCAGCCCCTCTGTTTCAGCCCCTCTGTTTCTCACCCTCTGTTTCTCGCCGTCTGTTTCACCCCCTCTGTGTCAGCCCCTCTGTTTCAGCCCCTCTGTTTCAGCCCCTCTGTTTCACCCCCGCTGTTTCAGCCCCTCTGTTTCAGCCCCTCTGTTTCACCCCCTCTGTTTCTCACCCTCTGTTTCTCGCCCTCTGTTTCAGCCCCTCTGTTTCAGCCCCTCTGTTTCAGCACCTCTGTTTCTCGCCCTCTGTTTCTCGCTCTCTCTTTCAGCCCCTCTGTGTCAGCCACTCCGTTACAGCCCCTCTGTTTCAGCCCCTCTGTTTCTCACCCTCTGTTTCTTGCCCTCTGTTTCAGTCCCTCTGTGTCAGCCACTCCGTTTCAGCCCCTCGGTTTCAGCCCCTCTGTTTCTCACCCTCTGTTTCTCGACCTCTGTTTCAGCCCCTCTGTTTCAGCCCCTCTGTTTCAGCCCCTCTGTTTCAGCCCGTCTGTTTCATCCCCTCTGTTTCAGCCTCTCTCTTTCAGCCCCTCTGTTTCTCGCCCTCTGTTTCAGCCCCTGTGTTTCAGCCCCTATGTTTCAGCCCCTCTGTTTCAGCCCCTCTGTTTCTCGCCATCTGTTTCAGCCCCTCGGTTTCAACCCCTCTGTTTCAGCCTCTCTGTTTCTCGCCCTCTGTTTCTCGCCCTCTGTTTCAGCCCCTCTGTTTCAGCCTCACTGTTTCAGCCTCTCTGTTTCAGCCCCTCTGTTTCTCGCCCTCTGTTTCAGCCCCTGTTTTTCTTGCCCTCTGTTTCTCGCCCTCTGTTTCAGCCTCTCGGTTTCAGCCCCTCTGTTTCAGCCCCTCTGTTTGAGCCCCTCTGTTTCTCGCCCTCTGTTTCTCGCCCTCTGTTTCAGCCCCTCTGTGTCAGCCACTCCGTTACAGCCCCTCTGTTTCAGCCCCTCTGTTTCTCACCCTCTGTTTCTCGCCCTCTGTTTCAGCCCCTCTGTTTCAGCCCCTGTGTTTCAGCCCCTCTGTTTCAGCCCGTCTGTTTCAGCCACTCTGTTTCTCGCCCTCTGTTTCTCGCCCTCTGTCTCAGCCCCTCTGTTTCAGCCCCTCTGTTTCTCGCCCTCTGTTTCACGCCCTCTGTTTCAGCCCCTGTGTTTCTCGCCCTCTGTTTCTGCCCCTCAGTTTCAGCGCCTCTGTTTCTCGCCCTCTGTTTCAGCCCCTCGGTTTCAGCCCCTCTGTTTCAGCCCCTCTGTTTCTCGCCCTCTGTTTCTCGCCCTCTGTTTCAGCCCCTCTGTTTCAGCCTCTCTGTTTCAGCCCCTCTGTTTCTCGCCCTCTGTTTCAGCCCCTGTGTTTCAGCCCCTGTGTTTCAGCCCCTCTGTTTCAGCCCCTCTGTTTCTCGCCCTCTGTTTCAGCCCCTCGGTTTCAGACCCTCTGTTTCAGCCCCTCTGTTGTTCGCCCTCTGTTTCTCGCCCTCTGTATCAGCCCCTCTGTTTCAGCCCCTCTGTTTCAGCCCCTGTGTTTCTCGCCCTCTTTTTTAGATCCTCTGTTTCAGCCCCTCTGTTTCAGCCCCACTGTTTCAGCCCCTCTGTTTCAGCCACTCTGTTTCTCGCCCTCTGTTTCAGCCCCTCTGTTTCTCGCCCTCTGTTTCAGCCCCTCTGTTTCTCGCCCTCTGTTTCTCGCCCTCTGTTTCAGCCCCTCTGTTTCAGCCCCTCTGTTTCAGCCCATCTGTTTCTCGCCCTCTGTTTCAGCCCCTCTGTTTCAGCCCCTCTATTTCAGCCCCTCTGTTTCTCGCCCTCTGTTTCCCCCCCTCTGTTTCAGCTCCTCTGTTTCTCGCCCTCTGTTTCAGCCTCTCGGTTTCAGGCCCTCTGTTTCAGCCCCTCTGTTTCAGCCACTCTGTTTCTCGCCCTCTGTTGCTCGCCCTCTGTTTCAGCCCTTCTGTGTCAGCCACTCCGTTACAGCCCCTCTGTTTCAGCCCCTCTGTTTCTCACCCTCTGTTTCTCGCCCTCTGTTTCAGCCCCTCTGTTTCAGCCCCTGTGTTTCAGCCCCTCTGTTTCAGCCCGTCTGTTTCAGCCCCTCTGTTTCTCGCCCTCTGTTTCTCGCCCTCTGTCTCAGCCCCTCTGTTTCAGCCCCTCTGTTTCTCGCCCTCTGTTTCACGCCCTCTGTTTCAGCCCCTGTGTTTCAGCCCCTCTGTTTCAGCCCCTCTGTTTCAGCGCCTCTGTTTCTCGCCCTCTGTTTCAGCCCCTCGGTTTCAGCCCCTCTGTTTCAGCCCCTCTGTTTCTCGCCCTCCGTTTCTCGCCCTCTGTTTCAGCCCCTCTGTTTCAGCCTCTCTGTTTCAGCCCCTCTGTTTCTCGCCCTCTGTTTCAGCCCCTGTGTTTCAGCCCCTGTGTTTCAGCCCCTCTGTTTCAGCCCCTCTGTTTCTCGCCCTCTGTTTCAGACCCTCGGTTTCAGACCCTCTGTTTCAGCCCCTCTGTTGTTCGCCCTCTGTTTCTCGCCCCCTGTATCAGCCCCTCTGTTTCAGCCCCTCTGTTTCAGCCCCTGTGTTTCTCGCCCTCTTTTTCAGATCCTCTGTTTCAGCCCCTCTGTTTCAGCCCCTCTGTTTCAGCCACTCTGTTTCTCGCCCTCTGTTTCAGCCCCTCTGGTTCTCGCCCTCTGTTTCAGCCCCTCTGTTTCTCGCCCTCTGTTTGTCGCCCTCTGTTTCAGCCCCTCTGTTTCAGCCCCTCTGTTTCAGCCCCTCAGTTTCACCCCCTCTGTTTCTCGCCCTCTGTTTCAGCCCCTCTGTTTCAGCCCCTCTGATTCAGCCCCTCTGTTTCAGCCCCTCTGTTTGTCGCCCTCTGTTTCAGCCCCTCTGTTTCAGCCCCTCTGTTTCAGCACCGCTGTTAAAGCCCCTCTATTTCAGCCCCTCTGTTTCAGCCCCTATGTTTCAGCCCCTCTGTTTCTCGGCCCATGTTATTCGCCCTCTGTTTCAGGCCTCTGTTTCAGTCCCTGTGTTTCAATCCCTCTGTTTCAGCCCCTCAGTTTCAGCCCCTCTGTTTCAACCCCTCTGTTTCAGCCCCTCTGTTTCAGCCACTCTGTTTCGCCCCCTCTGTTTCTCGCCCACTGTTTCAGCACCTCTGTTTCAGCCCCTCTGTTTCTCGCCCTGTGTTTCAGCCCCTCTGTTTCAGCCCCTCTGTTTCAGCACCTCTGTTAAAGCCCCTCTATTTCAGCCCCTCTGTTTCAGCCCCTCTGTTTCAGCCCCTCTGTTTCTCGGCCCATGTTTCTCGCCCTCTGTTTCAGGCCTCTGTTTCAGTCCCTGTGTTTCAATCCCTCTGTTTCAGCCCCTCTATTTCAGCCCCTCTGTTTCAACCCATCTGTTTCAGCCCCTCTGTTTCAGCCCCTCTGTTTCTCGCCCTCTGTTTCAGCCCCTCTGTTTCTCGCCCTCTGTTTCTCGCCCTCTGTTTCAGCCCCTCTGTTTCAGCCCCTCTGTTTCAGCCCCTCTGTTTCAGCCACTCTGTTTCTCGCCCTCTGTTTCAGCCACTCTGTTTCAGCCCCTGTGTTTCAGCCGCTCTGTTTCAGCCACTCTGTTTCTCGCCCTCTGTTTCAGCACCTCTGTTTCTCGCCCTCTGTTTCAGCCCCTCTGTTTCAGCCCCTCTGTTTCAGCCCCTCTGTTTCTCGCCATCTGTTTCAGCCCCTCTGTTTCAGCCCCTCTGTTTCAGCCCCTCTGTTTCACCCCTCTGTTTTTCGCCCTCTGTTTCAGCCCCTCTGTTTCAGCCCCTCTGTTTCTCGCCCTCTGTTTCTGCCCCTTTGTTTCAGCCCCTCTGTTTCAGCCCCTCTGTTTCAGCCCCTCTGTTTCTCGCCCTCTGTTTCAGCCCCTCTGTTTCAGCCCCTCTGTTTCTCGCCCTCTGTTTCAGCCCCTCTGTTTCAGCCCCTCTGTTTCAGCCCCTCTGTTTCAGCCACTCTGTTTCAGCCCCTCTGTTTCTCGCCCTCTGTTTCAGCCCCTCGGTTTCAGCCCATCTGTTTCAGCCTCTCTGTTTCTCGCCCTCTGTTTCTCGCCCTCTGTTTCAGCCCCTCTGTTTCAGCCTCTCTGTTTCAGCCCCTCTGTTTCTCGCCCTCTGTTTCAGCCCCTGTGTTTCAGCCCCTGTGTTTCAGCCCCTCTGTTTCAGCCCCTCTGTTTCTCGCCCTCTGTTTCAGCCCCTCGGTTTCAGACCCTTTGTTTCAGCCCCTCTGTTTCTCGCCCTCCGTTTCTCGCCCTCTGTTTCAGCCCCTCTGTTTCAGCCCCTCTGTTTCAGCCCCTCTGTTTCTCGCCCTCTTTTTCAGATCCTCTGTTTCAGCCCCTCTGTTTCAGCCAAGCTGTTTCAGCCCCTCTGTTTCAGCAACTCTGTTTCTCGCCTCTGTTTCAGCCCCTCTGGTTCTCGCCCTCTGTTTCAGCCCCTCTGTTTCTCGCCCTCTGTTTCTCGCCCTTTGTTTCAGCCCCTCTGTTTCAGCCCCTCTGTTTCAGCCCCTCTGTTTCTCGCCCTCTTTTTGAGATCCTCTGTTTCAGCCCCTCTGTTTCAGCCCCTCTGTTTCTCGCCCTCTGATTCAGCCCCTCTGTTTCTCGCCCTCTGTTTCAGGCCTCTGTTTCAGTCCCTGTGTTTCAATCCCTCTGTTTCAGCCCCTCTATTTCAGCCCCTCTGTTTCAACCCATCTGTTTCAGCCCCTCTGTTTCAGCCCCTCTGTTTCTCGCCCTCTGTTTCAGCCCCTCTGTTTCTCGCCCTCTGTTTCTCGCCCTCTGTTTCAGCCCCTCTGTTTCAGCCCCTCTGTTTCAGCCCCTCTGTTTCTCGCCCTCTTTTTCAGATCCTCTGTTTCAGCCACTCTTTTTCAGCCCCTGTGTTTCAGCCGCTCTGATTCAGCCACTCTGTTTCTCGCCCTCTGTTTCAGCCCCTCTGTTTCTCGCCCTCTGTTTCAGCCCCTCTGTTTCAGCCCCTCTGTTTCTCGCCATCTGTTTCAGCCCCTCTGTTTCAGCCCCTCTGTTTCATCCCCTCTGTTTCAGCCCCTCTGTTTCACCCCTCTGTTTGTCGCCCTCTGTTTCAGCCCCTCTGTTTCAGCCCCTCTGTTTCTCGCCCTCTGTTTCTGCCCCTCTGTTTCAGCCCCTCTGTTTCAGCCCCTCTGTTTCAGCCCCTCTGTTTCTCGCCCTCTGTTTCAGCCCCTCTGTTTCAGCCCCTCTGTTTCTCGCCCTCTGTTTCAGCCCCTCTGTTTCAGCCCCTCTGTTTCAGCCCCTCTGTTTCAGCCCCTCTGTTTCAGCACCTCTGTTTCAGCCCCTCTGTTTCAGCCCCTCTGTTTCTCGCCCTCTGTTTCAGCCCCTCGGTTTCAGCCCCTCTGTTTCAGCCCCTCTGTTTCTCGCCCTCTGTTTCTCGCCCTCTGTTTCAGCCCCTCTGTTTCAGCCTCTCTGTTTCAGCCCCTCTGTTTCTCGCCCTCTGTTTCAGCCCCTGTGTTTCAGCCCCTGTGTTTCAGCCCCTCTGTTTCAGCCCCTCTGTTTCTCGCCCTCTGTTTCAGCCCCTCGGTTTCAGACCCTTTGTTTCAGCCCCTCTGTTTCTCGCCCTCCGTTTCTCGCCCTCTGTTTCAGCCCCTCTGTTTCAGCCCCTCTGTTTCAGCCCCTCTGTTTCTCGCCCTCTTTTTCAGATCCTCTGTTTCAGCCCCTCTGTTTCAGCCCAGCTGTTTCAGCCCCTCTGTTTCAGCAACTCTGTTTCTCGCCTCTGTTTCAGCCCCTCTGGTTCTCGCCCTCTGTTTCAGCCCCTCTGTTTCTCGCCCTCTGTTTCTCGCCCTTTGTTTCAGCCCCTCTGTTTCAGCCCCTCTGTTTCAGCCCCTCTGTTTCTCGCCCTCTTTTTGAGATCCTCTGTTTCAGCCCCTCTGTTTCAGCCCCTCTGTTTCTCGCCCTCTGTTTCAGCCCCTCTGTTTCAGCCCCTCTGTTTCTCGCCCTCTGTTTCAGCCCCTCTGTTTCAGCCCCTCTGTTTCAGCCCCTCTGTTTCTCGCCCTCTGTTTCAGCCCCTCTGTTTCAGCCCCTCTGTTTCTCGCCATGTTTCAGCCCCTCTGTTTCAGCCCCTCTGTTTCAGACCCTCTGTTTCTCGCCATCTGTTTCAGCCCCTCTGTTTCAGCCCCTCTGTTTCAGCCCCTCTGTTTCAGCCCCTCTGTTTGTCGCTCTCTGTTTCAGCCCCTCTGTTTCAGCCCCTCTGTTTCAGCACCTCTGTTTCAGCCCCTCTATTTCAGCCCCTCTGTTTCAGCACCCCTGTTTCAGCCACTCTGTTTCAGCCCCTCTGTTTCTCGCCCTATGTTTCTCGCCCTCTGTTTCAGCCCCTCTGTTTCAGTCCCTGTGTTTCAGTCCCTCTGTTTCTCGCCCTCTGTTTCTCGCCCTCTGTTTCAGCCCCTCAGTTTCATCCCCTTTGTTTCGCCCCCTCTGTTTCTCGCCCACTGTTTCAGCCCCTCTGTTTCAGCCCCTCTGTTTCAGCCCCTCTGTTTCTGGCCCTCTGTTTTAGCCTCTCTGTTTCAGCACCTCTGTTTCAGCCCCTCTATTTCAGCCCCTCCGTTTCTTGCCAACTGTTTCAGCTCCTCTGTGTCAGCCCCTCTGTTTCAGCCCCTCTGTTTCAGCCCCTCTGTTTCTCACCCTCTGTTTCTCGCCGTCTGTTTCACCCCCTCTGTGTCAGCCCCTCTGTTTCAGCCCCTCTGTTTCAGCCCCTCTGTTTCACCCCCGCTGTTTCAGCCCCTCTGTTTCAGCCCCTCTGTTTCACCCCCTCTGTTTCTCACCCTCTGTTTCTCGCCCTCTGTTTCAGCCCCTCTGTTTCAGCCCCTCTGTTTCAGCACCTCTGTTTCTCGCCCTCTGTTTCTCGCTCTCTCTTTCAGCCCCTCTGTGTCAGCCACTCCGTTACAGCCCCTCTGTTTCAGCCCCTCTGTTTCTCACCCTCTGTTTCTTGCCCTCTGTTTCAGTCCCTCTGTGTCAGCCACTCCGTTTCAGCCCCTCGGTTTCAGCCCCTCTGTTTCTCACCCTCTGTTTCTCGACCTCTGTTTCAGCCCCTCTGTTTCAGCCCCTCTGTTTCAGCCCCTCTGTTTCAGCCCGTCTGTTTCATCCCCTCTGTTTCAGCCTCTCTCTTTCAGCCCCTCTGTTTCTCGCCCTCTGTTTCAGCCCCTGTGTTTCAGCCCCTATGTTTCAGCCCCTCTGTTTCAGCCCCTCTGTTTCTCGCCATCTGTTTCAGCCCCTCGGTTTCAACCCCTCTGTTTCAGCCTCTCTGTTTCTCGCCCTCTGTTTCTCGCCCTCTGTTTCAGCCCCTCTGTTTCAGCCTCACTGTTTCAGCCTCTCTGTTTCAGCCCCTCTGTTTCTCGCCCTCTGTTTCAGCCCCTGTTTTTCTTGCCCTCTGTTTCTCGCCCTCTGTTTCAGCCTCTCGGTTTCAGCCCCTCTGTTTCAGCCCCTCTGTTTGAGCCCCTCTGTTTCTCGCCCTCTGTTTCTCGCCCTCTGTTTCAGCCCCTCTGTGTCAGCCACTCCGTTACAGCCCCTCTGTTTCAGCCCCTCTGTTTCTCACCCTCTGTTTCTCGCCCTCTGTTTCAGCCCCTCTGTTTCAGCCCCTGTGTTTCAGCCCCTCTGTTTCAGCCCGTCTGTTTCAGCCACTCTGTTTCTCGCCCTCTGTTTCTCGCCCTCTGTCTCAGCCCCTCTGTTTCAGCCCCTCTGTTTCTCGCCCTCTGTTTCACGCCCTCTGTTTCAGCCCCTGTGTTTCTCGCCCTCTGTTTCTGCCCCTCAGTTTCAGCGCCTCTGTTTCTCGCCCTCTGTTTCAGCCCCTCGGTTTCAGCCCCTCTGTTTCAGCCCCTCTGTTTCTCGCCCTCTGTTTCTCGCCCTCTGTTTCAGCCCCTCTGTTTCAGCCTCTCTGTTTCAGCCCCTCTGTTTCTCGCCCTCTGTTTCAGCCCCTGTGTTTCAGCCCCTGTGTTTCAGCCCCTCTGTTTCAGCCCCTCTGTTTCTCGCCCTCTGTTTCAGCCCCTCGGTTTCAGACCCTCTGTTTCAGCCCCTCTGTTGTTCGCCCTCTGTTTCTCGCCCTCTGTATCAGCCCCTCTGTTTCAGCCCCTCTGTTTCAGCCCCTGTGTTTCTCGCCCTCTTTTTTAGATCCTCTGTTTCAGCCCCTCTGTTTCAGCCCCACTGTTTCAGCCCCTCTGTTTCAGCCACTCTGTTTCTCGCCCTCTGTTTCAGCCCCTCTGTTTCTCGCCCTCTGTTTCAGCCCCTCTGTTTCTCGCCCTCTGTTTCTCGCCCTCTGTTTCAGCCCCTCTGTTTCAGCCCCTCTGTTTCAGCCCATCTGTTTCTCGCCCTCTGTTTCAGCCCCTCTGTTTCAGCCCCTCTATTTCAGCCCCTCTGTTTCTCGCCCTCTGTTTCCCCCCCTCTGTTTCAGCTCCTCTGTTTCTCGCCCTCTGTTTCAGCCTCTCGGTTTCAGGCCCTCTGTTTCAGCCCCTCTGTTTCAGCCACTCTGTTTCTCGCCCTCTGTTGCTCGCCCTCTGTTTCAGCCCTTCTGTGTCAGCCACTCCGTTACAGCCCCTCTGTTTCAGCCCCTCTGTTTCTCACCCTCTGTTTCTCGCCCTCTGTTTCAGCCCCTCTGTTTCAGCCCCTGTGTTTCAGCCCCTCTGTTTCAGCCCGTCTGTTTCAGCCCCTCTGTTTCTCGCCCTCTGTTTCTCGCCCTCTGTCTCAGCCCCTCTGTTTCAGCCCCTCTGTTTCTCGCCCTCTGTTTCACGCCCTCTGTTTCAGCCCCTGTGTTTCAGCCCCTCTGTTTCAGCCCCTCTGTTTCAGCGCCTCTGTTTCTCGCCCTCTGTTTCAGCCCCTCGGTTTCAGCCCCTCTGTTTCAGCCCCTCTGTTTCTCGCCCTCCGTTTCTCGCCCTCTGTTTCAGCCCCTCTGTTTCAGCCTCTCTGTTTCAGCCCCTCTGTTTCTCGCCCTCTGTTTCAGCCCCTGTGTTTCAGCCCCTGTGTTTCAGCCCCTCTGTTTCAGCCCCTCTGTTTCTCGCCCTCTGTTTCAGACCCTCGGTTTCAGACCCTCTGTTTCAGCCCCTCTGTTGTTCGCCCTCTGTTTCTCGCCCCCTGTATCAGCCCCTCTGTTTCAGCCCCTCTGTTTCAGCCCCTGTGTTTCTCGCCCTCTTTTTCAGATCCTCTGTTTCAGCCCCTCTGTTTCAGCCCCTCTGTTTCAGCCACTCTGTTTCTCGCCCTCTGTTTCAGCCCCTCTGGTTCTCGCCCTCTGTTTCAGCCCCTCTGTTTCTCGCCCTCTGTTTGTCGCCCTCTGTTTCAGCCCCTCTGTTTCAGCCCCTCTGTTTCAGCCCCTCAGTTTCACCCCCTCTGTTTCTCGCCCTCTGTTTCAGCCCCTCTGTTTCAGCCCCTCTGATTCAGCCCCTCTGTTTCAGCCCCTCTGTTTGTCGCCCTCTGTTTCAGCCCCTCTGTTTCAGCCCCTCTGTTTCAGCACCGCTGTTAAAGCCCCTCTATTTCAGCCCCTCTGTTTCAGCCCCTATGTTTCAGCCCCTCTGTTTCTCGGCCCATGTTATTCGCCCTCTGTTTCAGGCCTCTGTTTCAGTCCCTGTGTTTCAATCCCTCTGTTTCAGCCCCTCAGTTTCAGCCCCTCTGTTTCAACCCCTCTGTTTCAGCCCCTCTGTTTCAGCCACTCTGTTTCGCCCCCTCTGTTTCTCGCCCACTGTTTCAGCACCTCTGTTTCAGCCCCTCTGTTTCTCGCCCTGTGTTTCAGCCCCTCTGTTTCAGCCCCTCTGTTTCAGCACCTCTGTTAAAGCCCCTCTATTTCAGCCCCTCTGTTTCAGCCCCTCTGTTTCAGCCCCTCTGTTTCTCGGCCCATGTTTCTCGCCCTCTGTTTCAGGCCTCTGTTTCAGTCCCTGTGTTTCAATCCCTCTGTTTCAGCCCCTCTATTTCAGCCCCTCTGTTTCAACCCATCTGTTTCAGCCCCTCTGTTTCAGCCCCTCTGTTTCTCGCCCTCTGTTTCAGCCCCTCTGTTTCTCGCCCTCTGTTTCTCGCCCTCTGTTTCAGCCCCTCTGTTTCAGCCCCTCTGTTTCAGCCCCTCTGTTTCAGCCACTCTGTTTCTCGCCCTCTGTTTCAGCCACTCTGTTTCAGCCCCTGTGTTTCAGCCGCTCTGTTTCAGCCACTCTGTTTCTCGCCCTCTGTTTCAGCCCCTCTGTTTCTCGCCCTCTGTTTCAGCCCCTCTGTTTCAGCCCCTCTGTTTCAGCCCCTCTGTTTCTCGCCATCTGTTTCAGCCCCTCTGTTTCAGCCCCTCTGTTTCAGCCCCTCTGTTTCACCCCTCTGTTTTTCGCCCTCTGTTTCAGCCCCTCTGTTTCAGCCCCTCTGTTTCTCGCCCTCTGTTTCTGCCCCTTTGTTTCAGCCCCTCTGTTTCAGCCCCTCTGTTTCAGCCCCTCTGTTTCTCGCCCTCTGTTTCAGCCCCTCTGTTTCAGCCCCTCTGTTTCTCGCCCTCTGTTTCAGCCCCTCTGTTTCAGCCCCTCTGTTTCAGCCCCTCTGTTTCAGCCACTCTGTTTCAGCCCCTCTGTTTCTCGCCCTCTGTTTCAGCCCCTCGGTTTCAGCCCATCTGTTTCAGCCTCTCTGTTTCTCGCCCTCTGTTTCTCGCCCTCTGTTTCAGCCCCTCTGTTTCAGCCTCTCTGTTTCAGCCCCTCTGTTTCTCGCCCTCTGTTTCAGCCCCTGTGTTTCAGCCCCTGTGTTTCAGCCCCTCTGTTTCAGCCCCTCTGTTTCTCGCCCTCTGTTTCAGCCCCTCGGTTTCAGACCCTTTGTTTCAGCCCCTCTGTTTCTCGCCCTCCGTTTCTCGCCCTCTGTTTCAGCCCCTCTGTTTCAGCCCCTCTGTTTCAGCCCCTCTGTTTCTCGCCCTCTTTTTCAGATCCTCTGTTTCAGCCCCTCTGTTTCAGCCAAGCTGTTTCAGCCCCTCTGTTTCAGCAACTCTGTTTCTCGCCTCTGTTTCAGCCCCTCTGGTTCTCGCCCTCTGTTTCAGCCCCTCTGTTTCTCGCCCTCTGTTTCTCGCCCTTTGTTTCAGCCCCTCTGTTTCAGCCCCTCTGTTTCAGCCCCTCTGTTTCTCGCCCTCTTTTTGAGATCCTCTGTTTCAGCCCCTCTGTTTCAGCCCCTCTGTTTCTCGCCCTCTGATTCAGCCCCTCTGTTTCTCGCCCTCTGTTTCAGGCCTCTGTTTCAGTCCCTGTGTTTCAATCCCTCTGTTTCAGCCCCTCTATTTCAGCCCCTCTGTTTCAACCCATCTGTTTCAGCCCCTCTGTTTCAGCCCCTCTGTTTCTCGCCCTCTGTTTCAGCCCCTCTGTTTCTCGCCCTCTGTTTCTCGCCCTCTGTTTCAGCCCCTCTGTTTCAGCCCCTCTGTTTCAGCCCCTCTGTTTCTCGCCCTCTTTTTCAGATCCTCTGTTTCAGCCACTCTTTTTCAGCCCCTGTGTTTCAGCCGCTCTGATTCAGCCACTCTGTTTCTCGCCCTCTGTTTCAGCCCCTCTGTTTCTCGCCCTCTGTTTCAGCCCCTCTGTTTCAGCCCCTCTGTTTCTCGCCATCTGTTTCAGCCCCTCTGTTTCAGCCCCTCTGTTTCATCCCCTCTGTTTCAGCCCCTCTGTTTCACCCCTCTGTTTGTCGCCCTCTGTTTCAGCCCCTCTGTTTCAGCCCCTCTGTTTCTCGCCCTCTGTTTCTGCCCCTCTGTTTCAGCCCCTCTGTTTCAGCCCCTCTGTTTCAGCCCCTCTGTTTCTCGCCCTCTGTTTCAGCCCCTCTGTTTCAGCCCCTCTGTTTCTCGCCCTCTGTTTCAGCCCCTCTGTTTCAGCCCCTCTGTTTCAGCCCCTCTGTTTCAGCCCCTCTGTTTCAGCACCTCTGTTTCAGCCCCTCTGTTTCAGCCCCTCTGTTTCTCGCCCTCTGTTTCAGCCCCTCGGTTTCAGCCCCTCTGTTTCAGCCCCTCTGTTTCTCGCCCTCTGTTTCTCGCCCTCTGTTTCAGCCCCTCTGTTTCAGCCTCTCTGTTTCAGCCCCTCTGTTTCTCGCCCTCTGTTTCAGCCCCTGTGTTTCAGCCCCTGTGTTTCAGCCCCTCTGTTTCAGCCCCTCTGTTTCTCGCCCTCTGTTTCAGCCCCTCGGTTTCAGACCCTTTGTTTCAGCCCCTCTGTTTCTCGCCCTCCGTTTCTCGCCCTCTGTTTCAGCCCCTCTGTTTCAGCCCCTCTGTTTCAGCCCCTCTGTTTCTCGCCCTCTTTTTCAGATCCTCTGTTTCAGCCCCTCTGTTTCAGCCCAGCTGTTTCAGCCCCTCTGTTTCAGCAACTCTGTTTCTCGCCTCTGTTTCAGCCCCTCTGGTTCTCGCCCTCTGTTTCAGCCCCTCTGTTTCTCGCCCTCTGTTTCTCGCCCTTTGTTTCAGCCCCTCTGTTTCAGCCCCTCTGTTTCAGCCCCTCTGTTTCTCGCCCTCTTTTTGAGATCCTCTGTTTCAGCCCCTCTGTTTCAGCCCCTCTGTTTCTCGCCCTCTGTTTCAGCCCCTCTGTTTCAGCCCCTCTGTTTCTCGCCCTCTGTTTCAGCCCCTCTGTTTCAGCCCCTCTGTTTCAGACCCTCTGTTTCTCGCCGTCTGTTTCAGCCCCTCTGTTTCAGCCCCTCTGTTTCAGCCCCTCTGTTTCAGCCCCTCTGTTTGTCGCTCTCTGTTTCAGCCCCTCTTTTTCAGCCCCTGTGTTTCAGCACCTCTGTTTCAGCCCCTCTATTTCAGCCCCTCTGTTTCAGCACCCCTGTTTCAGCCACTCTGTTTCAGCCCCTCTGTTTCTCGCCCTATGTTTCTCGCCCTCTGTTTCAGCCCCTCTGTTTCAGTCCCTGTGTTTCAGTCCCTCTGTTTCTCGCCCTCTGTTTCTCGCCCTCTGTTTCAGCCCCTCAGTTTCATCCCCTTTGTTTCGCCCCCTCTGTTTCTCGCCCACTGTTTCAGCCCCTCTGTTTCAGCCCCTCTGTTTCAGCCCCTCTGTTTCAGGCCCTCTGTTTTAGCCCCTCTGTTTCAGCACCTCTGTTTCAGCCCCTCTATTTCAGCCCCTCCGTTTCTTGCCAACTGTTTCAGCCCCTCTGTTTCAGCCCCTCTGTTTCCCGCCCTCTGATTCTCGCCCTCTGTTTCTCGCCCTCTGTTTCAGCCCCTCTGTTTCAGCCCCTCTGTTTCAGCCCCTCTGTTTCAGCCCCTCTGTTTCTCGCCCTCTTTTTCAGATCCTCTGTTTCAGCCCCTCTGTTTCAGCCCAGCTGTTTCAGCCCCTCTGTTTCAGCAACTCTGTTTCTCGCCTCTGTTTCAGCCCCTCTGGTTCTCGCCCTCTGTTTCAGCCCCTCTGTTTCAGCCCCTCTGTTTCTCGCCCTCTTTTTGAGATCCTCTGTTTCAGCCCCTCTGTTTCAGCCCCTCTGTTTCTCGCCCTCTGATTCAGCCCCTCTGTTTCTCACCCTCTGTTTCTCGCCCTCTGTTTCAGCACCTGTGTTTCAGCCCCTCTGTTTGAGCCCCTCTGTTTCTCGCCCTCTGTTTCACCCCTCTGTTTCAGCCCCTCTGTTTCAGCCCCTCTGTTTCTCGCCCTCTGTTTCAGCCCCTCTGTTTCAGCCCCTCTGTTTCTCGCCATGTTTCAGCCCCTCTGTTTCAGCCCCTCTGTTTCAGACCCTCTGTTTCTCGCCATCTGTTTCAGCCCCTCTGTTTCAGCCCCTCTGTTTCAGCCCCTCTGTTTCAGCCCCTCTGTTTGTCGCTCTCTGTTTCAGCCCCTCTGTTTCAGCCCCTCTGTTTCAGCACCTCTGTTTCAGCCCCTCTATTTCAGCCCCTCTGTTTCAGCACCCCTGTTTCAGCCACTCTGTTTCAGCCCCTCTGTTTCTCGCCCTATGTTTCTCGCCCTCTGTTTCAGCCCCTCTGTTTCAGTCCCTGTGTTTCAGTCCCTCTGTTTCTCGCCCTCTGTTTCTCGCCCTCTGTTTCAGCCCCTCAGTTTCATCCCCTTTGTTTCGCCCCCTCTGTTTCTCGCCCACTGTTTCAGCCCCTCTGTTTCAGCCCCTCTGTTTCAGCCCCTCTGTTTCTGGCCCTCTGTTTTAGCCTCTCTGTTTCAGCACCTCTGTTTCAGCCCCTCTATTTCAGCCCCTCCGTTTCTTGCCAACTGTTTCAGCCCCTCTGTGTCAGCCCCTCTGTTTCAGCCCCTCTGTTTCAGCCCCTCTGTTTCTCACCCTCTGTTTCTCGCCGTCTGTTTCACCCCCTCTGTGTCAGCCCCTCTGTTTCAGCCCCTCTGTTTCAGCCCCTCTGTTTCACCCCCGCTGTTTCAGCCCCTCTGTTTCAGCCCCTCTGTTTCACCCCCTCTGTTTCTCACCCTCTGTTTCTCGCCCTCTGTTTCAGCCCCTCTGTTTCAGCCCCTCTGTTTCAGCACCTCTGTTTCTCGCCCTCTGTTTCTCGCTCTCTCTTTCAGCCCCTCTGTGTCAGCCACTCCGTTACAGCCCCTCTGTTTCAGCCCCTCTGTTTCTCACCCTCTGTTTCTTGCCCTCTGTTTCAGTCCCTCTGTGTCAGCCACTCCGTTTCAGCCCCTCGGTTTCAGCCCCTCTGTTTCTCACCCTCTGTTTCTCGACCTCTGTTTCAGCCCCTCTGTTTCAGCCCCTCTGTTTCAGCCCCTCTGTTTCAGCCCGTCTGTTTCATCCCCTCTGTTTCAGCCTCTCTCTTTCAGCCCCTCTGTTTCTCGCCCTCTGTTTCAGCCCCTGTGTTTCAGCCCCTATGTTTCAGCCCCTCTGTTTCAGCCCCTCTGTTTCTCGCCATCTGTTTCAGCCCCTCGGTTTCAACCCCTCTGTTTCAGCCTCTCTGTTTCTCGCCCTCTGTTTCTCGCCCTCTGTTTCAGCCCCTCTGTTTCAGCCTCACTGTTTCAGCCTCTCTGTTTCAGCCCCTCTGTTTCTTGCCCTCTGTTTCAGCCCCTGTTTTTCTTGCCCTCTGTTTCTCGCCCTCTGTTTCAGCCTCTCGGTTTCAGCCCCTCTGTTTCAGCCCCTCTGTTTGAGCCCCTCTGTTTCTCGCCCTCTGTTTCTCGCCCTCTGTTTCAGCCCCTCTGTGTCAGCCACTCCGTTACAGCCCCTCTGTTTCAGCCCCTCTGTTTCTCACCCTCTGTTTCTCGCCCTCTGTTTCAGCCCCTCTGTTTCAGCCCCTGTGTTTCAGCCCCTCTGTTTCAGCCCGTCTGTTTCAGCCACTCTGTTTCTCGCCCTCTGTTTCTCGCCCTCTGTCTCAGCCCCTCTGTTTCAGCCCCTCTGTTTCTCGCCCTCTGTTTCACGCCCTCTGTTTCAGCCCCTGTGTTTCTCGCCCTCTGTTTCTGCCCCTCAGTTTCAGCGCCTCTGTTTCTCGCCCTCTGTTTCAGCCCCTCGGTTTCAGCCCCTCTGTTTCAGCCCCTCTGTTTCTCGCCCTCTGTTTCTCGCCCTCTGTTTCAGCCCCTCTGTTTCAGCCTCTCTGTTTCAGCCCCTCTGTTTCTCGCCCTCTGTTTCAGCCCCTGTGTTTCAGCCCCTGTGTTTCAGCCCCTCTGTTTCAGCCCCTCTGTTTCTCGCCCTCTGTTTCAGCCCCTCGGTTTCAGACCCTCTGTTTCAGCCCCTCTGTTGTTCGCCCTCTGTTTCTCGCCCTCTGTATCAGCCCCTCTGTTTCAGCCCCTCTGTTTCAGCCCCTGTGTTTCTCGCCCTCTTTTTTAGATCCTCTGTTTCAGCCCCTCTGTTTCAGCCCCACTGTTTCAGCCCCTCTGTTTCAGCCACTCTGTTTCTCGCCCTCTGTTTCAGCCCCTCTGGTTCTCGCCCTCTGTTTCAGCCCCTCTGTTTCTCGCCCTCTGTTTCTCGCCCTCTGTTTCAGCCCCTCTGTTTCAGCCCCTCTGTTTCAGCCCATCTGTTTCTCGCCCTCTGTTTCAGCCCCTCTGTTTCAGCCCCTCTATTTCAGCCCCTCTGTTTCTCGCCCTCTGTTTCCCCCCCTCTGTTTCAGCTCCTCTGTTTCTCGCCCTCTGTTTCAGCCTCTCGGTTTCAGGCCCTCTGTTTCAGCCCCTCTGTTTCAGCCACTCTGTTTCTCGCCCTCTGTTGCTCGCCCTCTGTTTCAGCCCTTCTGTGTCAGCCACTCCGTTACAGCCCCTCTGTTTCAGCCCCTCTGTTTCTCACCCTCTGTTTCTCGCCCTCTGTTTCAGCCCCTCTGTTTCAGCCCCTGTGTTTCAGCCCCTCTGTTTCAGCCCGTCTGTTTCAGCCCCTCTGTTTCTCGCCCTCTGTTTCTCGCCCTCTGTCTCAGCCCCTCTGTTTCAGCCCCTCTGTTTCTCGCCCTCTGTTTCACGCCCTCTGTTTCAGCCCCTGTGTTTCAGCCCCTCTGTTTCAGCCCCTCTGTTTCAGCGCCTCTGTTTCTCGCCCTCTGTTTCAGCCCCTCGGTTTCAGCCCCTCTGTTTCAGCCCCTCTGTTTCTCGCCCTCCGTTTCTCGCCCTCTGTTTCAGCCCCTCTGTTTCAGCCTCTCTGTTTCAGCCCCTCTGTTTCTCGCCCTCTGTTTCAGCCCCTGTGTTTCAGCCCCTGTGTTTCAGCCCCTCTGTTTCAGCCCCTCTGTTTCTCGCCCTCTGTTTCAGACCCTCGGTTTCAGACCCTCTGTTTCAGCCCCTCTGTTGTTCGCCCTCTGTTTCTCGCCCCCTGTATCAGCCCCTCTGTTTCAGCCCCTCTGTTTCAGCCCCTGTGTTTCTCGCCCTCTTTTTCAGATCCTCTGTTTCAGCCCCTCTGTTTCAGCCCCTCTGTTTCAGCCACTCTGTTTCTCGCCCTCTGTTTCAGCCCCTCTGGTTCTCGCCCTCTGTTTCAGCCCCTCTGTTTCTCGCCCTCTGTTTGTCGCCCTCTGTTTCAGCCCCTCTGTTTCAGCCCCTCTGTTTCAGCCCCTCAGTTTCACCCCCTCTGTTTCTCGCCCTCTGTTTCAGCCCCTCTGTTTCAGCCCCTCTGATTCAGCCCCTCTGTTTCAGCCCCTCTGTTTGTCGCCCTCTGTTTCAGCCCCTCTGTTTCAGCCCCTCTGTTTCAGCACCGCTGTTAAAGCCCCTCTATTTCAGCCCCTCTGTTTCAGCCCCTATGTTTCAGCCCCTCTGTTTCTCGGCCCATGTTATTCGCCCTCTGTTTCAGGCCTCTGTTTCAGTCCCTGTGTTTCAATCCCTCTGTTTCAGCCCCTCAGTTTCAGCCCCTCTGTTTCAACCCCTCTGTTTCAGCCCCTCTGTTTCAGCCACTCTGTTTCGCCCCCTCTGTTTCTCGCCCACTGTTTCAGCACCTCTGTTTCAGCCCCTCTGTTTCTCGCCCTGTGTTTCAGCCCCTCTGTTTCAGCCCCTCTGTTTCAGCACCTCTGTTAAAGCCCCTCTATTTCAGCCCCTCTGTTTCAGCCCCTCTGTTTCAGCCCCTCTGTTTCTCGGCCCATGTTTCTCGCCCTCTGTTTCAGGCCTCTGTTTCAGTCCCTGTGTTTCAATCCCTCTGTTTCAGCCCCTCTATTTCAGCCCCTCTGTTTCAACCCATCTGTTTCAGCCCCTCTGTTTCAGCCCCTCTGTTTCTCGCCCTCTGTTTCAGCCCCTCTGTTTCTCGCCCTCTGTTTCTCGCCCTCTGTTTCAGCCCCTCTGTTTCAGCCCCTCTGTTTCAGCCCCTCTGTTTCAGCCACTCTGTTTCTCGCCCTCTGTTTCAGCCACTCTGTTTCAGCCCCTGTGTTTCAGCCGCTCTGTTTCAGCCACTCTGTTTCTCGCCCTCTGTTTCAGCCCCTCTGTTTCTCGCCCTCTGTTTCAGCCCCTCTGTTTCAGCCCCTCTGTTTCAGCCCCTCTGTTTCTCGCCATCTGTTTCAGCCCCTCTGTTTCAGCCCCTCTGTTTCAGCCCCTCTGTTTCACCCCTCTGTTTTTCGCCCTCTGTTTCAGCCCCTCTGTTTCAGCCCCTCTGTTTCTCGCCCTCTGTTTCTGCCCCTTTGTTTCAGCCCCTCTGTTTCAGCCCCTCTGTTTCAGCCCCTCTGTTTCTCGCCCTCTGTTTCAGCCCCTCTGTTTCAGCCCCTCTGTTTCTCGCCCTCTGTTTCAGCCCCTCTGTTTCAGCCCCTCTGTTTCAGCCCCTCTGTTTCAGCCACTCTGTTTCAGCCCCTCTGTTTCTCGCCCTCTGTTTCAGCCCCTCGGTTTCAGCCCATCTGTTTCAGCCTCTCTGTTTCTCGCCCTCTGTTTCTCGCCCTCTGTTTCAGCCCCTCTGTTTCAGCCTCTCTGTTTCAGCCCCTCTGTTTCTCGCCCTCTGTTTCAGCCCCTGTGTTTCAGCCCCTGTGTTTCAGCCCCTCTGTTTCAGCCCCTCTGTTTCTCGCCCTCTGTTTCAGCCCCTCGGTTTCAGACCCTTTGTTTCAGCCCCTCTGTTTCTCGCCCTCCGTTTCTCGCCCTCTGTTTCAGCCCCTCTGTTTCAGCCCCTCTGTTTCAGCCCCTCTGTTTCTCGCCCTCTTTTTCAGATCCTCTGTTTCAGCCCCTCTGTTTCAGCCAAGCTGTTTCAGCCCCTCTGTTTCAGCAACTCTGTTTCTCGCCTCTGTTTCAGCCCCTCTGGTTCTCGCCCTCTGTTTCAGCCCCTCTGTTTCTCGCCCTCTGTTTCTCGCCCTTTGTTTCAGCCCCTCTGTTTCAGCCCCTCTGTTTCAGCCCCTCTGTATCTCGCCCTCTTTTTGAGATCCTCTGTTTCAGCCCCTCTGTTTCAGCCCCTCTGTTTCTCGCCCTCTGATTCAGCCCCTCTGTTTCTCGCCCTCTGTTTCTCGCCCTCTGTTTCAGCACCTGTGTTTCAGCCCCTCTGTTTCAGCCCCTCTGTTTCTCGCCCTCTGTTTCACCCCTCTGTTTCAGCCCCTCTGTTTCAGCCCCTCTGTTTCTCGCCCTCTGTTTCAGCCCCTCTGTTTCTCGCCCTCTGTTTCTCGCCCTCTGTTTCAGCCCCTCTGTTTCAGCCCCTCTGTTTCAGACCCTCTGTTACTCGCCATCTGTTTCAGCCCCTCTGTTTCAGCCCCTCTGTTTCAGCCCCTCTGTTTCAGCCCATCTGTTTGTCGCTCTCTGTTTCAGCCCCTCTTTTTCTGCCCCTCTGTTTCAGCACCTCTGTTTCAGCCCCTCTATTTCAGCCCCTCTGTTTCAGCACCCCTGTTTCAGCCACTCTGTTTCAGCCCCTCTGTTTCTCGCCCTATGTTTCTCGCCCTCTGTTTCAGCCCCTCTGTTTCAGTCCCTGTGTTTCAGTCACTCTGTTTCTCGCCCTCTGTTTCTCGCCCTCTGTTTCAGCCCCTCAGTTTCATCCCCTCTGTTTCGCCCCCTCTGTTTCTCGCCCACTGTTTCAGCCCCTCTGTTTCAGCCCCTCTGTTTCAGCCCCTCTGTTTCAGGCCCTCTGTTTTAGCCCCTCTGTTTCAGCCCCTCTATTTCAGCCCCTCCGTTTCTTGCCAACTGTTTCAGCCCCTCTCTTTCAGCCCCTCTGTTTCCCGCCCTCTGATTCTCGCCCTCTGTTTCTCGCCCTCTGTTTCAGCCCCTGTGTGTCAGCCCCTCTGTTTCAGCCCCTCTGTTTCAGCCCCTCTGTTTCTCACCCTCTGTTTCTCGCCGTCTGTTTCACCCCCTCTGTGTCAGCCCCTCTGTTTCAGCCCCTCTGTTTCAGCCCCTCTGTTTCACCCCCGCTGTTTCAGCCCCTCTGTTTCAGCCCCTCTGTTTCACCCCCTCTGTTTCTCACCCTCTGTTTCTCGCCCTCTGTTTCAGCCCCTCTGTTTCAGCCCCTCTGTTTCAGCACCTCTGTTTCTCGCCCTCTGTTTCTCGCTCTCTCTTTCAGCCCCTCTGTGTCAGCCACTCCGTTACAGCCCCTCTGTTTCAGCCCCTCTGTTTCTCACCCTCTGTTTCTTGCCCTCTGTTTCAGTCCCTCTGTGTCAGCCACTCCGTTTCAGCCCCTCTGTTTCAGCCCCTCTGTTTCTCACCCTCTGTTTCTCGACCTCTGTTTCAGCCCCTCTGTTTCAGCCCCTCTGTTTCAGCCCCTCTGTTTCAGCCCGTCTGTTTCATCCCCTCTGTTTCAGCCTCTCTCTTTCAGCCCCTCTGTTTCTCGCCCTCTGTTTCAGCCCCTGTGTTTCAGCCCCTCTGTTTCAGCCCCTCTGTTTCAGCCCCTCTGTTTCTCGCCATCTGTTTCAGCCCCTCGGTTTCAACCCCTCTGTTTCAGCCTCTCTGTTTCTCGCCCTCTGTTTCTCGCCCTCTGTTTCAGCCCCTCTGTTTCAGCCTCTCTGTTTCAGCCTCTCTGTTTCAGCCCCTCTGTTTCTCGCCCTCTGTTTCAGACCCTGTTTTTCTCGCCCTCTGTTTCTCGCCCTCTGTTTCAGCCTCTCGGTTTCAGCCCCTCTGTTTCAGCCCCTCTGTTTCAGCCCCTCTGTTTCTCGCCCTCTGTTTCTCGCCCTCTGTTTCAGCCCCTCTGTGTCAGCCACTCCGTTACAGCCCCTCTGTTTCAGCCCCTCTGTTTCTCACCCTCTGTTTCTCGCCCTCTGTTTCAGCCCCTCTGTTTCAGCCCCTGTGTTTCAGCCCCTCTGTTTCAGCCCGTCTGTTTCAGCCCCTCTGTTTCTCGCCCTCTGTTTCTCGCCCTCTGTCTCAGCCCCTCTGTTTCAGCCCCTCTGTTTCTCGCCCTCTGTTTCACGCCCTCTGTTTCAGCCCCTGTGTTTCAGCCCCTCTGTTTCAGCCCCTCTGTTTCAGCGCCTCTGTTTCTCGCCCTCTGTTTCAGCCCCTCGGTTTCAGCCCCTCTGTTTCAGCCCCTCTGTTTCTCGCCCTCCGTTTCTCGCCCTCTGTTTCAGCCCCTCTGTTTCAGCCTCTCTGTTTCAGCCCCTCTGTTTCTCGCCCTCTGTTTCAGCCCCTGTGTTTCAGCCCCTGTGTTTCAGCCCCTCTGTTTCAGCCCCTCTGTTTCTCGCCCTCTGTTTCAGACCCTCGGTTTCAGACCCTCTGTTTCAGCCCCTCTGTTGTTCGCCCTCTGTTTCTCGCCCTCTGTATCAGCCCCTCTGTTTCAGCCCCTCTGTTTCAGCCCCTGTGTTTCTCGCCCTCTTTTTCAGATCCTCTGTTTCAGCCCCTCTGTTTCAGCCCCTCTGTTTCAGCCACTCTGTTTCTCGCCCTCTGTTTCAGCCCCTCTGGTTCTCGCCCTCTGTTTCAGCCCCTCTGTTTCTCGCCCTCTGTTTGTCGCCCTCTGTTTCAGCCCCTCTGTTTCAGCCCCTCTGTTTCAGCCCCTCAGTTTCACCCCCTCTGTTTCTCGCCCTCTGTTTCAGCCCCTCTGTTTCAGCCCCTCTGATTCAGCCCCTCTGTTTCAGCCCCTCTGTTTGTCGCCCTCTGTTTCAGCCCCTCTGTTTCAGCCCCTCTGTTTCAGCACCGCTGTTAAAGACCCTCTATTTCAGCCCCTCTGTTTCAGCCCCTATGTTTCAGCCCCTCTGTTTCTCGGCCCATGTTTTTCGCCCTCTGTTTCAGGCCTCTGTTTCAGTCCCTGTGTTTCAATCCCTCTGTTTCAGCCCCTCAGTTTCAGCCCCTCTGTTTCAACCCCTCTGTTTCAGCCCCTCTGTTTCAGCCACTCTGTTTCGCCCCCTCTGTTTCTCGCCCACTGTTTCAGCACCTCTGTTTCAGCCCCTCTGTTTCTCGCCCTCTGTTTCAGCCCCTCTGTTTCAGCCCCTCTGTTTCAGCACCTCTGTTAAAGCCCCTCTATTTCAGCCCCTCTGTTTCAGCCCCTCTGTTTCAGCCCCTCTGTTTCTCGGCCCATGTTTCTCGCCCTCTGTTTCAGGCCTCTGTTTCAGTCCCTGTGTTTCAATCCCTCTGTTTCAGCCCCTCTATTTCAGCCCCTCTGTTTCAACCCATCTGTTTCAGCCCCTCTGTTTCAGCCCCTCTGTTTCTCGCCCTCTGTTTCAGCCCCTCTGTTTCTCGCCCTCTGTTTTTCGCCCTCTGTTTCAGCCCCTCTGTTTCAGCCCCTCTGTTTCAGCCCCTCTGTTTCTCGCCCTCTTTTTCAGATCCTCTGTTTCAGCCCCTCTGTTTCAGCCCCTCTGTTTCTCGCCCTCTGTTTCAGCCCCTCTGTTTCAGCCCCTCTGTTTCAGCCCCTCTGTTTCTCGCAATCTGTTTCAGCCCCTCTGTTTCAGCCCCTCTGTTTCTCGCCCTCTGTTTCAGCCCCTCTGTTTCAGCCCCTCTGTTTCAGCCCCTCTGTTTCAGCCCCTCTGTTTCAGCACCTCTGTTTCAGCCCCTCTGTTTCAGCCCCTCTGTTTCAGCCCCTCTGTTTCTCGCCCTCTGTTTCAGCCCCTCGGTTTCAGCCCCTCTGTTTCAGCCCCTCTGTTTCTCGCCCTCTGTTTCTCGCCCTCTGTTTCAGCCCCTCTGTTTCAGCCTCTCTGTTTCAGCCCCTCTGTTTCTCGCCCTCTGTTTCAGCCCCTGTGTTTCAGCCCCTGTGTTTCAGCCCCTCTGTTTCAGCCCCTCTGTTTCTCGCCCTCTGTTTCAGCCCCTCGGTTTCAGACCCTTTGTTTCAGCCCCTCTGTTTCTCGCCCTCCGTTTCTCGCCCTCTGTTTCAGCCCCTCTGTTTCAGCCCCTCTGTTTCAGCCCCTCTGTTTCTCGCCCTCTTTTTCAGATCCTCTGTTTCAGCCCCTCTGTTTCAGCCCAGCTGTTTCAGCCCCTCTGTTTCAGCAACTCTGTTTCTCGCCTCTGATTCAGCACCTCTGGTTCTCGCCCTCTGTTTCAGCCCCTCTGTTTCTCGCCCTCTGTTTCTCGCCCTCTGTTTCTCGCACTTTGTTTCAGCCCCTCTGTTTCAGCCCCTCTGTTTCAGCCCCTCTGTTTCTCGCCCTCTTTTTGAGATCCTCTGTTTCAGCCCCTCTGTTTCAGCCCCTCTGTTTCTCGCCCTCTGATTCAGCCCCTCTGTTTCTCGCCCTCTGTTTCTCGCCCTCTGTTTCAGCACCTGTGTTTCAGCCCCTCTGTTTCAGCCCCTCTGTTTCTCGCCCTCTGTTTCACCCCTCTGTTTCAGCCCCTCTGTTTCAGCCCCTCTGTTTCTCGCCCTCTGTTTCAGCCCCTCTGTTTCAGCCCCTCTGTTTCTCGCCCTCTGTTTCAGCCCCTCTGTTTCAGCCCCTCTGTTTCAGACCCTCTGTTTCTCGCCATCTGTTTCAGCCCCTCTGTTTCAGCCCCTCTGTTTCAGCCCCTCTGTTTCAGCCCCTCTGTTTGTCGCTCTCTGTTTCAGCCCCTCTTTTTCAGCCCCTCTGTTTCAGCACCTCTGTTTCAGCCCCTCTATTTCAGCCCCTCTGTTTCAGCACCCCTGTTTCAGCCACTCTGTTTCAGCCCCTCTGTTTCTCGCCCTATGTTTCAGCCCTCTGTTTCAGCCCCTCAGTTTCATCCCCTTTGTTTCGCCCCCTCTGTTTCTCGCCCACTGTTTCAGCCCCTCTGTTTCAGCCCCTCTGTTTCAGCCCCTCTGTTTCAGGCCCTCTGTTTTAGCCCCTCTGTTTCAGCACCTCTGTTTCAGCCCCTCTATTTCAGACCCTCCGTTTCTTGCCAACTGTTTCAGCCCCTCTGTTTCAGCCCCTCTGTTTCCCGCCCTCTGATTCTCGCCCTCTGTTTCTCGCCCTCTGTTTCAGCCCCTGTGTGTCAGCCCCTCTGTTTCAGCCCCTCTGTTTCAGCCCCTCTGTTTCAGCCCCTCTGTTTCTCGCCCTCTGTTTCAGCCCCTGTGTGTCAGCCCCTCTGTTTCAGCCCCTCTGTTTCAGCCCCTCTGTTTCTCACCCTCTGTTTCTCGCCGTCTGTTTCACCCCCTCTGTGTCAGCCCCTCTGTTTCAGCCCCTCTGTTTCAGCCCCTCTGTTTCACCCCCGCTGTTTCAGCCCCTCTGTTTCAGCCCCTCTGTTTCACCCCCTCTGTTTCTCACCCTCTGTTTCTCGCCCTCTGTTTCAGCCCCTCTGTTTCAGCCCCTCTGTTTCAGCACCTCTGTTTCTCGCCCTCTGTTTCTCGCTCTCTCTTTCAGCCCCTCTGTGTCAGCCACTCCGTTACAGCCCCTCTGTTTCAGCCCCTCTGTTTCTCACCCTCTGTTTCTTGCCCTCTGTTTCAGTCCCTCTGTGTCAGCCACTCCGTTTCAGCCCCTCTGTTTCAGCCCCTCTGTTTCTCACCCTCTGTTTCTCGACCTCTGTTTCAGCCCCTCTGTTTCAGCCCCTCTGTTTCAGCCCCTCTGTTTCAGCCCGTCTGTTTCATCCCCTCTGTTTCAGCCTCTCTCTTTCAGCCCCTCTGTTTCTCGCCCTCTGTTTCAGCCCCTGTGTTTCAGCCCCTCTGTTTCAGCCCCTCTGTTTCAGCCCCTCTGTTTCTCGCCATCTGTTTCAGCCCCTCGGTTTCAACCCCTCTGTTTCAGCCTCTCTGTTTCTCGCCCTCTGTTTCTCGCCCTCTGTTTCAGCCCCTCTGTTTCAGCCTCTCTGTTTCAGCCTCTCTGTTTCAGCCCCTCTGTTTCTCGCCCTCTGTTTCAGCCCCTGTTTTTCTCGCCCTCTGTTTCTCGCCCTCTGTTTCAGACTCTCGGTTTCAGCCCCTCTGTTTCAGCCCCTCTGTTTCAGCCCCTCTGTTTCTCGCCCTCTGTTTCTCGCCCTCTGTTTCAGCCCCTCTGTGTCAGCCACTCCGTTACAGCCCCTCTGTTTCAGCCCCTCTGTTTCTCACCCTCTGTTTCTCGCCCTCTGTTTCAGCCCCTCTGTTTCAGCCCCTGTGTTTCAGCCCCTCTGTTTCAGCCCGTCTGTTTCAGCCACTCTGTTTCTCGCCCTCTGTTTCTCGCCCTCTGTCTCAGCCCCTCTGTTTCAGCCCCTCTGTTTCTCGCCCTCTGTTTCACGCCCTCTGTTTCAGCCCCTGTGTTTCTCGCCCTCTGTTTCTGCCCCTCAGTTTCAGTGCCTCTGTTTCTCGCCCTCTGTTTCAGCCCCTCGGTTTCAGCCCCTCTGTTTCAGCCCCTCTGTTTCTCGCCCTCTGTTTCTTGCCCTCTGTTTCAGCCCCTCTGTTTCAGCCTCTCTGTTTCAGCCCCTCTGTTTCTCGCCCTCTGTTTCAGCCCCTGTGTTTCAGCCCCTGTGTTTCAGCCCCTCTGTTTCAGCCCCTCTGTTTCTCGCCCTCTGTTTCAGCCCCTCGGTTTCAGACCCTCTGTTTCAGCCCCTCTGTTGTTCGCCCTCTGTTTCTCGCCCTCTGTATCAGCCCCTCTGTTTCAGCCCCTCTGTTTCAGCCCCTGTGTTTCTCGCCCTCTTTTTTAGATCCTCTGTTTCAGCCCCTCTGTTTCAGCCCCACTGTATCAGCCCCTCTGTTTCAGCCACTCTGTTTCTCGCCCTCTGTTTCAGCCCCTCTGGTTCTCGCCCTCTGTTTCAGCCCCTCTGTTTCTCGCCCTCTGTTTCTCGCCCTCTGTTTCAGCCCCTCTGTTTCAGCCCCTCTGTTTCAGCCCCTCTGTTTCAGCCCCTCTGTTTCAGCCCCTCTGTTTCAGCCACTCTGTTTCTCGCCCTCTGTTTCAGCCACTCTGTTTCAGCCCCTGTGTTTCAGCCGCTCTGTTTCAGCTACCCTGTTTCTCGCCCTCTGTTTCACGCCCTCTGTTTCAGCCCCTGTGTTTCAGCCCCTCTGTTTCAGCCCCTCTGTTTCAGCGCCTCTGTTTCTCGCCCTCTGTTTCAGCCCCTCGGTTTCAGCCCCTCTGTTTCAGCCCCTCTGTTTCTCGCCCTCCGTTTCTCGCCCTCTGTTTCAGCCCCTCTGTTTCAGCCTCTCTGTTTCAGCCCCTCTGTTTCTCGCCCTCTGTTTCAGCCCCTGTGTTTCAGCCCCTGTGTTTCAGCCCCTCTGTTTCAGCCCCTCTGTTTCTCGCCCTCTGTTTCAGACCCTCGGTTTCAGACCCTCTGTTTCAGCCCCTCTGTTGTTCGCCCTCTGTTTCTCGCCCCCTGTATCAGCCCCTCTGTTTCAGCCCCTCTGTTTCAGCCCCTGTGTTTCTCGCCCTCTTTTTCAGATCCTCTGTTTCAGCCCCTCTGTTTCAGCCCCTCTGTTTCAGCCACTCTGTTTCTCGCCCTCTGTTTCAGCCCCTCTGGTACTCGCCCTCTGTTTCAGCCCCTCTGTTTCTCGCCCTCTGTTTGTCGCCCTCTGTTTCAGCCCCTCTGTTTCAGCCCCTCTGTTTCAGCCCCTCAGTTTCACCCCCTCTGTTTCTCGCCCTCTGTTTCAGCCCCTCTGTTTCAGCCCCTCTGATTCAGCCCCTCTGTTTCAGCCCCTCTGTTTGTCGCCCTCTGTTTCAGCCCCTCTGTTTCAGCCCCTCTGTTTCAGCACCGCTGTTAAAGCCCCTCTATTTCAGCCCCTCTGTTTCAGCCCCTATGTTCCAGCCCCTCTGTTTCTCGGCCCATGTTATTCGCCCTCTGTTTCAGGCCTCTGTTTCAGTCCCTGTGTTTCAATCCCTCTGTTTCAGCCCCTCAGTTTCAGCCCCTCTGTTTCAACCCCTCTGTTTCAGCCCCTCTGTTTCAGCCACTCTGTTTCGCCCCCTCTGTTTCTCGCCCACTGTTTCAGCACCTCTGTTTCAGCCCCTCTGTTTCTCGCCCTCTGTTTCAGCCCCTCTGTTTCAGCCCCTCTGTTTCAGCACCTCTGTTAAAGCCCCTCTATTTCAGCCCCTCTGTTTCAGCCCCTCTGTTTCAGCCCCTCTGTTTCTCGGCCCATGTTTCTCGCCCTCTGTTTCAGGCCTCTGTTTCAGTCCCTGTGTTTGAATCCCTCTGTTTCAGCCCCTCTATTTCAGCCCCTCTGTTTCAACCCATCTGTTTCAGCCCCTCTGTTTCAGCCCCTCTGTTTCTCGCTCTCTGTTTCAGCCCCTCTGTTTCTCGACCTCTGTTTCTCGCCCTCTGTTTCAGCCCCTCTGTTTCAGCCCCTCTGTTTCAGCCCCTCTGTTTCAGCCACTCTGTTTCTCGCCCTCTGTTTCAGCCACTCTGTTTCAGCCCCTGTGTTTCAGCCGCTCTGTTTCAGCCACTCTGTTTCTCGCCCTCTGTTTCAGCCCCTCTGTTTCTCGCCCTCTGTTTCAGCCCCTCTGTTTCAGCCCCTCTGTTTCAGCCCCTCTGTTTCAGCCCCTCTGTTTCTCGCCATCTGTTTCAGCCCCTCTGTTTCAGCCCCTCTGTTTCAGCCCCTCTGTTTCACCCCTCTGTTTGTCGCCCTCTGTTTCAGCCCCTCTGTTTCAGCCCCTCTGTTTCTCGCCCTCTGTTTCTGCCCCTCTGTTTCAGCCCCTCTGTTTCAGCCCCTCTGTTTCAGCCCCTCTGTTTCTCGCCCTCTGTTTCAGCCCCTCTGTTTCAGCCCCTCTGTTTCTCGCCCTCTGTTTCAGCCCCTCTGTTTCAGCCCCTCTGTTTCAGCCCCTCTGTTTCAGCCCCTCTGTTTCAGCACCTCTGTTTCAGCCCCTCTGTTTCAGCCCCTCTGTTTCAGCCCCTCTGTTTCTCGCCCTCTGTTTCAGCCCCTCGGTTTCAGCCCATCTGTTTCAGCCCCTCTGTTTCTCGCCCTCTGTTTCTCGCCCTCTGTTTCAGCCCCTCTGTTTCAGCCTCTCTGTTTCAGCCCCTCTGTTTCTCGCCCTCTGTTTCAGCCCCTGTGTTTCAGCCCCTGTGTTTCAGCCCCTCTGTTTCAGCCCCTCTGTTTCTCGCCCTCTATTTCAGCCCCTCGGTTTCAGACCCTTTGTTTCAGCCCCTCTGTTTCTCGCCCTCCGTTTCTCGCCCTCTGTTTCAGCCCCTCTGTTTCAGCCCCTCTGTTTCAGCCCCTCTGTTTCTCGCCCTCTTTTTCAGATCCTCTGTTTCAGCCCCTCTGTTTCAGCCAAGCTGTTTCAGCCCCTCTGTTTCAGCAACTCTGTTTCTCGCCTCTGTTTCAGCCACTCTGGTTCTCGCCCTCTGTTTCAGCCCCTCTGTTTCTCGCCCTCTGTTTCTCGCCCTTTGTTTCAGCCCCTCTGTTTCAGCCCCTCTGTTTCAGCCCCTCTGTTTCTCGCCCTCTTTTTGAGATCCTCTGTTTCAGCCCCTCTGTTTCAGCCCCTCTGTTTCTCGCCCTCTGATTCAGCCCCTCTGTTTCTCGCCCTCTGTTTCTCGCCCTCTGTTTCAGCACCTGTGTTTCAGCCCCTCTGTTTCAGCCCCTCTGTTTCTCGCCCTCTGTTTCACCCCTCTGTTTCAGCCCCTCTGTTTCAGCCCCTCTGTTTCTCGCCCTCTGTTTCAGCCCCTCTGTTTCAGCCCCTCTGTTTCTCGCCCTCTGTTTCAGCCCCTCTGTTTCAGCCCCTCTGTTTCAGACCCTCTGTTACTCGCCATCTGTTTCAGCCCCTCTGTTTCAGCCCCTCTGTTTCAGCCCCTCTGTTTCAGCCCCTCTGTTTGTCGCTCTCTGTTTCAGCCCCTCTTTTTCAGCCCCTCTGTTTCAGCACCTCTGTTTCAGCCCCTCTATTTCAGCCCCTCTGTTTCAGCACCCCTGTTTCAGCCACTCTGTTTCAGCCCCTCTGTTTCTCGCCCTATGTTTCTCGCCCTCTGTTTCAGCCCCTCTGTTTCAGTCCCTGTGTTTCAGTCCCTCTGTTTCTCGCCCTCTGTTTCTCGCCCTCTGTTTCAGCCCCTCAGTTTCATCCCCTTTGTTTCGCCCCCTCTGTTTCTCGCCCACTGTTTCAGCCCCTCTGTTTCAGCCCCTCTGTTTCAGCCCCTCTGTTTCAGGCCCTCTGTTTTAGCCCCTCTGTTTCAGCACCTCTGTTTCAGCCCCTCTATTTCAGCCCCTCCGTTTCTTGCCAACTGTTTCAGCCCCTCTCTTTCAGCCCCTCTGTTTCCCGTCCTCTGATTCTCGCCCTCTGTTTCTCGCCCTCTGTTTCAGCCCCTGTGTGTCAGCCCCTCTGTTTCAGCCCCTCTGTTTCAGCCCCTCTGTTTCTCACCCTCTGTTTCACGCCGCCTGTTTCACCCCCTCTGTGTCAGCCCCTCTGTTTCAGCCCCTCTGTTTCAGCCCCTCTGTTTCACCCCCGCTGTTTCAGCCCCTCTGTTTCAGCCCCTCTGTTTCACCCCCTCTGTTTCTCACCCTCTGTTTCTCGCCCTCTGTTTCAGCCCCTCTGTTTCAGCCCCTCTGTTTCAGCACCTCTGTTTCTCGCCCTCTGTTTCTCGCTCTCTCTTTCAGCCCCTCTGTGTCAGCCACTCCGTTACAGCCCCTCTGTTTCAGCCCCTCTGTTTCTCACCCTCTGTTTCTTGCCCTCTGTTTCAGTCCCTCTGTGTCAGCCACTCCGTTTCAGCCCCTCTGTTTCAGCCCCTCTGTTTCTCACCCTCTGTTTCTCGACCTCTGTTTCAGCCCCTCTGTTTCAGCCCCTCTGTTTCAGCCCCTCTGTTTCAGCCCGTCTGTTTCATCCCCTCTGTTTCAGCCTCTCTCTTTCAGCCCCTCTGTTTCTCGCCCTCTGTTTCAGCCCCTGTGTTTCAGCCCCTCTGTTTCAGCCCCTCTGTTTCAGCCCCTCTGTTTCTCGCCATCTGTTTCAGCCCCTCGGTTTCAACCCCTCTGTTTCAGCCTCTCTGTTTCTCGCCCTCTGTTTCTCGCCCTCTGTTTCAGCCCCTCTGTTTCAGCCTCTCTGTTTCAGCCTCTCTGTTTCAGCCCCTCTGTTTCTCGCCCTCTGTTTCAGCCCCTGTTTTTCTCGCCCTCTGTTTCTCGCCCTCTGTTTCAGCCTCTCGGTTTCAGCCCCTCTGTTTCAGCCCCTCTGTTTCAGCCCCTCTGTTTCTCGCCCTCTGTTTCTCGCCCTCTGTTTCAGCCCCTCTGTGTCAGCCACTCCGTTACAGCCCCTCTGTTTCAGCCCCTCTGTTTCTCACCCTCTGTTTCTCGCCCTCTGTTTCAGCCCCTCTGTTTCAGCCCCTGTGTTTCAGCCCCTCTGTTTCAGCCCGTCTGTTTCAGCCCCTCTGTTTCTCGCCCTCTGTTTCTCGCCCTCTGTCTCAGCCCCTCTGTTTCAGCCCCTCTGTTTCTCGCCCTCTGTTTCACGCCCTCTGTTTCAGCCCCTGTGTTTCAGCCCCTCTGTTTCAGCCCCTCTGTTTCAGCGCCTCTGTTTCTCGCCCTCTGTTTCAGCCCCTCGGTTTCAGCCCCTCTGTTTCAGCCCCTCTGTTTCTCGCCCTCCGTTTCTCGCCCTCTGTTTCAGCCCCTCTGTTTCAGCCTCTCTGTTTCAGCCCCTCTGTTTCTCGCCCTCTGTTTCAGCCCCTGTGTTTCAGCCCCTGTGTTTCAGCCCCTCTGTTTCAGCCCCTCTGTTTCTCGCCCTCTGTTTCAGACCCTCGGTTTCAGACCCTCTGTTTCAGCCCCTCTGTTGTTCGCCCTCTGTTTCTCGCCCTCTGTATCAGCCCCTCTGTTTCAGCCCCTCTGTTTCAGCCCCTGTGTTTCTCGCCCTCTTTTTCAGATCCTCTGTTTCAGCCCCTCTGTTTCAGCCCCTCTGTTTCAGCCACTCTGTTTCTCGCCCTCTGTTTCAGCCCCTCTGGTTCTCGCCCTCTGTTTCAGCCCCTCTGTTTCTCGCCCTCTGTTTGTCGCCCTCTGTTTCAGCCCCTCTGTTTCAGCCCCTCTGTTTCAGCCCCTCAGTTTCACCCCCTCTGTTTCTCGCCCTCTGTTTCAGCCCCTCTGTTTCAGCCCCTCTGATTCAGCCCCTCTGTTTCAGCCCCTCTGTTTGTCGCCCTCTGTTTCAGCCCCTCTGTTTCAGCCCCTCTGTTTCAGCACCGCTGTTAAAGCCCCTCTATTTCAGCCCCTCTGTTTCAGCCCCTATGTTTCAGCCCCTCTGTTTCTCGGCCCATGTTTTTCGCCCTCTGTTTCAGGCCTCTGTTTCAGTCCCTGTGTTTCAATCCCTCTGTTTCAGCCCCTCAGTTTCAGCCCCTCTGTTTCAACCCCTCTGTTTCAGCCCCTCTGTTTCAGCCACTCTGTTTCGCCCCCTCTGTTTCTCGCCCACTGTTTCAGCACCTCTGTTTCAGCCCCTCTGTTTCTCGCCCTCTGTTTCAGCCCCTCTGTTTCAGCCCCTCTGTTTCAGCACCTCTGTTAAAGCCCCTCTATTTCAGCCCCTCTGTTTCAGCCCCTCTGTTTCAGCCCCTCTGTTTCTCGGCCCATGTTTCTCGCCCTCTGTTTCAGGCCTCTGTTTCAGTCCCTGTGTTTCAATCCCTCTGTTTCAGCCCCTCTGTTTCAGCCCCTCTGTTTCAACCCATCTGTTTCAGCCCCTCTGTTTCAGCCCCTCTGTTTCTCGCCCTCTGTTTCAGCCCCTCTGTTTCTCGCCCTCTGTTTCTCGCCCTCTGTTTCAGCCCCTCTGTTTCAGCCCCTCTGTTTCAGCCCCTCTGTTTCTCACCCTCTTTTTCAGATCCTCTGTTTCAGCCACTCTGTTTCAGCCCCTGTGTTTCAGCCGCTCTGTTTCAGCCCCTCTGTTTCTCGCCCTCTGTTTCAGCCCCTCTGTTTCTCGCCCTCTGTTTCAGCCCCTCTGTTTCAGCCCCTCTGTTTCAGCCCCTCTGTTTCAGCCCCTCTGTTTCTCGCCATCTGTTTCAGCCCCTCTGTTTCAGCCCCTCTGTTTCAGCCCCTCTGTTTCACCCCTCTGTTTGTCGCCCTCTGTTTCAGCCCCTCTGTTTCAGCCCCTCTGTTTCTCGCCCTCTGTTTCAGCCCCTCTGTTTCAGCCCCTCTGTTTCAGCCCCTCTGTTTCTCGCCCTCTGTTTCAGCCCCTCTGTTTCAGCCCCTCTGTTTCTCGCCCTCTGTTTCAGCCCCTCTGTTTCAGCCCCTCTGTTTCAGCCCCTCTGTTTCAGCCCCTCTGTTTCAGCACCTCTGTTTCAGCCCCTCTGTTTCAGCCCCTCTGTTTCATCCCCTCTGTTTCTCGCCCTCTGTTTCAGCCCCTCGGTTTCAGCCCCTCTGTTTCAGCCCCTCTGTTTCTCGCCCTCTGTTTCTCGCCCTCTGTTTCAGCCCCTCTGTTTCAGCCTCTCTGTTTCAGCCCCTCTGTTTCTCGCCCTCTGTTTCAGCCCCTGTGTTTCAGCCCCTGTGTTTCAGCCCCTCTGTTTCAGCCCCTCTGTTTCTCGCCCTCTGTTTCAGCCCCTCGGTTTCAGACCCTTTGTTTCAGCCCCTCTGTTTCTCGCCCTCCGTTTCTCGCCCTCTGTTTCAGCCCCTCTGTTTCAGCCCCTCTGTTTCAGCCCCTCTGTTTCTCGCCCTCTTTTTCAGATCCTCTGTTTCAGCCCCTCTGTTTCAGCCCAGCTGTTTCAGCCCCTCTGTTTCAGCAACTCTGTTTCTCGCCTCTGATTCAGCACCTCTGGTTCTCGCCCTCTGTTTCAGCCCCTCTGTTTCTCGCCCTCTGTTTCTCGCACTTTGTTTCAGCCCCTCTGTTTCAGCCCCTCTGTTTCAGCCCCTCTGTTTCTCGCCCTCTTTTTGAGATCCTCTGTTTCAGCCCCTCTGTTTCAGCCCCTCTGTTTCTCGCCCTCTGATTCAGCCCCTCTGTTTCTCGCCCTCTGTTTCTCGCCCTCTGTTTCAGCACCTGTGTTTCAGCCCCTCTGTTTCAGCCCCTCTGTTTCTCGCCCTCTGTTTCACCCCTCTGTTTCAGCCCCTCTGTTTCAGCCCCTCTGTTTCTCGCCCTCTGTTTCAGCCCCTCTGTTTCAGCCCCTCTGTTTCTCGCCCTCTGTTTCAGCCCCTCTGTTTCAGCCCCTCTGTTTCAGACCCTCTGTTTCTCGCCATCTGTTTCAGCCCCTCTGTTTCAGCCCCTCTGTTTCAGCCCCTCTGTTTCAGCCCCTCTGTTTGTCGCTCTCTGTTTCAGCCCCTCTGGTTCTCGCCCTCTGTTTCAGCCCCTCTGTTTCAGCCTCTCTGTTTCAGCCCCTCTGTTTCTCGCCCTCTGTTTCAGCCCCTGTGTTTCAGCCCCTGTGTTTCAGCCCCTCTGTTTCAGCCCCTCTGTTTCTCGCCCTCTGTTTCAGACCCTCGGTTTCAGACCCTCTGTTTCAGCCCCTCTGTTGTTCGCCCTCTGTTTCTCGCCCTCTGTATCAGCCCCTCTGTTTCAGCCCCTCTGTTTCAGCCCCTGTGTTTCTCGCCCTCTTTTTCAGATCCTCTGTTTCAGCCCCTCTGTTTCAGCCCCTCTGTTTCAGCCACTCTGTTTCTCGCCCTCTGTTTCAGCCCCTCTGGTTCTCGCCCTCTGTTTCAGCCCCTCTGTTTCTCGCCCTCTGTTTGTCGCCCTCTGTTTCAGCCCCTCTGTTTCAGCCCCTCTGTTTCAGCCCCTCAGTTTCACCCCCTCTGTTTCTCGCCCTCTGTTTCAGCCCCTCTGTTTCAGCCCCTCTGATTCAGCCCCTCTGTTTCAGCCCCTCTGTTTGTCGCCCTCTGTTTCAGCCCCTCTGTTTCAGCCCCTCTGTTTCAGCACCGCTGTTAAAGCCCCTCTATTTCAGCCCCTCTGTTTCTGCCCCTATGTTTCAGCCCCTCTGTTTCTCGGCCCATGTTTTTCGCCCTCTGTTTCAGGCCTCTGTTTCAGTCCCTGTGTTTCAATCCCTCTGTTTCAGCCCCTCTGTTTCAGCCCCTCTGTTTCAACCCCTCTGTTTCAGCCCCTCTGTTTCAGCCACTCTGTTTCGCCCCCTCTGTTTCTCGCCCACTGTTTCAGCACCTCTGTTTCAGCCCCTCTGTTTCTCGCCCTCTGTTTCAGCCCCTCTGTTTCAGCCCCTCTGTTTCAGCACCTCTGTTAAAGCCCCTCTATTTCAGCCCCTCTGTTTCAGCCCCTCTGTTTCAGCCCCTCTGTTTCTCGGCCCATGTTTCTCGCCCTCTGTTTCAGGCCTCTGTTTCAGTCCCTGTGTTTCAATCCCTCTGTTTCAGCCCCTCTATTTCAGCCCCTCTGTTTCAACCCATCTGTTTCAGCCCCTCTGTTTCAGCCCCTCTGTTTCTCGCCCTCTGTTTCAGCCCCTCTGTTTCTCGCCCTCTGTTTCTCGCCCTCTGTTTCAGCCCCTCTGTTTCAGCCCCTCTGTTTCAGCCCCTCTGTTTCTCACCCTCTTTTTCAGATCCTCTGTTTCAGCCACTCTGTTTCAGCCCCTGTGTTTCAGCCGCTCTGTTTCAGCCACTCTGTTTCTCGCCCTCTGTTTCAGCCCCTCTGTTTCTCGCCCTATGTTTCAGCCACTCTGTTTCAGCCCCTCTGTTTCAGCCCCTCTGTTTCAGCCCCTCTGTTTCTCGCCATCTGTTTCAGCCCCTCTGTTTCAGCCCCTCTGTTTCAGCCCCTCTGTTTCACCCCTCTGTTTGTCGCCCTCTGTTTCAGCCCCTCTGTTTCAGCCCCTCTGTTTCTCGCCCTCTGTTTCAGCCCCTCTGTTTCAGCCCCTCTGTTTCAGCCCCTCTGTTTCTCGCCCTCTGTTTCAGCCCCTCTGTTTCAGCCCCTCTGTTTCTCGCCCTCTGTTTCAGCCCCTCTGTTTCAGCCCCTCTGTTTCAGCCCCTCTGTTTCAGCCCCTCTGTTTCAGCACCTCTGTTTCAGCCCCTCTGTTTCAGCCCCTCTGTTTCAGCCCCTCTGTTTCTCGCCCTCTGTTTCAGCCCCTCGGTTTCAGCCCCTCTGTTTCAGCCCCTCTGTTTCTCGCCCTCTGTTTCTCGCCCTCTGTTTCAGCCCCTCTGTTTCAGCCTCTCTGTTTCAGCCCCTCTGTTTCTCGCCCTCTGTTTCAGCCCCTGTGTTTCAGCCCCTGTGTTTCAGCCCCTCTGTTTCAGCCACTCTGTTTCTCGCCCTCTGTTTCAGCCCCTCGGTTTCAGACCCTTTGTTTCAGCCCCTCTGTTTCTCGCCCTCCGTTTCTCGCCCTCTGTTTCAGCCCCTCTGTTTCAGCCCCTCTGTTTCAGCCCCTCTGTTTCTCGCCCTCTTTTTCAGATCCTCTGTTTCAGCCCCTCTGTTTCAGCCCAGCTGTTTCAGCCCCTCTGTTTCAGCAACTCTGTTTCTCGCCTCTGATTCAGCACCTCTGGTTCTCGCCCTCTGTTTCAGCCCCTCTGTTTCTCGCCCTCTGTTTCTCGCACTTTGTTTCAGCCCCTCTGTTTCAGCCCCGCTGTTTCAGCCCCTCTGTTTCTCGCCCTCTTTTTGAGATCCTCTGTTTCAGCCCCTCTGTTTCAGCCCCTCTGTTTCTCGCCCTCTGATTCAGCCCCTCTGTTTCTCGCCCTCTGTTTCTCGCCCTCTGTTTCAGCACCTGTGTTTCAGCCCCTCTGTTTCAGCCCCTCTGTTTCTCGCCCTCTGTTTCACCCCTCTGTTTCAGCCCCTCTGTTTCAGCCCCTCTGTTTCTCGCCCTCTGTTTCAGCCCCTCTGTTTCAGCCCCTCTGTTTCTCGCCCTCTGTTTCAGCCCCTCTGTTTCAGCCCCTCTGTTTCAGACCCTCTGTTTCTCGCCATCTGTTTCAGCCCCTCTGTTTCAGCCCCTCTGTTTCAGCCCCTCTGTTTCAGCCCCTCTGTTTGTCGCTCTCTGTTTCAGCCCCTCTTTTTCAGCCTCTCTGTTTCAGCCCCTCTGTTTCTCGCCCTCTGTTTCAGCCCCTGTTTTTCTCGCCCTCTGTTTCTCGCCCTCTGTTTCAGCCTCTCGGTTTCAGCCCCTCTGTTTCAGCCCCTCTGTTTCAGCCCCTCTGTTTCTCGCCCTCTGTTTCTCGCCCTCTGTTTCAGCCCCTCTGTGTCAGCCACTCCGTTACAGCCCCTCTGTTTCAGCCCCTCTGTTTCTCACCCTCTGTTTCTCGCCCTCTGTTTCAGCCCCTCTGTTTCAGCCCCTGTGTTTCAGCCCCTCTGTTTCAGCCCGTCTGTTTCAGCCCCTCTGTTTCTCGCCCTCTGTTTCTCGCCCTCTGTCTCAGCCCCTCTGTTTCAGCCCCTCTGTTTCTCGCCCTCTGTTTCACGCCCTCTGTTTCAGCCCCTGTGTTTCAGCCCCTCTGTTTCAGCCCCTCTGTTTCAGCGCCTCTGTTTCTCGCCCTCTGTTTCAGCCCCTCGGTTTCAGCCCCTCTGTTTCAGCCCCTCTGTTTCTCGCCCTCCGTTTCTCGCCCTCTGTTTCAGCCCCTCTGTTTCAGCCTCTCTGTTTCAGCCCCTCTGTTTCTCGCCCTCTGTTTCAGCCCCTGTGTTTCAGCCCCTGTGTTTCAGCCCCTCTGTTTCAGCCCCTCTGTTTCTCGCCCTCTGTTTCAGACCCTCGGTTTCAGACCCTCTGTTTCAGCCCCTCTGTTGTTCGCCCTCTGTTTCTCGCCCTCTGTATCAGCCCCTCTGTTTCAGCCCCTCTGTTTCAGCCCCTGTGTTTCTCGCCCTCTTTTTCAGATCCTCTGTTTCAGCCCCTCTGTTTCAGCCCCTCTGTTTCAGCCACTCTCTTTCTCGCCCTCTGTTTCAGCCCCTCTGGTTCTCGCCCTCTGTTTCAGCCCCTCTGTTTCTCGCCCTCTGTTTGTCGCCCTCTGTTTCAGCCCCTCTGTTTCAGCCCCTCTGTTTCAGCCCCTCAGTTTCACCCCCTCTGTTTCTCGCCCTCTGTTTCAGCCCCTCTGTTTCAGCCCCTCTGATTCAGCCCCTCTGTTTCAGCCCCTCTGTTTGTCGCCCTCTGTTTCAGCCCCTCTGTTTCAGCCCCTCTGTTTCAGCACCGCTGTTAAAGCCCCTCTATTTCAGCCCCTCTGTTTCAGCCCCTATGTTTCAGCCCCTCTGTTTCTCGGCCCATGTTTTTCGCCCTCTGTTTCAGGCCTCTGTTTCAGTCCCTGTGTTTCAATCCCTCTGTTTCAGCCCCTCTGTTTCAGCCCCTCTGTTTCAACCCCTCTGTTTCAGCCCCTCTGTTTCAGCCACTCTGTTTCGCCCCCTCTGTTTCTCGCCCACTGTTTCAGCACCTCTGTTTCAGCCCCTCTGTTTCTCGCCCTCTGTTTCAGCCCCTCTGTTTCAGCCCCTCTGTTTCAGCACCTCTGTTAAAGCCCCTCTATTTCAGCCCCTCTGTTTCAGCCCCTCTGTTTCAGCCCCTCTGTTTCTCGGCCCATGTTTCTCGCCCTCTGTTTCAGGCCTCTGTTTCAGTCCCTGTGTTTCAATCCCTCTGTTTCAGCCCCTCTATTTCAGCCCCTCTGTTTCAACCCATCTGTTTCAGCCCCTCTGTTTCAGCCCCTCTGTTTCTCGCCCTCTGTTTCAGCCCCTCTGTTTCTCGCCCTCTGTTTCTCGCCCTCTGTTTCAGCCCCTCTGTTTCAGCCCCTCTGTTTCAGCCCCTCTGTTTCTCACCCTCTTTTTCAGATCCTCTGTTTCAGCCACTCTGTTTCAGCCCCTGTGTTTCAGCCGCTCTGTTTCAGCCACTCTGTTTCTCGCCCTCTGTTTCAGCCCCTCTGTTTCTCGCCCTATGTTTCAGCCCCTCTGTTTCAGCCCCTCTGTTTCAGCCCCTCTGTTTCAGCCCCTCTGTTTCTCGCCATCTGTTTCAGCCCCTCTGTTTCAGCCCCTCTGTTTCAGCCCCTCTGTTTCACCCCTCTGTTTGTCGCCCTCTGTTTCAGCCCCTCTGTTTCAGCCCCTCTGTTTCTCGCCCTCTGTTTCAGCCCCTCTGTTTCAGCCCCTCTGTTTCAGCCCCTCTGTTTCTCGCCCTCTGTTTCAGCCCCTCTGTTTCAGCCCCTCTGTTTCTCGCCCTCTGTTTCAGCCCCTCTGTTTCAGCCCCTCTGTTTCAGCCCCTCTGTTTCAGCCCCTCTGTTTCAGCACCTCTGTTTCAGCCCCTCTGTTTCAGCCCCTCTGTTTCAGCCCCTCTGTTTCTCGCCCTCTGTTTCAGCCCCTCGGTTTCAGCCCCTCTGTTTCAGCCCCTCTGTTTCTCGCCCTCTGTTTCTCGCCCTCTGTTTCAGCCCCTCTGTTTCAGCCTCTCTGTTTCAGCCCCTCTGTTTCTCGCCCTCTGTTTCAGCCCCTGTGTTTCAGCCCCTGTGTTTCAGCCCCTCTGTTTCAGCCACTCTGTTTCTCGCCCTCTGTTTCAGCCCCTCGGTTTCAGACCCTTTGTTTCAGCCCCTCTGTTTCTCGCCCTCCGTTTCTCGCCCTCTGTTTCAGCCCCTCTGTTTCAGCCCCTCTGTTTCAGCCCCTCTGTTTCTCGCCCTCTTTTTCAGATCCTCTGTTTCAGCCCCTCTGTTTCAGCCCAGCTGTTTCAGCCCCTCTGTTTCAGCAACTCTGTTTCTCGCCTCTGATTCAGCACCTCTGGTTCTCGCCCTCTGTTTCAGCCCCTCTGTTTCTCGCCCTCTGTTTCTCGCACTTTGTTTCAGCCCCTCTGTTTCAGCCCCGCTGTTTCAGCCCCTCTGTTTCTCGCCCTCTTTTTGAGATCCTCTGTTTCAGCCCCTCTGTTTCAGCCCCTCTGTTTCTCGCCCTCTGATTCAGCCCCTCTGTTTCTCGCCCTCTGTTTCTCGCCCTCTGTTTCAGCACCTGTGTTTCAGCCCCTCTGTTTCAGCCCCTCTGTTTCTCGCCCTCTGTTTCACCCCTCTGTTTCAGCCCCTCTGTTTCAGCCCCTCTGTTTCTCGCCCTCTGTTTCAGCCCCTCTGTTTCAGCCCCTCTGTTTCTCGCCCTCTGTTTCAGCCCCTCTGTTTCAGCCCCTCTGTTTCAGACCCTCTGTTTCTCGCCATCTGTTTCAGCCCCTCTGTTTCAGCCCCTCTGTTTCAGCCCCTCTGTTTCAGCCCCTCTGTTTGTCGCTCTCTGTTTCAGCCCCTCTTTTTCAGCCCCTCTGTTTCAGCACCTCTGTTTCAGCCCCTCTATTTCAGCCCCTCTGTTTCAGCACCCCTGTTTCAGCCACTCTGTTTCAGCTCCTCTGTTTCTCGCCCTATGTTTCAGCCCTCTGTTTCAGCCCCTCAGTTTCATCCCCTTTGTTTCGCCCCCTCTGTTTCTCGCCCACTGTTTCAGCCCCTCTGTTTCAGCCCCTCTGTTTCAGCCCCTCTGTTTCAGGCCCTCTGTTTTAGCCCCTCTGTTTCAGCACCTCTGTTTCAGCCCCTCTATTTCAGCCCCTCCGTTTCTTGCCAACTGTTTCAGCCCCTCTGTTTCAGCCCCTCTGTTTCCCGCCCTCTGATTCTCGCCCTCTGTTTCTCGCCCTCTGTTTCAGCCCCTGTGTGTCAGCCCCTCTGTTTCAGCCCCTCTGTTTCAGCCCCTCTGTTTCAGCCCCTCTGTTTCAGCCCCTCTGTTTCTCGCCCTCTGTTTCAGCCCCTGTGTGTCAGCCCCTCTGTTTCAGCCCCTCTGTTTCAGCCCCTCTGTTTCTCACCCTCTGTTTCTCGCCGTCTGTTTCACCCCCTCTGTGTCAGCCCCTCTGTTTCAGCCCCTCTGTTTCAGCCCCTCTGTTTCACCCCCGCTGTTTCAGCCCCTCTGTTTCAGCCCCTCTGTTTCACCCCCTCTGTTTCTCACCCTCTGTTTCTCGCCCTCTGTTTCAGCCCCTCTGTTTCAGCCCCTCTGTTTCAGCACCTCTGTTTCTCGCCCTCTGTTTCTCGCTCTCTCTTTCAGCCCCTCTGTGTCAGCCACTCCGTTACAGCCCCTCTGTTTCAGCCCCTCTGTTTCTCACCCTCTGTTTCTTGCCCTCTGTTTCAGTCCCTCTGTGTCAGCCACTCCGTTTCAGCCCCTCTGTTTCAGCCCCTCTGTTTCTCACCCTCTGTTTCTCGACCTCTGTTTCAGCCCCTCTGTTTCAGCCCCTCTGTTTCAGCCCCTCTGTTTCAGCCCGTCTGTTTCATCCCCTCTGTTTCAGCCTCTCTCTTTCAGCCCCTCTGTTTCTCGCCCTCTGTTTCAGCCCCTGTGTTTCAGCCCCTCTGTTTCAGCCCCTCTGTTTCAGCCCCTCTGTTTCTCGCCATCTGTTTCAGCCCCTCGGTTTCAACCCCTCTGTTTCAGCCTCTCTGTTTCTCGCCCTCTGTTTCTCGCCCTCTGTTTCAGCCCCTCTGTTTCAGCCTCTCTGTTTCAGCCTCTCTGTTTCAGCCCCTCTGTTTCTCGCCCTCTGTTTCAGCCCCTGTTTTTCTCGCCCTCTGTTTCTCGCCCTCTGTTTCAGCCTCTCGGTTTCAGCCCCTCTGTTTCAGCCCCTCTGTTTCAGCCCCTCTGTTTCTCGCCCTCTGTTTCTCGCCCTCTGTTTCAGCCCCTCTGTGTCAGCCACTCCGTTACAGCCCCTCTGTTTCAGCCCCTCTGTTTCTCACCCTCTGTTTTTCGCCCTCTGTTTCAGCCCCTCTGTTTCAGCCCCTGTGTTTCAGCCCCTCTGTTTCAGCCCGTCTGTTTCAGCCACTCTGTTTCTCGCCCTCTGTTTCTCGCCCTCTGTCTCAGCCCCTCTGTTTCAGCCCCTCTGTTTCTCGCCCTCTGTTTCACGCCCTCTGTTTCAGCCCCTGTGTTTCTCGCCCTCTGTTTCTGCCCCTCAGTTTCAGCGCCTCTGTTTCTCGCCCTCTGTTTCAGCCCCTCGGTTTCAGCCCCTCTGTTTCAGCCCCTCTGTTTCTCGCCCTCTGTTTCTCGCCCTCTGTTTCAGCCCCTCTGTTTCAGCCTCTCTGTTTCAGCCCCTCTGTTTCTCGCCCTCTGTTTCAGCCCCTGTGTTTCAGCCCCTGTGTTTCAGCCCCTCTGTTTCAGCCCCTCTGTTTCTCGCCCTCTGTTTCAGCCCCTCGGTTTCAGACCCTCTGTTTCAGCCCCTCTGTTGTTCGCCCTCTGTTTCTCGCCCTCTGTATCAGCCCCTCTGTTTCAGCCCCTCTGTTTCAGCCCCTGTGTTTCTCGCCCTCTTTTTTAGATCCTCTGTTTCAGCCCCTCTGTTTCAGCCCCACTGTTTCAGCCCCTCTGTTTCAGCCACTCTGTTTCTCGCCCTCTGTTTCAGCCCCTCTGGTTCTCGCCCTCTGTTTCAGCCCCTCTGTTTCTCGCCCTCTGTTTCTCGCCCTCTGTTTCAGCCCCTCTGTTTCAGCCCCTCTGTTTCAGCCCCTCTGTTTCTCGCCCTCTGTTTCAGCCCCTCTGTTTCAGCCCCTCTGTTTCAGCCCCTCTGTTTCTCGCCCTCTGTTTCCCCCCCTCTGTTTCAGCTCCTCTGTTTCTCGCCCTCTGTTTCAGCCCCTCTGTTTCAGCCCCTCTGTTTCAGCCCCTCTGTTTGTCGCTCTCTGTTTCAGCCCCTCTTTTTCAGCCCCTCTGTTTCAGCACCTCTGTTTCAGCCCCTCTATTTCACCCCCTCTGTTTCAGCACCCCTGTTTCAGCCACTCTGTTTCACCCCCTCTGTTTCTCGCCCTATGTTTCTCGCCCTCTGTTTCAGCCCCTCTGTTTCAGTCCCTGTGTTTCAGTCCCTCTGTTTCTCGCCCTCTGTTTCTCGCCCTCTGTTTCAGCCCCTCAGTTTCATCCCCTTTGTTTCGCCCCCTCTGTTTCTCGCCCACTGTTTCAGCCCCTCTGTTTCAGCCCCTCTGTTTCAGCCCCTCTGTTTCAGGCCCTCTGTTTTAGCCCCTCTGTTTCAGCACCTCTGTTTCAGCCCCTCTATTTCAGCCCCTCCGTTTCTTGCCAACTGTTTCAGCCCCTCTGTTTCAGCCCCTCTGTTTCCCGCCCTCTGATTCTCGCCCTCTGTTTCTCGCCCTCTGTTTCAGCCCCTGTGTGTCAGCCCCTCTGTTTCAGCCCCTCTGTTTCAGCCCCTCTGTTTCTCACCCTCTGTTTCTCGCCGTCTGTTTCACCCCCTCTGTGTCAGCCCCTCTGTTTCAGCCCCTCTGTTTCAGCCCCTCTGTTTCACCCCCGCTGTTTCAGCCCCTCTGTTTCAGCCCCTCTGTTTCACCCCCTCTGTTTCTCACCCTCTGTTTCTCGCCCTCTGTTTCAGCCCCTCTGTTTCAGCCCCTCTGTTTCAGCACCTCTGTTTCTCGCCCTCTGTTTCTCGCTCTCTCTTTCAGCCCCTCTGTGTCAGCCACTCCGTTACAGCCCCTCTGTTTCAGCCCCTCTGTTTCTCACCCTCTGTTTCTTGCCCTCTGTTTCAGTCCCTCTGTGTCAGCCACTCCGTTTCAGCCCCTCTGTTTCAGCCCCTCTGTTTCTCACCCTCTGTTTCTCGACCTCTGTTTCAGCCCCTCTGTTTCAGCCCCTCTGTTTCAGCCCCTCTGTTTCAGCCCGTCTGTTTCATCCCCTCTGTTTCAGCCTCTCTCTTTCAGCCCCTCTGTTTCTCGCCCTCTGTTTCAGCCCCTGTGTTTCAGCCCCTCTGTTTCAGCCCCTCTGTTTCAGCCCCTCTGTTTCTCGCCATCTGTTTCAGCCCCTCGGTTTCAACCCCTCTGTTTCAGCCTCTCTGTTTCTCGCCCTCTGTTTCTCGCCCTCTGTTTCAGCCCCTCTGTTTCAGCCTCTCTGTTTCAGCCTCTCTGTTTCAGCCCCTCTGTTTCTCGCCCTCTGTTTCAGCCCCTGTTTTTCTCGCCCTCTGTTTCTCGCCCTCTGTTTCAGCCTCTCGGTTTCAGCCCCTCTGTTTCAGCCCCTCTGTTTCAGCCCCTCTGTTTCTCGCCCTCTGTTTCTCGCCCTCTGTTTCAGCCCCTCTGTGTCAGCCACTCCGTTACAGCCCCTCTGTTTCAGCCCCTCTGTTTCTCACCCTCTGTTTCTCGCCCTCTGTTTCAGCCCCTCTGTTTCAGCCCCTGTGTTTCAGCCCCTCTGTTTCAGCCCGTCTGTTTCAGCCCCTCTGTTTCTCGCCCTCTGTTTCTCGCCCTCTGTCTCAGCCCCTCTGTTTCAGCCCCTCTGTTTCTCGCCCTCTGTTTCACGCCCTCTGTTTCAGCCCCTGTGTTTCAGCCCCTCTGTTTCAGCCCCTCTGTTTCAGCGCCTCTGTTTCTCGCCCTCTGTTTCAGCCCCTCGGTTTCAGCCCCTCTGTTTCAGCCCCTCTGTTTCTCGCCCTCCGTTTCTCGCCCTCTGTTTCAGCCCCTCTGTTTCAGCCTCTCTGTTTCAGCCCCTCTGTTTCTCGCCCTCTGTTTCAGCCCCTGTGTTTCAGCCCCTGTGTTTCAGCCCCTCTGTTTCAGCCCCTCTGTTTCTCGCCCTCTGTTTCAGACCCTCGGTTTCAGACCCTCTGTTTCAGCCCCTCTGTTGTTCGCCCTCTGTTTCTCGCCCTCTGTATCAGCCCCTCTGTTTCAGCCCCTCTGTTTCAGCCCCTGTGTTTCTCGCCCTCTTTTTCAGATCCTCTGTTTCAGCCCCTCTGTTTCAGCCCCTCTGTTTCAGCCACTCTGTTTCTCGCCCTCTGTTTCAGCCCCTCTGGTTCTCGCCCTCTGTTTCAGCCCCTCTGTTTCTCGCCCTCTGTTTGTCGCCCTCTGTTTCAGCCCCTCTGTTTCAGCCCCTCTGTTTCAGCCCCTCAGTTTCACCCCCTCTGTTTCTCGCCCTCTGTTTCAGCCCCTCTGTTTCAGCCCCTCTGATTCAGCCCCTCTGTTTCAGCCCCTCTGTTTGTCGCCCTCTGTTTCAGCCCCTCTGTTTCAGCCCCTCTGTTTCAGCACCGCTGTTAAAGCCCCTCTATTTCAGCCCCTCTGTTTCAGCCCCTATGTTTCAGCCCCTCTGTTTCTCGGCCCATGTTTTTCGCCCTCTGTTTCAGGCCTCTCTTTCAGTCCCTGTGTTTCAATCCCTCTGTTTCAGCCCCTCAGTTTCAGCCCCTCTGTTTCAACCCCTCTGTTTCAGCCCCTCTGTTTCAGCCACTCTGTTTCGCCCCCTCTGTTTCTCGCCCACTGTTTCAGCACCTCTGTTTCAGCCCCTCTGTTTCTCGCCCTCTGTTTCAGCCCCTCTGTTTCAGCCCCTCTGTTTCAGCACCTCTGTTAAAGCCCCTCTATTTCAGCCCCTCTGTTTCAGCCCCTCTGTTTCAGCCCCTCTGTTTCTCGGCCCATGTTTCTCGCCCTCTGTTTCAGGCCTCTGTTTCAGTCCCTGTGTTTCAATCCCTCTGTTTCAGCCCCTCTATTTCAGCCCCTCTGTTTCAACCCATCTGTTTCAGCCCCTCTGTTTCAGCCCCTCTGTTTCTCGCCCTCTGTTTCAGCCCCTCTGTTTCTCGCCCTCTGTTTCTCGCCCTCTGTTTCAGCCCCTCTGTTTCAGCCCCTCTGTTTCAGCCCCTCTGTTTCTCGCCCTCTTTTTCAGATCCTCTGTTTCAGCCACTCTGTTTCAGCCCCTGTGTTTCAGCCGCTCTGTTTCAGCCACTCTGTTTCTCGCCCTCTGTTTCAGCCCCTCTGTTTCTCGCCCTCTGTTTCAGCCCCTCTGTTTCAGCCCCTCTGTTTCAGCCCCTCTGTTTCAGCCCCTCTGTTTCTCGCCATCTGTTTCAGCCCCTCTGTTTCAGCCCCTCTGTTTCAGCCCCTCTGTTTCACCCCTCTGTTTGTCGCCCTCTGTTTCAGCCCCTCTGTTTCAGCCCCTCTGTTTCTCGCCCTCTGTTTCAGCCCCTCTGTTTCAGCCCCTCTGTTTCAGCCCCTCTGTTTCTCGCCCTCTGTTTCAGCCCCTCTGTTTCAGCCCCTCTGTTTCTCGCCCTCTGTTTCAGCCCCTCTGTTTCAGCCCCTCTGTTTCAGCCCCTCTGTTTCAGCCCCTCTGTTTCAGCACCTCTGTTTCAGCCCCTCTGTTTCAGCCCCTCTGTTTCAGCCCCTCTGTTTCTCGCCCTCTGTTTCAGCCCCTCGGTTTCAGCCCCTCTGTTTCAGCCCCTCTGTTTCTCGCCCTCTGTTTCTCGCCCTCTGTTTCAGCCCCTCTGTTTCAGCCTCTCTGTTTCAGCCCCTCTGTTTCTCGCCCTCTGTTTCAGCCCCTGTGTTTCAGCCCCTGTGTTTCAGCCCCTCTGTTTCAGCCCCTCTGTTTCTCGCCCTCTGTTTCAGCCCCTCGGTTTCAGACCCTTTGTTTCAGCCCCTCTGTTTCTCGCCCTCCGTTTCTCGCCCTCTGTTTCAGCCCCTCTGTTTCAGCCCCTCTGTTTCAGCCCCTCTGTTTCTCGCCCTCTTTTTCAGATCCTCTGTTTCAGCCCCTCTGTTTCAGCCCAGCTGTTTCAGCCCCTCTGTTTCAGCAACTCTGTTTCTCGCCTCTGATTCAGCACCTCTGGTTCTCGCCCTCTGTTTCAGCCCCTCTGTTTCTCGCCCTCTGTTTCTCGCACTTTGTTTCAGCCCCTCTGTTTCAGCCCCTCTGTTTCAGCCCCTCTGTTTCTCGCCCTCTTTTTGAGATCCTCTGTTTCAGCCCCTCTGTTTCAGCCCCTCTGTTTCTCGCCCTCTGATTCAGCCCCTCTGTTTCTCGCCCTCTGTTTCTCGCCCTCTGTTTCAGCACCTGTGTTTCAGCCCCTCTGTTTCAGCCCCTCTGTTTCTCGCCCTCTGTTTCACCCCTCTGTTTCAGCCCCTCTGTTTCAGCCCCTCTGTTTCTCGCCCTCTGTTTCAGCCCCTCTGTTTCAGCCCCTCTGTTTCTCGCCCTCTGTTTCAGCCCCTCTGTTTCAGCCCCTCTGTTTCAGACCCTCTGTTTCTCGCCATCTGTTTCAGCCCCTCTGTTTCAGCCCCTCTGTTTCAGCCCCTCTGTTTCAGCCCCTCTGTTTGTCGCTCTCTGTTTCAGCCCCTCTTTTTCAGCCCCTCTGTTTCAGCACCTCTGTTTCAGCCCCTCTATTTCAGCCCCTCTGTTTCAGCACCCCTGTTTCAGCCACTCTGTTTCAGCCCCTCTTTTTCTCGCCCTATGTTTCTCGCCCTCTGTTTCAGCCCCTCTGTTTCAGTCCCTGTGTTTCAGTCCCTCTGTTTCTCGCTCTCTGTTTCTCGCCCTCTGTTTCAGCCCCTCAGTTTCATCCCCTTTGTTTCGCCCCCTCTGTTTCTCGCCCACTGTTTCAGCCCCTCTGTTTCAGCCCCTCTGTTTCAGGCCCTCTGTTTTAGCCCCTCTGTTTCAGCACCTATGTTTCAGCCCCTCTATTTCAGCCCCTCCGTTTCTTGCCAACTGTTTCAGCCCCTCTGTTTCAGCCCCTCTGTTTCCCGCCCTCTGATTCTCGCCCTCTGTTTCTCGCCCTCTGTTTCAGCCCCTGTGTGTCAGCCCCTCTGTTTCAGCCCCTCTGTTTCAGCCCCTCTGTTTCAGCCCCTCTGTTTCTCGCCCTCTGTTTCAGCCCCTGTGTGTCAGCCCCTCTGTTTCAGCCCCTCTGTTTCAGCCCCTCTGTTTCTCACCCTCTGTTTCTCGCCGTCTGTTTCACCCCCTCTGTGTCAGCCCCTCTGTTTCAGCCCCTCTGTTTCAGCCCCTCTGTTTCACCCCCGCTGTTTCAGCCCCTCTGTTTCAGCCCCTCTGTTTCACCCCCTCTGTTTCTCACCCTCTGTTTCTCGCCCTCTGTTTCAGCCCCTCTGTTTCAGCCCCTCTGTTTCAGCACCTCTGTTTCTCGCCCTCTGTTTCTCGCTCTCTCTTTCAGCCCCTCTGTGTCAGCCACTCCGTTACAGCCCCTCTGTTTCAGCCCCTCTGTTTCTCACCCTCTGTTTCTTGCCCTCTGTTTCAGTCCCTCTGTGTCAGCCACTCCGTTTCAGCCCCTCTGTTTCAGCCCCTCTGTTTCTCACCCTCTGTTTCTCGACCTCTGTTTCAGCCCCTCTGTTTCAGCCCCTCTGTTTCAGCCCCTCTGTTTCAGCCCGTCTGTTTCATCCCCTCTGTTTCAGCCTCTCTCTTTCAGCCCCTCTGTTTCTCGCCCTCTGTTTCAGCCCCTGTGTTTCAGCCCCTCTGTTTCAGCCCCTCTGTTTCAGCCCCTCTGTTTCTCGCCATCTGTTTCAGCCCCTCGGTTTCAACCCCTCTGTTTCAGCCTCTCTGTTTCTCGCCCTCTGTTTCTCGCCCTCTGTTTCAGCCCCTCTGTTTCAGCCTCTCTGTTTCAGCCTCTCTGTTTCAGCCCCTCTGTTTCTCGCCCTCTGTTTCAGCCCCTGTTTTTCTCGCCCTCTGTTTCTCGCCCTCTGTTTCAGCCTCTCGGTTTCAGCCCCTCTGTTTCAGCCCCTCTGTTTCAGCCCCTCTGTTTCTCGCCCTCTGTTTCTCGCCCTCTGTTTCAGCCCCTCTGTGTCAGCCACTCCGTTACAGCCCCTCTGTTTCAGCCCCTCTGTTTCTCACCCTCTGTTTCTCGCCCTCTGTTTCAGCCCCTCTGTTTCAGCCCCTGTGTTTCAGCCCCTCTGTTTCAGCCCGTCTGTTTCAGCCACTCTGTTTCTCGCCCTCTGTTTCTCGCCCTCTGTCTCAGCCCCTCTGTTTCAGCCCCTCTGTTTCTCGCCCTCTGTTTCACGCCCTCTGTTTCAGCCCCTGTGTTTCTCGCCCTCTGTTTCTGCCCCTCAGTTTCAGCGCCTCTGTTTCTCGCCCTCTGTTTCAGCCCCTCGGTTTCAGCCCCTCTGTTTCAGCCCCTCTGTTTATCGCCCTCCGTTTCTCGCCCTCTGTTTCAGCCCCTCTGTTTCAGCCTCTCTGTTTCAGCCCCTCTGTTTCTCGCCCTCTGTTTCAGCCCCTGTGTTTCAGCCCCTGTGTTTCAGCCCCTCTGTTTCAGCCCCTCTGTTTCTCGCCCTCTGTTTCAGCCCCTCGGTTTCAGACCCTCTGTTTCAGCCCCTCTGTTGTTCGCCCTCTGTTTCTCGCCCTCTGTATCAGCCCCTCTGTTTCAGCCCCTCTGTTTCAGCCCCTGTGTTTCTCGCCCTCTTTTTTAGATCCTCTGTTTCAGCCCCTCTGTTTCAGCCCCACTGTTTCAGCCCCTCTGTTTCAGCCACTCTGTTTCTCGCCCTCTGTTTCAGCCCCTCTGGTTCTCGCCCTCTGTTTCAGCCCCTCTGTTTCTCGCCCTCTGTTTCTCGCCCTCTGTTTCAGCCCCTCTGTTTCAGCCCCTCTGTTTCACCCCCTCTGTTTCTCGCCCTCTGTTTCAGCCCCTCTGTTTCAGCCCCTCTGTTTCAGCCCCTCTGTTTCTCGCCCTCTGTTTCCCCCCCTCTGTTTCAGCTCCTCTGTTTCTCGCCCTCTGTTTCAGCCCCTCTGTTTCAGCCCCTCTGTTTCAGCCCCTCTGTTTGTCGCTCTCTGTTTCAGCCCCTCTTTTTCAGCCCCTCTGTTTCAGCACCTCTGTTTCAGCCCCTCTATTTCAGCCCCTCTGTTTCAGCACCCCTGTTTCAGCCACTCTGTTTCAGCCCCTCTGTTTCTCGCCCTATGTTTCTCGCCCTCTGTTTCAGCCCCTCTGTTTCAGTCCCTGTGTTTCAGTCCCTCTGTTTCTCGCCCTCTGTTTCTCGCCCTCTGTTTCAGCCCCTCAGTTTCATCCCCTTTGTTTCGCCCCCTCTGTTTCTCGCCCACTGTTTCAGCCCCTCTGTTTCAGCCCCTCTGTTTCAGCCCCTCTGTTTCAGGCCCTCTGTTTTAGCCCCTCTGTTTCAGCACCTCTGTTTCAGCCCCTCTATTTCAGCCCCTCCGTTTCTTGCCAACTGTTTCAGCCCCTCTCTTTCAGCCCCTCTGTTTCCCGCCCTCTGATTCTCGCCCTCTGTTTCTCGCCCTCTGTTTCAGCCCCTCTGTGTCAGCCCCTGTGTTTCAGCCCCTCTGTTTCAGCCCCTCTGTTTCTCACCCTCTGTTTCTCGCCGTCTGTTTCAACCCCTCTGTGTCAGCCCCTCTGTTTCAGCCCCTCTGTTTCAGCCCCTCTGTTTCACCCCCGCTGTTTCAGCCCCTCTGTTTCAGCCCCTCTGTTTCACCCCCTCTGTTTCTCACCCTCTGTTTCTCGCCCTCTGTTTCAGCCCCTCTGTTTCAGCCCCTCTGTTTCAGCACCTCTGTTTCTCGCCCTCTGTTTCTCGCTCTCTCTTTCAGCCCCTCTGTGTCAGCCACTCCGTTACAGCCCCTCTGTTTCAGCCCCTCTGTTTCTCACCCTCTGTTTCTTGCCCTCTGTTTCAGTCCCTCTGTGTCAGCCACTCCGTTTCAGCCCCTCTGTTTCAGCCCCTCTGTTTCTCACCCTCTGTTTCTCGACCTCTGTTTCAGCCCCTCTGTTTCAGCCCCTCTGTTTCAGCCCCTCTGTTTCAGCCCGTCTGTATCATCCCCTCTGTTTCAGCCTCTCTCTTTCAGCCCCTCTGTTTCTCGCCCTCTGTTTCAGCCCCTGTGTTTCAGCCCCTCTGTTTCAGCCCCTCTGTTTCAGCCCCTCTGTTTCTCGCCATCTGTTTCAGCCCCTCGGTTTCAACCCCTCTGTTTCAGCCTCTCTGTTTCTCGCCCTCTGTTTCTCGCCCTCTGTTTCAGCCCCTCTGTTTCAGCCTCTCTGTTTCAGCCTCTCTGTTTCAGCCCCTCTGTTTCTCGCCCTCTGTTTCAGCCCCTGTTTTTCTCGCCCTCTGTTTCTCGCCCTCTGTTTCAGCACCTGTGTTTCAGCCCCTCTGTTTCAGCCCCTCTGTTTCTCGCCCTCTGTTTCAGCCCCTCGGTTTCAGACCCTCTGTTTCAGCCCCTCTGTTGTTCGCCCTCTGTTTCTCGCCCTCTGTATCAGCCCCTCTGTTTCAGCCCCTCTGTTTCAGCCCCTGTGTTTCTCGCCCTCTTTTTTAGATCCTCTGTTTCAGCCCCTCTGTTTCAGCCCCACTGTTTCAGCCCCTCTGTTTCAGCCACTCTGTTTCTCGCCCTCTGTTTCAGCCCCTCTGGTTCTCGCCCTCTGTTTCAGCCCCTCTGTTTCTCGCCCTCTGTTTCTCGCCCTCTGTTTCAGCCCCTCTGTTTCAGCCCCTCTGTTTCAGCCCCTCTGTTTCTCGCCCTCTGTTTCAGCCCCTCTGTTTCAGCCCCTCTGTTTCAGCCCCTCTGTTTCTCGCCCTCTGTTTCCCCCCCTCTGTTTCAGCTCCTCTGTTTCTCGCCCTCTGTTTCAGCCCCTCTGTTTCAGCCCCTCTGTTTCAGCCCCTCTGTTTCAGCCCCTCTGTTTGTCGCTCTCTGTTTCAGCCCCTCTTTTTCAGCCCCTCTGTTTCAGCACCTCTGTTTCAGCCCCTCTATTTCAGCCCCTCTGTTTCAGCACCCCTGTTTCAGCCACTCTGTTTCAGCCCCTCTGTTTCTCGCCCTATGTTTCTCGCCCTCTGTTTCAGCCCCTCTGTTTCAGTCCCTGTGTTTCAGTCCCTCTGTTTCTCGCCCTCTGTTTCTCGCCCTCTGTTTCAGCCCCTCAGTTTCATCCCCTTTGTTTCGCCCCCTCTGTTTCTCGCCCACTGTTTCAGCCCCTCTGTTTCAGCCCCTCTGTTTCAGCCCCTCTGTTTCAGGCCCTCTGTTTTAGCCCCTCTGTTTCAGCACCTCTGTTTCAGCCCCTCTATTTCAGCCCCTCCGTTTCTTGCCAACTGTTTCAGCCCCTCTGTTTCAGCCCCTCTGTTTCAACCCATCTGTTTCAGCCCCTCTGTTTCAGCCCCTCTGTTTCTCGCCCTCTGTTTCAGCCCCTCTGTTTCAACCCATCTGTTTCAGCCCCTCTGTTTCAGCCCCTCTGTTTCTCGCCCTCTGTTTCAGCCCCTCTGTTTCTCGCCCTCTGTTTCTCGCCCTCTGTTTCAGCCCCTCTGTTTCAGCCCCTCTGTTTCAGCCCCTCTGTTTCTCGCCCTCTTTTTCAGATCCTCTGTTTCAGCCACTCTGTTTCAGCCCCTGTGTTTCAGCCGCTCTGTTTCAGCCACTCTGTTTCTCGCCCTCTGTTTCAGCCCCTCTGTTTCTCGCCCTCTGTTTCAGCCCCTCTGTTTCAGCCCCTCTGTTTCAGCCCCTCTGTTTCAGCCCCTCTGTTTCTCGCCATCTGTTTCAGCCCCTCTGTTTCAGCCCCTCTGTTTCAGCCCCTCTGTTTCACCCCTCTGTTTGTCGCCCTCTGTTTCAGCCCCTCTGTTTCAGCCCCTCTGTTTCTCGCCCTCTGTTTCAGCCCCTCTGTTTCAGCCCCTCTGTTTCAGCCCCTCTGTTTCTCGCCCTCTGTTTCAGCCCCTCTGTTTCAGCCCCTCTGTTTCTCGCCCTCTGTTTCAGCCCCTCTGTTTCAGCCCCTCTGTTTCAGCCCCTCTGTTTCAGTCCCTCTGTTTCAGCACCTCTGTTTCAGCCCCTCTGTTTCAGCCCCTCTGTTTCAGCCCCTCTGTTTCTCGCCCTCTGTTTCAGCCCCTCGGTTTCAGCCCCTCTGTTTCAGCCCCTCTGTTTCTCGCCCTCTGTTTCTCGCCCTCTGTTTCAGCCCCTCTGTTTCAGCCTCTCTGTTTCAGCCCCTCTGTTTCTCGCCCTCTGTTTCAGCCCCTGTGTTTCAGCCCCTGTGTTTCAGCCCCTCTGTTTCAGCCCCTCTGTTTCTCGCCCTCTGTTTCAGCCCCTCGGTTTCAGACCCTTTGTTTCAGCCCCTCTGTTTCTCGCCCTCCGTTTCTCGCCCTCTGTTTCAGCCCCTCTGTTTCAGCCCCTCTGTTTCAGCCCCTCTGTTTCTCGCCCTCTTTTTCAGATCCTCTGTTTCAGCCCCTCTGTTTCAGCCCAGCTGTTTCAGCCCCTCTGTTTCAGCAACTCTGTTTCTCGCCTCTGATTCAGCACCTCTGGTTCTCGCCCTCTGTTTCAGCCCCTCTGTTTCTCGCCCTCTGTTTCTCGCACTTTGTTTCAGCCCCTCTGTTTCAGCCCCTCTGTTTCAGCCCCTCTGTTTCTCGCCCTCTTTTTGAGATCCTCTGTTTCAGCCCCTCTGTTTCAGCCCCTCTGTTTCTCGCCCTCTGATTCAGCCCCTCTGTTTCTCGCCCTCTGTTTCTCGCCCTCTGTTTCAGCACCTGTGTTTCAGCCCCTCTGTTTCAGCCCCTCTGTTTCTCGCCCTCTGTTTCACCCCTCTGTTTCAGCCCCTCTGTTTCAGCCCCTCTGTTTCTCGCCCTCTGTTTCAGCCCCTCTGTTTCAGCCCCTCTGTTTCTCGCCCTCTGTTTCAGCCCCTCTGTTTCAGCCCCTCTGTTTCAGACCCTCTGTTTCTCGCCATCTGTTTCAGCCCCTCTGTTTCAGCCCCTCTGTTTCAGCCCCTCTGTTTCAGCCCCTCTGTTTGTCGCTCTCTGTTTCAGCCCCTCTTTTTCAGCCCCTCTGTTTCAGCACCTCTGTTTCAGCCCCTCTATTTCAGCCCCTCTGTTTCAGCACCCCTGTTTCAGCCACTCTGTTTCAGCCCCTCTTTTTCTCGCCCTATGTTTCTCGCCCTCTGTTTCAGCCCCTCTGTTTCAGTCCCTGTGTTTCAGTCCCTCTGTTTCTCGCCCTCTGTTTCTCGCCCTCTGTTTCAGCCCCTCAGTTTCATCCCCTTTGTTTCGCCCCCTCTGTTTCTCGCCCACTGTTTCAGCCCCTCTGTTTCAGCCCCTCTGTTTCAGCCCCTCTGTTTCAGGCCCTCTGTTTTAGCCCCTCTGTTTCAGCACCTCTGTTTCAGCCCCTCTATTTCAGCCCCTCCGTTTCTTGCCAACTGTTTCAGCCCCTCTGTTTCAGCCCCTCTGTTTCCCGCCCTCTGATTCTCGCCCTCTGTTTCTCGCCCTCTGTTTCAGCCCCTGTGTGTCAGCCCCTCTGTTTCAGCCCCTCTGTTTCAGCCCCTCTGTTTCAGCCCCTCTGTTTCAGCCCCTCTGTTTCTCGCCCTCTGTTTCAGCCCCTGTGTGTCAGCCCCTCTGTTTCAGCCCCTCTGTTTCAGCCCCTATGTTTCTCACCCTCTGTTTCTCGCCGTCTGTTTCACCCCCTCTGTGTCAGCCCCTCTGTTTCAGCCCCTCTGTTTCAGCCCCTCTGTTTCACCCCCGCTGTTTCAGCCCCTCTGTTTCAGCCCCTCTGTTTCACCCCCTCTGTTTCTCACCCTCTGTTTCTCGCCCTCTGTTTCAGCCCCTCTGTTTCAGCCCCTCTGTTTCAGCACCTCTGTTTCTCGCCCTCTGTTTCTCGCTCTCTCTTTCAGCCCCTCTGTGTCAGCCACTCCGTTACAGCCCCTCTGTTTCAGCCCCTCTGTTTCTCACCCTCTGTTTCTTGCCCTCTGTTTCAGTCCCTCTGTGTCAGCCACTCCGTTTCAGCCCCTCTGTTTCAGCCCCTCTGTTTCTCACCCTCTGTTTCTCGACCTCTGTTTCAGCCCCTCTGTTTCAGCCCCTCTGTTTCAGCCCCTCTGTTTCAGCCCGTCTGTTTCATCCCCTCTGTTTCAGCCTCTCTCTTTCAGCCCCTCTGTTTCTCGCCCTCTGTTTCAGCCCCTGTGTTTCAGCCCCTCTGTTTCAGCCCCTCTGTTTCAGCCCCTCTGTTTCTCGCCATCTGTTTCAGCCCCTCGGTTTCAACCCCTCTGTTTCAGCCTCTCTGTTTCTCGCCCTCTGTTTCTCGCCCTCTGTTTCAGCCCCTCTGTTTCAGCCTCTCTGTTTCAGCCTCTCTGTTTCAGCCCCTCTGTTTCTCGCCCTCTGTTTCAGCCCCTGTTTTTCTCGCCCTCTGTTTCTCGCCCTCTGTTTCAGCCTCTCGGTTTCAGCCCCTCTGTTTCAGCCCCTCTGTTTCAGCCCCTCTGTTTCTCGCCCTCTGTTTCTCGCCCTCTGTTTCAGCCCCTCTGTGTCAGCCACTCCGTTACAGCCCCTCTGTTTCAGCCCCTCTGTTTCTCACCCTCTGTTTCTCGCCCTCTGTTTCAGCCCCTCTGTTTCAGCCCCTGTGTTTCAGCCCCTCTGTTTCAGCCCGTCTGTTTCAGCCACTCTGTTTCTCGCCCTCTGTTTCTCGCCCTCTGTCTCAGCCCCTCTGTTTCAGCCCGTCTGTTTCTCGCCCTTTGTTTCACGCCCTCTGTTTCAGCCCCTGTGTTTCTCGCCCTCTGTTTCTGCCCCTCAGTTTCAGCGCCTCTGTTTCTCGCCCTCTGTTTCAGCCCCTCGGTTTCAGCCCCTCTGTTTCAGCCCCTCTGTTTATCGCCCTCCGTTTCTCGCCCTCTGTTTCAGCCCCTCTGTTTCAGCCTCTCTGTTTCAGCCCCTCTGTTTCTCGCCCTCTGTTTCAGCCCCTGTGTTTCAGCCCCTGTGTTTCAGCCCCTCTGTTTCAGCCCCTCTGTTTCTCGCCCTCTGTTTCAGCCCCTCGGTTTCAGACCCTCTGTTTCAGCCCCTCTGTTGTTCGCCCTCTGTTTCTCGCCCTCTGTATCAGCCCCTCTGTTTCAGCCCCTCTGTTTCAGCCCCTGTGTTTCTCGCCCTCTTTTTTAGATCCTCTGTTTCAGCCCCTCTGTTTCAGCCCCACTGTTTCAGCCCCTCTGTTTCAGCCACTCTGTTTCTCGCCCTCTGTTTCAGCCCCTCTGGTTCTCGCCCTCTGTTTCAGCCCCTCTGTTTCTCGCCCTCTGTTTCTCGCCCTCTGTTTCAGCCCCTCTGTTTCAGCCCCTCTGTTTCAGCCCCTCTGTTTCTCGCCCTCTGTTTCAGCCCCTCTGTTTCAGCCCCTCTGTTTCAGCCCCTCTGTTTCTCGCCCTCTGTTTCCCCCCCTCTGTTTCAGCTCCTCTGTTTCTCGCCCTCTGTTTCAGCCCCTCTGTTTCAGCCCCTCTGTTTGTCGCTCTCTGTTTCAGCCCCTCTTTTTCAGCCCCTCTGTTTCAGCACCTCTGTTTCAGCCCCTCTATTTCAGCCCCTCTGTTTCAGCACCCCTGTTTCAGCCACTCTGTTTCAGCCCCTCTGTTTCTCGCCCTATGTTTCTCGCCCTCTGTTTCAGCCCCTCTGTTTCAGCCCCTGTGTTTCAGTCCCTCTGTTTCTCGCCCTCTGTTTCTCGCCCTCTGTTTCAGCCCCTCAGTTTCATCCCCTTTGTTTCGCCCCCTCTGTTTCTCGCCCACTGTTTCAGCCCCTCTGTTTCAGCCCCTCTGTTTCAGCCCCTCTGTTTCAGGCCCTCTGTTTTAGCCCCTCTGTTTCAGCACCTCTGTTTCAGCCCCTCTATTTCAGCCCCTCCGTTTCTTGCCAACTGTTTCAGCCCCTCTGTTTCAGCCCCTCTGTTTCCCGCCCTCTGATTCTCGCCCTCTGTTTCTCGCCCTCTGTTTCAGCCCCTCTGTGTCAGCCCCTCTGTTTCAGCCCCTCTGTTTCAGCCCCTCTGTTTCTCACCCTCTGTTTCTCGCCGTCTGTTTCACCCCCTCTGTGTCAGCCCCTCTGTTTCAGCCCCTCTGTTTCAGCCCCTCTGTTTCACCCCCGCTGTTTCAGCCCCTCTGTTTCAGCCCCTCTGTTTCACCCCCTCTGTTTCTCACCCTCTGTTTCTCGCCCTCTGTTTCAGCCCCTCTGTTTCAGCCCCTCTGTTTCAGCACCTCTGTTTCTCGCCCTCTGTTTCTCGCTCTCTCTTTCAGCCCCTCTGTGTCAGCCACTCCGTTACAGCCCCTCTGTTTCAGCCCCTCTGTTTCTCACCCTCTGTTTCTTGCCCTCTGTTTCAGTCCCTCTGTGTCAGCCACTCCGTTTCAGCCCCTCTGTTTCAGCCCCTCTGTTTCTCACCCTCTGTTTCTCGACCTCTGTTTCAGCCCCTCTGTTTCAGCCCCTCTGTTTCAGCCCCTCTGTTTCAGCCCGTCTGTATCATCCCCTCTGTTTCAGCCTCTCTCTTTCAGCCCCTCTGTTTCTCGCCCTCTGTTTCAGCCCCTGTGTTTCAGCCCCTCTGTTTCAGCCCCTCTGTTTCAGCCCCTCTGTTTCTCGCCATCTGTTTCAGCCCCTCGGTTTCAACCCCTCTGTTTCAGCCTCTCTGTTTCTCGCCCTCTGTTTCTCGCCCTCTGTTTCAGCCCCTCTGTTTCAGCCTCTCTGTTTCAGCCTCTCTGTTTCAGCCCCTCTGTTTCTCGCCCTCTGTTTCAGCCCCTGTTTTTCTCGCCCTCTGTTTCTCGCCCTCTGTTTCAGCACCTGTGTTTCAGCCCCTCTGTTTCAGCCCCTCTGTTTCTCGCCCTCTGTTTCAGCCCCTCGGTTTCAGACCCTCTGTTTCAGCCCCTCTGTTTCAGCCCCTCTGTTTCTCGCCCTCTGTATCAGCCCCTCTGTTTCAGCCCCTCTGTTTCAGCCCCTGTGTTTCTCGCCCTCTTTTTTAGATCCTCTGTTTCAGCCCCTCTGTTTCAGCCCCACTGTTTCAGCCCCTCTGTTTCAGCCACTCTGTTTCTCGCCCTCTGTTTCACCCCCTCTGGTTCTCGCCCTCTGTTTCAGCCCCTCTGTTTCTCGCCCTCTGTTTCTCGCCCTCTGTTTCAGCCCCTCTGTTTCAGCCCCTCTGTTTCAGCTCCTCTGTTTCTCGCCCTCTGTTTCAGCCCCTCTGTTTCAGCCCCTCTGTTTCAGCCCCTCTGTTTCAGCCCCTCTGTTTGTCGCTCTCTGTTTCAGCCCCTCTTTTTCAGCCCCTCTGTTTCAGCACCTCTGTTTCAGCCCCTCTATTTCAGCCCCTCTGTTTCAGCACCCCTGTTTCAGCCACTCTGTTTCAGCCCCTCTGTTTCTCGCCCTATGTTTCTCGCCCTCTGTTTCAGCCCCTCTGTTTCAGTCCCTGTGTTTCAGTCCCTCTGTTTCTCGCCCTCTGTTTCTCGCCCTCTGTTTCAGCCCCTCAGTTTCATCCCCTTTGTTTCGCCCCCTCTGTTTCTCGCCCACTGTTTCAGCCCCTCTGTTTCAGCCCCTCTGTTTCAGCCCCTCTGTTTCAGGCCCTCTGTTTTAGCCCCTCTGTTTCAGCACCTCTGTTTCAGCCCCTCTATTTCAGCCCCTCCGTTTCTTGCCAACTGTTTCAGCCCCTCTGTTTCAGCCCCTCTGTTTCCCGCCCTCTGATTCTCGCCCTCTGTTTCTCGCCCTCTGTTTCAGCCCCTCTGTGTCAGCCCCTCTGTTTCAGCCCCTCTGTTTCAGCCCCTCTGTTTCTCACCCTCTGTTTCTCGCCGTCTGTTTCACCCCGTCTGTGTCAGCCCCTCTGTTTCAGCCCCTCTGTTTCAGCCCCTCTGTTTCACCCCCGCTGTTTCAGCCCCTCTGTTTCAGCCCCTCTGTTTCACCCCCTCAGTTTCTCACCCTCTGTTTCTCGCCCTCTGTTTCAGCCCCTCTGTTTCAGCCCCTCTGTTTCAGCACCTCTGTTTCTCGCCCTCTGTTTCTCGCTCTCTCTTTCAGCCCCTCTGTGTCAGCCACTCCGTTACAGCCCCTCTGTTTCAGCCCCTCTGTTTCTCACCCTCTGTTTCTTGCCCTCTGTTTCAGTCCCTCTGTGTCAGCCACTCCGTTTCAGCCCCTCTGTTTCAGCCCCTCTGTTTCTCACCCTCTGTTTCTCGACCTCTGTTTCAGCCCCTCTGTTTCAGCCCCTCTGTTTCAGCCCCTCTGTTTCAGCCCGTCTGTTTCATCCCCTCTGTTTCAGCCTCTCTCTTTCAGCCCCTCTGTTTCTCGCCCTCTGTTTCAGCCCCTGTGTTTCAGCCCCTCTGTTTCAGCCCCTCTGTTTCAGCCCCTCTGTTTCTCGCCATCTGTTTCAGCCTCTCGGTTTCAGCCCCTCTGTTTCAGCCCCTCTGTTTCAGCCCCTCTGTTCCTCGCCCTCTGTTTCTCGCCCTCTGTTTCAGCCCCTCTGTGTCAGCCACTCCGTTACAGCCCCTCTGTTTCAGCCCCTCTGTTTCTCACCCTCTGTTTTTCGCCCTCTGTTTCAGCCCCTCTGTTTCAGCCCCTGTGTTTCAGCCCCTCTGTTTCAGCCCGTCTGTTTCAGCCCCTCTGTTTCTCGCCCTCTGTTTCTCGCCCTCTGTCTCAGCCCCTCTGTTTCAGCCCCTCTGTTTTTCGCCCTCTGTTTCACGCCCTCTGTTTCAGCCCCTGTGTTACAGCCCCTCTGTTTCAGCCCCTCTGTTTCAGCGCCTCTGTTTCTCGCCCTCTGTTTCAGCCCCTCGGTTTCAGCCCCTCTGTTTCAGCCCCTCTATTTCTCGCCCTCCGTTTCTCGCCCTCTGTTTCAGCCCCTCTGTTTCAGCCTCTCTGTTTCAGCCCCTCTGTTTCTCGCCCTCTGTTTCAGCCCCTGTGTTTCAGCCCCTGTGTTTCAGCCCCTCTGTTTCAGCCCCTCTGTTTCTCGCCCTCTGTTTCAGGCCCTCGGTTTCAGACCCTCTGTTTCAGCCCCTCTGTTGTTCGCCCTCTGTTTCTCGCCCTCTGTATCAGCCCCTCTGTTTCAGCCCCTCTGTTTCAGCCCCTGTGTTTCTCGCCCTCTTTTTCAGATCCTCTGTTTCAGCCCCTCTGTTTCAGCCCCTCTGTTTCAGCCACTCTGTTTCTCGCCCTCTGTTTCAGCCCCTCTGGTTCTCGCCCTCTGTTTCAGCCCCTCTGTTTCTCGCCCTCTGTTTGTCGCCCTCTGTTTCAGCCCCTCTGTTTCAGCCCCTCTGTTTCAGCCCCTCAGTTTCACCCCCTCTGTTTCTCGCCCTCTGTTTCAGCCCCTCTGTTTCAGCCCCTCTGATTCAGCCCCTCTGTTTCAGCCCCTCTGTTTGTCGCCCTCTGTTTCAGCCCCTCTGTTTCAGCCCCTCTGTTTCAGCACCGCTGTTAAAGCCCCTCTATTTCAGCCCCTCTGTTTCAGCCCCTATGTTTCAGCCCCTCTGTTTCTCGGCCCATGTTTTTCGCCCTCTGTTTCAGGCCTCTCTTTCAGTCCCTGTGTTTCAATCCCTCTGTTTCAGCCCCTCAGTTTCAGCCCCTCTGTTTCAACCCCTCTGTTTCAGCCCCTCTGTTTCAGCCACTCTGTTTCGCCCCCTCTGTTTCTCGCCCACTGTTTCAGCACCTCTGTTTCAGCCCCTCTGTTTCTCGCCCTCTGTTTCAGCCCCTCTGTTTCAGCCCCTCTGTTTCAGCACCTCTGTTAAAGCCCCTCTATTTCAGCCCCTCTGTTTCAGCCCCTCTGTTTCAGCCCCTCTGTTTCTCGGCCCATGTTTCTCGCCCTCTGTTTCAGGCCTCTGTTTCAGTCCCTGTGTTTCAATCCCTCTGTTTCAGCCCCTCTATTTCAGCCCCTCTGTTTCAACCCATCTGTTTCAGCCCCTCTGTTTCAGCCCCTCTGTTTCTCGCCCTCTGTTTCAGCCCCTCTGTTTCTCGCCCTCTGTTTCTCGCCCTCTGTTTCAGCCCCTCTGTTTCAGCCCCTCTGTTTCAGCCCCTCTGTTTCTCGCCCTCTTTTTCAGATCCTCTGTTTCAGCCACTCTGTTTCAGCCCCTGTGTTTCAGCCGCTCTGTTTCAGCCACTCTGTTTCTCGCCCTCTGTTTCAGCCCCTCTGTTTCTCGCCCTCTGTTTCAGCCCCTCTGTTTCAGCCCCTCTGTTTCAGCCCCTCTGTTTCAGCCCCTCTGTTTCTCGCCATCTGTTTCAGCCCCTCTGTTTCAGCCCCTCTGTTTCAGCCCCTCTGTTTCAGCCCCTCTGTTTCACCCCTCTGTTTGTCGCCCTCTGTTTCAGCCCCTCTGTTTCTCGCCCTCTGTTTCAGCCCCTCTGTTTCAGCCCCTCTGTTTCAGCCCCTCTGTTTCAGCCCCTCTGTTTCTCGCCCTCTGTTTCAGCCCCTCTGTTTCAGCCCCTCTGTTTCTCGCCCTCTGTTTCAGCCCCTCTGTTTCAGCCCCTCTGTTTCAGCCCCTCTGTTTCAGCCCCTCTGTTTCAGCACCTCTGTTTCAGCCCCTCTGTTTCAGCCCCTCTGTTTCAGCCCCTCTGTTTCTCGCCCTCTGTTTCAGCCCCTCGGTTTCAGCCCCTCTGTTTCAGCCCCTCTGTTTCTCGCCCTCTGTTTCAGCCCCTCTGTTTCAGCCTCTCTGTTTCAGCCCCTCTGTTTCTCGCCCTCTGTTTCAGCCCCTGTGTTTCAGCCCCTGTGTTTCAGCCCCTCTGTTTCAGCCCCTCTGTTTCTCGCCCTCTGTTTCAGCCCCTCGGTTTCAGCCCCTCTGTTTCAGCCCCTCTGTTTCTCGCCCTCTGTTTCAGCCCCTCTGTTTCAGCCTCTCTGTTTCAGCCCCTCTGTTTCTCGCCCTCTGTTTCAGCCCCTGTGTTTCAGCCCCTGTGTTTCAGCCCCTCTGTTTCAGCCCCTCTGTTTCTCGCCCTCCGTTTCTCGCCCTCTGTTTCAGCTCCTCTGTTTCAGCCCCTCTGTTTCAGCCCCTCTGTTTCTCGCCCTCTTTTTCAGATCCTCTGTTTCAGCCCCTCTGTTTCAGCCCAGCTGTTTCAGCCCCTCTGTTTCAGCAACTCTGTTTCTCGCCTCTGATTCAGCACCTCTGGTTCTCGCCCTCTGTTTCAGCCCCTCTGTTTCTCGCCCTCTGTTTCTCGCACTTTGTTTCAGCCCCTCTGTTTCAGCCCCTCTGTTTCAGCCCCTCTGTTTCTCGCCCTCTTTTTGAGATCCTCTGTTTCAGCCCCTCTGTTTCAGCCCCTCTGTTTCTCGCTTTCTGATTCAGCCCCTCTGTTTCTCGCCCTCTGTTTCTCGCCCTCTGTTTCAGCACCTGTGTTTCAGCCCCTCTGTTTCAGCCCCTCTGTTTCTCGCCCTCTGTTTCACCCCTCTGTTTCAGCCCCTCTGTTTCAGCCCCTCTGTTTCTCGCCCTCTGTTTCAGCCCCTCTGTTTCAGCCCCTCTGTTTCTCGCCCTCTGTTTCAGCCCCTCTGTTTCAGCCCCTCTGTTTCAGACCCTCTGTTTCTCGCCATCTGTTTCAGCCCCTCTGTTTCAGCCCCTCTGTTTCAGCCCCTCTGTTTCAGCCCCTCTGTTTGTCGCTCTCTGTTTCAGCCCCTCTTTTTCAGCCCCTCTGTTTCAGCACCTCTGTTTCAGCCCCTCTATTTCAGCCCCTCTGTTTCAGCACCCCTGTTTCAGCCACTCTGTTTCAGCCCCTCTGTTTCTCGCCCTATGTTTCTCGCCCTCTGTTTCAGCCCCTCTGTTTCAGTCCCTGTGTTTCAGTCCCTCTGTTTCTCGCCCTCTGTTTCTCGCCCTCTGTTTCAGCCCCTCAGTTTCATCCCCTTTGTTTCGCCCCCTCTGTTTCTCGCCCACTGTTTCAGCCCCTCTGTTTCAGCCCCTCTGTTTCAGCCCCTCTGTTTCAGGCCCTCTGTTTTAGCCCCTCTGTTTCAGCACCTCTGTTTCAGCCCCTCTATTTCAGCCCCTCCGTTTCTTGCCAACTGTTTCAGCCCCTCTGTTTCAGCCCCTCTGTTTCCCGCCCTCTGATTCTCGCCCTCTGTTTCTCGCCCTCTGTTTCAGCCCCTGTGTGTCAGCCCCTCTGTTTCAGCCCCTCTGTTTCAGCCCCTCTGTTTCTCACCCTCTGTTTCTCGCCGTCTGTTTCACCCCCTCTGTGTCAGCCCCTCTGTTTCAGCCCCTCTGTTTCAGCCCCTCTGTTTAACCCCCGCTGTTTCAGCCCCTCTGTTTCAGCCCCTCTGTTTCACCCCCTCTGTTTCTCACCCTCTGTTTCTCGCCCTCTGTTTCAGCCCCTCTGTTACAGCCCCTCTGTTTCAGCACCTCTGTTTCTCGCCCTCTGTTTCTCGCTCTCTCTTTCAGCCCCTCTGTGTCAGCCACTCCGTTACAGCCCCTCTGTTTCAGCCCCTCTGTTTCTCACCCTCTGTTTCTTGCCCTCTGTTTCAGTCCCTCTGTGTCAGCCACTCCGTTTCAGCCCCTCTGTTTCAGCCCCTCTGTTTCTCACCCTCTGTTTCTCGACCTCTGTTTCAGCCCCTCTGTTTCAGCCCCTCTGTTTCAGCCCCTCTGTTTCAGCCCGTCTGTTTCATCCCCTCTGTTTCAGCCTCTCTCTTTCAGCCCCTCTGTTTCTCGCCCTCTGTTTCAGCCCCTGTGTTTCAGCCCCTCTGTTTCAGCCCCTCTGTTTCAGCCCCTCTGTTTCTCGCCATCTGTTTCAGCCCCTCGGTTTCAACCCCTCTGTTTCAGCCTCTCTGTTTCTCGCCCTCTGTTTCTCGCCCTCTGTTTCAGCCCCTCTGTTTCAGCCTCTCTGTTTCAGCCTCTCTGTTTCAGCCCCTCTGTTTCTCGCCCTCTGTTTCAGCCCGTGTTTTTCTCGCCCTCTGTTTCTCGCCCTCTGTTTCAGCCTCTCGGTTTCAGCCCCTCTGTTTCAGCCCCTCTGTTTCAGCCCCTCTGTTTCTCGCCCTCTGTTTCTCGCCCTCTGTTTCAGCCCCTCTGTGTCAGCCACTCCGTTACAGCCCCTCTGTTTCAGCCCCTCTGTTTCTCACCCTCTGTTTCTCGCCCTCTGTTTCAGCCCCTCTGTTTCAGCCCCTGTGTTTCAGCCCCTCTGTTTCAGCCCGTCTGTTTCAGCCACTCTGTTTCTCGCCCTCTGTTTCTCGCCCTCTGTCTCAGCCCCTCTGTTTCAGCCCCTCTGTTTCTCGCCCTCTGTTTCACGCCCTCTGTTTCAGCCCCTGTGTTTCTCGCCCTCTGTTTCTGCCCCTCAGTTTCAGCGCCTCTGTTTCTCGCCCTCTGTTTCAGCCCCTCGGTTTCAGCCCCTCTGTTTCAGCCCCTCTGTTTCTCGCCCTCTGTTTCTCGCCCTCTGTTTCAGCCCCTCTGTTTCAGCCTCTCTGTTTCAGCCCCTCTGTTTCTCGCCCTCTGTTTCAGCCCCTGTGTTTCAGCCCCTGTGTTTCAGCCCCTCTGTTTCAGCCCCTCTGTTTCTCGCCCTCTGTTTCAGCCCCTCGGTTTCAGACCCTCTGTTTCAGCCCCTCTGTTGTTCGCCCTCTGTTTCTCGCCCTCTGTATCAGCCCCTCTGTTTCAGCCCCTCTGTTTCAGCCCCTGTGTTTCTCGCCCTCTTTTTTAGATCCTCTGTTTCAGCCCCTCTGTTTCAGCCCCACTGTTTCAGCCCCTCTGTTTCAGCCACTCTGTTTCTCGCCCTCTGTTTCAGCCCCTCTGGTTCTCGCCCTCTGTTTCAGCCCCTCTGTTTCTCGCCCTCTGTTTCTCGCCCTCTGTTTCAGCCCCTCTGTTTCAGCCCCTCTGTTTCAGCCCCTCTGTTTCTCGCCCTCTGTTTCAGCCCCTCTGTTTCAGCCCGTCTGTTTCAGCCCCTCTGTTTCTCGCCCTCTGTTTCCCCCCCTCTGTTTCAGCTCCTCTGTTTCTCGCCCTCTGTTTCAGCCTCTCGGTTTCAGGCCCTCTGTTTCAGCCCCTCTGTTTCAGCCCCTCTGTTTCTCGCCCTCTGTTGCTCGCCCTCTGTTTCAGCCCTTCTGTGTCAGCCACTCCGTAACAGCCCCTCTGTTTCAGCCCCTCTGTTTCTCACCCTCTGTTTCTCGCCCTCTGTTTCAGCCCCTCTGTTTCAGCCCCTGTGTTTCAGCCCCTCTGTTTCAGCCCGTCTGTTTCAGCCCCTCTGTTTCTCGCCCTCTGTTTCTCGCCCTCTGTCTCAGCCCCTCTGTTTCAACCCCTCTGTTTCTCGCCCTCTGTTTCACGCCCTCTGTTTCAGCCCCTGTGTTTCAGCCCCTCTGTTTCAGCCCCTCTGTTTCAGCACCTCTGTTTCAGCCCCTCTATTTCAGCCCCTCTGTTTCAGCACCCCTGTTTCAGCCACTCTGTTTCAGCCCCTCTGTTTCTCGCCCTATGTTTCTCGCCCTCTGTTTCAGCCCCTCTGTTTCAGTCCCTGTGTTTCAGTCCCTCTGTTTCTCGCCCTCTGTTTCTCGCCCTCTGTTTCAGCCCCTCAGTTTCATCCCCTTTGTTTCGCCCCCTCTGTTTCTCGCCCACTGTTTCAGCCCCTCTGTTTCAGCCCCTCTGTTTCAGCCCCTCTGTTTCAGGCCCTCTGTTTTAGCCCCTCTGTTTCAGCCCCTCTGTTTCAGCCCCTCTATTTCAGCCCCTCCGTTTCTTGCCAACTGTTTCAGCCCCTCTGTTTCAGCCCCTCTGTTTCCCGCCCTCTGATTCTCGCCCTCTGTTTCTCGCCCTCTGTTTCAGCCCCTCTGTGTCAGCCCCTCTGTTTCAGCCCCTCTGTTTCAGCCCCTCTGTTTCTCACCCTCTGTTTCTCGCCGTCTGTTTCACCCCCTCTGTGTCAGCCCCTCTGTTTCAGCCCCTCTGTTTCAGCCCCTCTGTTTCACCCCCGCTGTTTCAGCCCCTCTGTTTCAGCCCCTCTGTTTCACCCCCTCTGTTTCTCACCCTCTGTTTCTCGCCCTCTGTTTCAGCCCCTCTGTTTCAGCCCCTCTGTTTCAGCACCTCTGTTTCTCGCCCTCTGTTTCTCGCTCTCTCTTTCAGCCCCTCTGTGTCAGCCACTCCGTTACAGCCCCTCTGTTTCAGCCCCTCTGTTTCTCACCCTCTGTTTCTTGCCCTCTGTTTCAGTCCCTCTGTGTCAGCCACTCCGTTTCAGCCCCTCTGTTTCAGCCCCTCTGTTTCTCACCCTCTGTTTCTCGACCTCTGTTTCAGCCCCTCTGTTTCAGCCCCTCTGTTTCAGCCCCTCTGTTTCAGCCCGTCTGTTTCATCCCCTCTGTTTCAGCCTCTCTCTTTCAGCCCCTCTGTTTCTCGCCCTCTGTTTCAGCCCCTGTGTTTCAGCCCCTCTGTTTCAGCCCCTCTGTTTCAGCCCCTCTGTTTCTCGCCATCTGTTTCAGCCTCTCGGTTTCAGCCCCTCTGTTTCAGCCCCTCTGTTTCAGCCCCTCTGTTTCTCGCCCTCTGTTTCTCGCCCTCTGTTTCAGCCCCTCTGTGTCAGCCACTCCGTTACAGCCCCTCTGTTTCAGCCCCTCTGTTTCTCACCCTCTGTTTCTCGCCCTCTGTTTCAGCCCCTCTGTTTCAGCCCCTGTGTTTCAGCCCCTCTGTTTCAGCCCGTCTGTTTCAGCCCCTCTGTTTCTCGCCCTCTGTTTCTCGCCCTCTGTCTCAGCCCCTCTGTTTCAGCCCCTCTGTTTCTCGCCCTCTGTTTCACGCCCTCTGTTTCAGCCCCTGTGTTTCAGCCCCTCTGTTTCAGCCCCTCTGTTTCAGCGCCTCTGTTTCTCGCCCTCTGTTTCAGCCCCTCGGTTTCAGCCCCTCTGTTTCAGCCCCTCTGTTTCTCGCCCTCCGTTTCTCGCCCTCTGTTTCAGCCCCTCTGTTTCAGCCTCTCTGTTTCAGCCCCTCTGTTTCTCGCCCTCTGTTTCAGCCCCTGTGTTTCAGCCCCTGTGTTTCAGCCCCTCTGTTTCAGCCCCTCTGTTTCTCGCCCTCTGTTTCAGACCCTCGGTTTCAGACCCTCTGTTTCAGCCCCTCTGTTGTTCGCCCTCTGTTTCTCGCCCTCTGTATCAGCCCCTCTGTTTCAGCCCCTCTGTTTCAGCCCCTGTGTTTCTCGCCCTCTTTTTCAGATCCTCTGTTTCAGCCCCTCTGTTTCAGCCCCTCTGTTTCAGCCACTCTGTTTCTCGCCCTCTGTTTCAGCCCCTCTGGTTCTCGCCCTCTGTTTCAGCCCCTCTGTTTCTCGCCCTCTGTTTGTCGCCCTCTGTTTCAGCCCCTCTGTTTCGGCCCCTCTGTTTCAGCCCCTCAGTTTCACCCCCTCTGTTTCTCGCCCTCTGTTTCAGCCCCTCTGTTTCAGCCCCTCTGATTCAGCCCCTCTGTTTCAGCCCCTCTGTTTGTCGCCCTCTGTTTCAGCCCCTCTGTTTCAGCCCCTCTGTTTCAGCACCGCTGTTAAAGCCCCTCTATTTCAGCCCCTCTGTTTCAGCCCCTATGTTTCAGCCCCTCTGTTTCTCGGCCCATGTTTTTCGCCCTCTGTTTCAGGCCTCTCTTTCAGTCCCTGTGTTTCAATCCCTCTGTTTCAGCCCCTCAGTTTCAGCCCCTCTGTTTCAACCCCTCTGTTTCAGCCCCTCTGTTTCAGCCACTCTGTTTCGCCCCCTCTGTTTCTCGCCCACTGTTTCAGCACCTCTGTTTCAGCCCCTCTGTTTCTCGCCCTCTGTTTCAGCCCCTCTGTTTCAGCCCCTCTGTTTCAGCACCTCTGTTAAAGCCCCTCTATTTCAGCCCCTCTGTTTCAGCCCCTCTGTTTCAGCCCCTCTGTTTCTCGGCCCATGTTTCTCGCCCTCTGTTTCAGGCCTCTGTTTCAGTCCCTGTGTTTCAATCCCTCTGTTTCAGCCCCTCTATTTCAGCCCCTCTGTTTCAACCCATCTGTTTCAGCCCCTCTGTTTCAGCCCCTCTGTTTCTCGCCCTCTGTTTCAGCCCCTCTGTTTCTCGCCCTCTGTTTCTCGCCCTCTGTTTCAGCCCCTGTGTTTCAGCCCCTCTGTTTCAGCCCCTCTGTTTCAGCCCCTCTGTTTCTCGCCATCTGTTTCAGCCTCTCGGTTTCAGCCCCTCTGTTTCAGCCCCTCTGTTTCAGCCCCTCTGTTTCTCGCCCTCTGTTTCTCGCCCTCTGTTTCAGCCCCTCTGTGTCAGCCACTCCGTTACAGCCCCTCTGTTTCAGCCCCTCTGTTTCTCACCCTCTGTTTCTCGCCCTCTGTTTCAGCCCCTCTGTTTCAGCCCCTGTGTTTCAGCCCCTCTGTTTCAGCCCGTCTGTTTCAGCCCCTCTGTTTCTCGCCCTCTGTTTCTCGCCCTCTGTCTCAGCCCCTCTGTTTCAGCCCCTCTGTTTCTCGCCCTCTGTTTCACGCCCTCTGTTTCAGCCCCTGTGTTTCAGCCCCTCTGTTTCAGCCCCTCTGTTTCAGCGCCTCTGTTTCTCGCCCTCTGTTTCAGCCCCTCGGTTTCAGCCCCTCTGTTTCAGCCCCTCTGTTTCTCGCCCTCCGTTTCTCGCCCTCTGTTTCAGCCCCTCTGTTTCAGCCTCTCTGTTTCAGCCCCTCTGTTTCTCGCCCTCTGTTTCAGCCCCTGTGTTTCAGCCCCTGTGTTTCAGCCCCTCTGTTTCAGCCCCTCTGTTTCTCGCCCTCTGTTTCAGACCCTCGGTTTCAGACCCTCTGTTTCAGCCCCTCTGTTGTTCGCCCTCTGTTTCTCGCCCTCTGTATCAGCCCCTCTGTTTCAGCCCCTCTGTTTCAGCCCCTGTGTTTCTCGCCCTCTTTTTCAGATCCTCTGTTTCAGCCCCTCTGTTTCAGCCCCTCTGTTTCAGCCACTCTGTTTCTCGCCCTCTGTTTCAGCCCCTCTGGTTCTCGCCCTCTGTTTCAGCCCCTCTGTTTCTCGCCCTCTGTTTGTCGCCCTCTGTTTCAGCCCCTCTGTTTCGGCCCCTCTGTTTCAGCCCCTCAGTTTCACCCCCTCTGTTTCTCGCCCTCTGTTTCAGCCCCTCTGTTTCAGCCCCTCTGATTCAGCCCCTCTGTTTCAGCCCCTCTGTTTGTCGCCCTCTGTTTCAGCCCCTCTGTTTCAGCCCCTCTGTTTCAGCACCGCTGTTAAAGCCCCTCTATTTCAGCCCCTCTGTTTCAGCCCCTATGTTTCAGCCCCTCTGTTTCTCGGCCCATGTTTTTCGCCCTCTGTTTCAGGCCTCTGTTTCAGTCCCTGTGTTTCAATCCCTCTGTTTCAGCCCCTCAGTTTCAGCCCCTCTGTTTCAACCCCTCTGTTTCAGCCCCTCTGTTTCAGCCACTCTGTTTCGCCCCCTCTGTTTCTCGCCCACTGTTTCAGCACCTCTGTTTCAGCCCCTCTGTTTCTCGCCCTCTGTTTCAGCCCCTCTGTTTCAGCCCCTCTGTTTCAGCACCTCTGTTAAAGCCCCTCTATTTCAGCCCCTCTGTTTCAGCCCCTCTGTTTCAGCCCCTCTGTTTCTCGGCCCATGTTTCTCGCCCTCTGTTTCAGGCCTCTGTTTCAGTCCCTGTGTTTCAATCCCTCTGTTTCAGCCCCTCTATTTCAGCCCCTCTGTTTCAACCCATCTGTTTCAGCCCCTCTGTTTCAGCCCCTCTGTTTCTCGCCCTCTGTTTCAGCCCCTCTGTTTCTCGCCCTCTGTTTCTCGCCCTCTGTTTCAGCCCCTCTGTTTCAGCCCCTCTGTTTCAGCCCCTCTGTTTCTCGCCCTCTTTTTCAGATCCTCTGTTTCAGCCACTCTGTTTCAGCCCCTGTGTTTCAGCCGCTCTGTTTCAGCCACTCTGTTTCTCGCCCTCTGTTTCAGCCCCTCTGTTTCTCGCCCTCTGTTTCAGCCCCTCTGTTTCAGCCCCTCTGTTTCAGCCCCTCTGTTTCAGCCCCTCTGTTTCTCGCCATCTGTTTCAGCCCCTCTGTTTCAGCCCCTCTGTTTCAGCCCCTCTGTTTCACCCCTCTGTTTGTCGCCCTCTGTTTCAGCCCCTCTGTTTCAGCCCCTCTGTTTCTCGCCCTCTGTTTCTCGCCCTCTGTTTCAGCCCCTCTGTTTCAGCCCCTCTGTTTCAGCCCCTCTGTTTCTCGCCCTCTGTTTCAGCCCCTCTGTTTCAGCCCCTCTGTTTCTCGCCCTCTGTTTCAGCCCCTCTGTTTCAGCCCCTCTGTTTCAGCCCCTCTGTTTCAGCCCCTCTGTTTCAGCACCTCTGTTTCAGCCCCTCTGTTTCAGCCCCTCTGTTTCAGCCCCTCTGTTTCTCGCCCTCTGTTTCAGCCCCTCGGTTTCAGCCCCTCTGTTTCAGCCCCTCTGTTTCTCGCCCTCTGTTTCTCGCCCTCTGTTTCAGCCCCTCTGTTTCAGCCTCTCTGTTTCAGCCCCTCTGTTTCTCGCCCTCTGTTTCAGCCCCTGTGTTTCGGCCCCTGTGTTTCAGCCCCTCTGTTTCAGCCCCTCTGTTTCTCGCCCTCTGTTTCAGCCCCTCGGTTTCAGACCCTTTGTTTCAGCCCCTCTGTTTCTCGCCCTCCGTTTCTCGCCCTCTGTTTCAGCCCCTCTGTTTCAGCCCCTCTGTTTCAGCCCCTCTGTTTCTCGCCCTCTTTTTCAGATCCTCTGTTTCAGCCCCTCTGTTTCAGCCCAGCTGTTTCAGCCCCTCTGTTTCAGCAACTCTGTTTCTCGCCTCTGATTCAGCACCTCTGGTTCTCGCCCTCTGTTTCAGCCCCTCTGTTTCTCGCCCTCTGTTTCTCGCACTTTGTTTCAGCCCCTCTGTTTCAGCCCCTCTGTTTCAGCCCCTCTGTTTCTCGCCCTCTTTTTGAGATCCTCTGTTTCAGCCCCTCTGTTTCAGCCCCTCTGTTTCTCGCCCTCTGATTCAGCCCCTCTGTTTCTCGCCCTCTGTTTCTCGCCCTCTGTTTCAGCACCTGTGTTTCAGCCCCTCTGTTTCAGCCCCTCTGTTTCTCGCCCTCTGTTTCACCCCTCTGTTTCAGCCCCTCTGTTTCAGCCCCTCTGTTTCTCGCCCTCTGTTTCAGCCCCTCTGTTTCAGCCCCTCTGTTTCTCGCCCTCTGTTTCAGCCCCTCTGTTTCAGCCCCTCTGTTTCAGACCCTCTGTTTCTCGCCATCTGTTTCAGCCCCTCTGTTTCAGCCCCTCTGTTTCAGCCCCTCTGTTTCAGCCCCTCTGTTTGTCGCTCTCTGTTTCAGCCCCTCTTTTTCAGCCCCTCTGTTTCAGCACCTCTGTTTCAGCCCCTCTATTTCAGCCCCTCTGTTTCAGCACCCCTGTTTCAGCCACTCTGTTTCAGCCCCTCTGTTTCTCGCCCTATGTTTCTCGCCCTCTGTTTCAGCCCCTCTGTTTCAGTCCCTGTGTTTCAGTCCCTCTGTTTCTCGCCCTCTGTTTCTCGCCCTCTGTTTCAGCCCCTCAGTTTCATCCCCTTTGTTTCGCCCCCTCTGTTTCTCGCCCACTGTTTCAGCCCCTCTGTTTCAGCCCCTCTGTTTCAGCCCCTCTGTTTCAGGCCCTCTGTTTTAGCCCCTCTGTTTCAGCACCTCTGTTTCAGCCCCTCTATTTCAGCCCCTCCGTTTCTTGCCAACTGTTTCAGCCCCTCTGTTTCAGCCCCTCTGTTTCCCGCCCTCTGATTCTCGCCCTCTGTTTCTCGCCCTCTGTTTCAGCCCCTGTGTGTCAGCCCCTCTGTTTCAGCCCCTCTGTTTCAGCCCCTCTGTTTCACCCCCGCTGTTTCAGCCCCTCTGTTTCAGCCCCTCTGTTTCACCCCCTCTGTTTCTCACCCTCTGTTTCTCGCCCTCTGTTTCAGCCCCTCTGTTTCAGCCCCTCTGTTTCAGCACCTCTGTTTCTCGCCCTCTGTTTCTCGCTCTCTCTTTCAGCCCCTCTGTGTCAGCCACTCCGTTACAGCCCCTCTGTTTCAGCCCCTCTGTTTCTCACCCTCTGTTTCTTGCCCTCTGTTTCAGTCCCTCTGTGTCAGCCACTCCGTTTCAGCCCCTCTGTTTCAGCCCCTCTGTTTCTCACCCTCTGTTTCTCGACCTCTATGTCAGCCCCTCTGTTTCAGCCCCTCTGTTTCAGCCCCTCTGTTTCAGCCCGTCTGTTTCATCCCCTCTGTTTCAGCCTCTCTCTTTCAGCCCCTCTGTTTCTCGCCCTCTGTTTCAGCCCCTGTGTTTCAGCCCCTCTGTTTCAGCCCCTCTGTTTCAGCCCCTCTGTTTCTCGCCATCTGTTTCAGCCCCTCGGTTTCAACCCCTCTGTTTCAGCCTCTCTGTTTCTCGCCCTCTGTTTCTCGCCCTCTGTTTCAGCCCCTCTGTTTCAGCCTCTCTGTTTCAGCCTCTCTGTTTCAGCCCCTCTGTTTCTCGCCCTCTGTTTCAGCCCCTGTTTTTCTCGCCCTCTGTTTCTCGCCCTCTGTTTCAGCCTCTCGGTTTCAGCCCCTCTGTTTCAGCCCCTCTGTTTCAGCCCCTCTGTTTCTCGCCCTCTGTTTCTCGCCCTCTGTTTCAGCCCCTCTGTGTCAGCCACTCCGTTACAGCCCCTCTGTTTCAGCCCCTCTGTTTCTCACCCTCTGTTTCTCGCCCTCTGTTTCAGCCCCTCTGTTTCAGCCCCTGTGTTTCAGCCCCTCTGTTTCAGCCCGTCTGTTTCAGCCACTCTGTTTCTCGCCCTCTGTTTCTCGCACTCTGTCTCAGCCCCTCTGTTTCAGCCCCTCTGTTTCTCGCCCTCTGTTTCACGCCCTCTGTTTCAGCCCCTGTGTTTCTCGCCCTCTGTTTCTGCCCCTCAGTTTCAGCGCCTCTGTTTCTCGCCCTCTGTTTCAGCCCCTCGGTTTCAGCCCCTCTGTTTCAGCCCCTCTGTTTCTCGCCCTCTGTTTCTCGCCCTCTGTTTCAGCCCCTCTGTTTCAGCCTCTCTGTTTCAGCCCCTCTGTTTCTCGCCCTCTGTTTCAGCCCCTGTGTTTCAGCCCCTGTGTTTCAGCCCCTCTGTTTCAGCCCCTCTGTTTCTCGCCCTCTGTTTCAGCCCCTCGGTTTCAGACCCTCTGTTTCAGCCCCTCTGTTGTTCGCCCTCTGTTTCTCGCCCTATGTATCAGCCCCTCTGTTTCAGCCCCTCTGTTTCAGCCCCTGTGTTTCTCGCCCTCTTTTTCAGATCCTCTGTTTCAGCCCCTCTGTTTCAGCCCCACTGTTTCAGCCCCTCTGTTTCAGCCACTCTGTTTCTCGCCCTCTGTTTCAGCCCCTCTGGTTCTCGCCCTCTGTTTCAGCCCCTCTGTTTCTCGCCCTCTGTTTCTCGCCCTCTGTTTCAGCCCCTCTGTTTCAGCCCCTCTGTTTCAGCCCCTCTGTTTCTCGCCCTCTGTTTCAGCCCCTCTGTTTCAGCCCCTCTGTTTCAGCCCCTCTGTTTCTCGCCCTCTGTTTCCCCCCCTCTGTTTCAGCTCCTCTGTTTCTCGCCCTCTGTTTCAGCCTCTCGGTTTCAGGCCCTCTGTTTCAGCCCCTCTGTTTCAGCCACTCTGTTTCTCGCCCTCTGTTGCTCGCCCTCTGTTTCAGCCCTTCTGTGTCAGCCACTCCGTTACAGCCCCTCTGTTTCAGCCCCTCTGTTTCTCACCCTCTGTTTCTCGCCCTCTGTTTCAGCCCCTCTGTTTCAGCCCCTGTGTTTCAGCCCCTCTGTTTCAGCCCGTCTGTTTCAGCCCCTCTGTTTCTCGCCCTCTGTTTCTCGCCCTCTGTCTCAGCCCCTCTGTTTCAGCCCCTCTGTTTCTCGCCCTCTGTTTCACGCCCTCTGTTTCAGCCCCTGTGTTTCAGCCCCTCTGTTTCAGCCCCTCTGTTTCAGCGCCTCTGTTTCTCGCCCTCTGTTTCAGCCCCTCGGTTTCAGCCCCTCTGTTTCAGCCCCTCTGTTTCTCGCCCTCCGTTTCTCGCCCTCTGTTTCAGCCCCTCTGTTTCAGCCTCTCTGTTTCAGCCCCTCTGTTTCTCGCCCTCTGTTTCAGCCCCTGTGTTTCAGCCCCTGTGTTTCAGCCCCTCTGTTTCAGCCCCTCTGTTTCTCGCCCTCTGTTTCAGACCCTCGGTTTCAGACCCTCTGTTTCAGCCCCTCTGTTGTTCGCCCTCTGTTTCTCGCCCTCTGTATCAGCCCCTCTGTTTCAGCCCCTCTGTTTCAGCCCCTGTGTTTCTCGCCCTCTTTTTCAGATCCTCTGTTTCAGCCCCTCTGTTTCAGCCCCTCTGTTTCAGCCACTCTGTTTCTCGCCCTCTGTTTCAGCCCCTCTGGCTCTCGCCCTCTGTTTCAGCCCCTCTGTTTCTCGCCCTCTGTTTGTCGCCCTCTGTTTCAGCCCCTCTGTTTCAGCCCCTCTGTTTCAGCCCCTCAGTTTCACCCCCTCTGTTTCTCGCCCTCTGTTTCAGCCCCTCTGTTTCAGCCCCTCTGATTCAGCCCCTCTGTTTCAGCCCCTCTGTTTGTCGCCCTCTGTTTCAGCCCCTCTGTTTCAGCCCCTCTGTTTCAGCACCGCTGTTAAAGCCCCTCTATTTCAGCCCCTCTGTTTCAGCCCCTATGTTTCAGCCCCTCTGTTTCTCGGCCCATGTTTTTCGCCCTCTGTTTCAGGCCTCTGTTTCAGTCCCTGTGTTTCAATCCCTCTGTTTCAGCCCCTCAGTTTCAGCCCCTCTGTTTCAACCCCTCTGTTTCAGCCCCTCTGTTTCAGCCACTCTGTTTCTCGCCCTCTGTTTCAGCCCCTCTGTTTCTCGCCCTCTGTTTCTCGGCCTCTGTTTCAGCCCCTCTGTTTCAGCCCCTCTGTTTCAGCCCCTCTGTTTCTCGCCCTATGTTTCTCACCCTCTGTTTCAGCCCCTCTGTTTCAGCCCCTGTGTTTCAGCCCCTCTGTTTCAGCCACTCTGTTTCTCGCCCTCTGTTTCAGCCCCTCTGTTTCTCGCCCTCTGTTTCAGCCCCTCTGTTTCAGCCCCTCTGTTTCAGCCCCTCTGTTTCAGCCCCTCTGTTTCTCGCCATCTGTTTCAGCCCCTCTGTTTCCGCCCCTCTGTTTCAGCCCCTCTGTTTCAACCCTCTGTTTGTCGCGCTCTGTTTTAGCCCCTCTGTTTCTCGCCCTCTGTTTCTCGCCCTTTGTTTCAGCCCCTCTGTTTCAGCCCCTCTGTTTCAGCCCCTCTGTTTCTCGCCCTCTTTTTCAGATCCTCTGTTTCAGCCCCTCTGTTTCAGCCCCTCTGTTTCTCGCCCTCTGTTTCAGCCCCTCTGTTTCTCGCCCTCTGTTTCTCGCCCTCTGTTTCAGCCCCTCTGTTTCAGCCCCTCTGTTTCAGCCCCTCTGTTTCACGCCCTCTGTTTCACCCCTCTGTTTCAGCCCCTCTGTTTCAGCCCCTCTGTTTCTCGCCCTCTGTTTCAGCCCCTCTGTTTCAGCCCCTCTGTTTCACCCCCTCTGTTTCTCGCCATCTGTTTCAGCCCCTCTGTTTCAGCCCCTCTGTTTCAGCCCCTCTGTTTCAGCCCCTCTGTTTCAGCCCCTCTGTTTGTCGCCCTCTGTTTCAGCCCCTCTGTTTCAGCCCCTCTGTTTCAGCACCTCTGTTTCAGCCCCTCTATTTCAGCCCATCTGTTTCAGCACCTCTGTTTCAGCCCCTCTGTTTCTCGCCCTCTGTTTCTCGCCCTCTGTTTCAGCCCCTCTGTTTCAGCCCCTCTGTTTCAGCCCCTCTGTTTCTCGCCCTCTGTTTCAGCCCCTCTGTTTCAGCCCCTCTGTTTCAGCCCCTCTGTTTCTCGCCCTCTGTTTCCCCCCCTCTGTTTCAGCTCCTCTGTTTCTCGCCCTCTGTTTCAGCCTCTCGGTTTCAGGCCCTCTGTTTCAGCCCCTCTGTTTCAGCCACTCTGTTTCTCGCCCTCTGTTGCTCGCCCTCTGTTTCAGCCCTTCTGTGTCAGCCACTGCGTTACAGCCCCTCTGTTTCAGCCCCTCTGTTTCTCACCCTCTGTTTCTCGCCCTCTGTTTCAGCCCCTCTGTTTCAGCCCCTGTGTTTCAGCCCCTCTGTTTCAGCCCGTCTGTTTCAGCCCCTCTGTTTCTCGCCCTCTGTTTCTCGCCCTCTGTCTCAGCCCCTCTGTTTCAGCCCCTCTGTTTCTCGCCCTCTGTTTCACGCCCTCTGTTTCAGCCCCTGTGTTTCAGCCCCTCTGTTTCAGCCCCTCTGTTTCAGCGCCTCTGTTTCTCGCCCTCTGTTTCAGCCCCTCGGTTTCAGCCCCTCTGTTTCAGCCCCTCTGTTTCTCGCCCTCCGTTTCTCGCCCTCTGTTTCAGCCCCTCTGTTTCAGCCTCTCTGTTTCAGCCCCTCTGTTTCTCGCCCTCTGTTTCAGCCCCTGTGTTTCAGCCCCTGTGTTTCAGCCCCTCTCTTTCAGCCCCTCTGTTTCTCGCCCTCTGTTTCAGACCCTCGGTTTCAGACCCTCTGTTTCAGCCCCTCTGTTGTTCGCCCTCTGTTTCTCGCCCTCTGTATCAGCCCCTCTGTTTCAGCCCCTCTGTTTCAGCCCCTGTGTTTCTCGCCCTCTTTTTCAGATCCTCTGTTTCAGCCCCTCTGTTTCAGCCCCTCTGTTTCAGCCACTCTGTTTCTCGCCCTCTGTTTCAGCCCCTCTGGTTCTCGCCCTCTGTTTCAGCCCCTCTGTTTCTCGCCCTCTGTTTGTCGCCCTCTGTTTCAGCCCCTCTGTTTCAGCCCCTCTGTTTCAGCCCCTCAGTTTCACCCCCTCTGTTTCTCGCCCTCTGTTTCAGCCCCTCTGTTTCAGCCCCTCTGATTCAGCCCCTCTGTTTCAGCCCCTCTGTTTGTCGCCCTCTGTTTCAGCCCCTCTGTTTCAGCCCCTCTGTTTCAGCACCGCTGTTAAAGCCCCTCTATTTCAGCCCCTCTGTTTCAGCCCCTATGTTTCAGCCCCTCTGTTTCTCGGCCCATGTTTTTCGCCCTCTGTTTCAGGCCTCTGTTTCAGTCCCTGTGTTTCAATCCCTCTGTTTCAGCCCCTCAGTTTCAGCCCCTCTGTTTCAACCCCTCTGTTTCAGCCCCTCTGTTTCAGCCACTCTGTTTCTCGCCCTCTGTTTCAGCCCCTCTGTTTCTCGCCCTCTGTTTCTCGGCCTCTGTTTCAGCCCCTCTGTTTCAGCCCCTCTGTTTCAGCCCCTCTGTTTCTCGCCCTATGTTTCTCACCCTCTGTTTCAGCCCCTCTGTTTCAGCCCCTGTGTTTCAGCCCCTCTGTTTCAGCCACTCTGTTTCTCGCCCTCTGTTTCAGCCCCTCTGTTTCAGCCCCTCTGTTTCAGCCCCTCTGTTTCTCGCCATCTGTTTCAGCCCCTCTGTTTCCGCCCCTCTGTTTCAGCCCCTCTGTTTCACCCCTCTGTTTGTCGCGCTCTGTTATAGCCCCTATGTTTCTCGCCCTCTGTTTCTCGCCCTTTCTTTCAGCCCCTCTGTTTCAGCCCCTCTGTTTCAGCCCCTCTGTTTCTCGCCCTCTTTTTCAGATCCTCTGTTTCAGCCCCTCTGTTTCAGCCCCTCTGTTTCTCGCCCTCTGTTTCAGCCCCTCTGTTTCTCGCCCTCTGTTTCTCGCCCTCTGTTTCAGCCCCTGTGTTTCAGCCCCTCTGTTTCAGCCCCTCTGTTTCTCGCCCTCTGTTTCACCCCTCTGTTTCAGCCCCTCTGTTTCAGCCCCTCTGTTTCTCGCCCTCTGTTTCAGCCCCTCTTTTTCAGCCCCTCTGTTTCTCGCCCTCTGTTTCAGCCCCTCTGTTTCAGACCCTCTGTTTCTCGCCATCTGTTTCAGCCCCTCTGTTTCAGCCCCTCTGTTTCAGCCCCTCTGTTTCAGCCCCTCTGTTTCAGCCCCTCTGTTTGTCGCCCTCTGTTTCAGCCCCTCTGTTTCAGCCCCTCTGTTTCAGCACCTCTGTTTCAGCCCCTCTATTTCAGCCCCTCTGTTTCAGCCACCCTGTTTCAGCCCCTCTGTTTCAGCCCCTCTGTTTCTCGACCTATGTTTCTCGCCCTCTGTTTCAGCCCCTCTGTTTCAGTCCCTGTGTTTCAGTCCCTCTGTTTCTCGCGCTCTGTTTCTCGCCCTCTGTTTCAGCCCCTCAGTTTCATCCCCTCTGTTTCGCCCCCTCTGTTTCTCGCCCACCTTTTCAGCCCCTCTGTTTCAGCCCCTCTGTTTCAGCCCCTCTGTTTCAGGCCCTCTGTTTCAGCCCCTCTGTTTCAGCACCTCTGTTTCAGCCCCTCTATTTCAGCACCTCCGTTTCTTGCCCTCTGTTTCAGCCCCTCTGTTTCAGCCCCTCTGTTTCCCGCCCTCTGTTTCTCGCCCTCTGTTTCTCGCCCTCTGTTTCAGCCCCTCTGTGTCAGCCCCTCTGTTTCTGCCCCTCTGTTTCAGCCCCTCTGTTTCAGCCACTCTGTTTCTCGCCCTCTGTTTCAGCCCCTCTGGCTCTCGCCCTCTGTTTCAGCCCCTCTGTTTCTCGCCCTCTGTTTGTCGCCCTCTGTTTCAGCCCCTCTGTTTCAGCCCCTCTGTTTCAGCCCCTCAGTTTCACCCCCTCTGTTTCTCGCCGTCTGTTTCAGCCCCTCTGTTTCAGCCCCTCTGATTCAGCCCCTCTGTTTCAGCCCCTCTGTTTGTCGCCCTCTGTTTCAGCCCCTCTGTTTCAGCCCCTCTGTTTCAGCACCGCTGTTAAAGCCCCTCTATTTCAGCCCCTCTGTTTCAGCCCCTATGTTTCAGCCCGTCTGTTTCTCGGCCCATGTTTTTCGCCCTCTGTTTCAGGCCTCTGTTTCAGTCCCTGTGTTTCAATCCCTCTGTTTCAGCCCCTCAGTTTCAGCCCCTCTGTTTCAACCCCTCTGTTTCAGCCCCTCTGTTTCAGCCACTCTGTTTCTCGCCCTCTGTTTCAGCCCCTCTGTTTCTCGCCCTCTGTTTCTCGGCCTCTGTTTCAGCCCCTCTGTTTCAGCCCCTCTGTTTCAGCCCCTCTGTTTCTCGCCCTATGTTTCTCACCCTCTGTTTCAGCCCCTCTGTTTCAGCCCCTGTGTTTCAGCCCCTCTGTTTCAGCCACTCTGTTTCTCGCCCTCTGTTTCAGCCCCTCTGTTTCTCGCCCTCTGTTTCAGCCCCTCTGTTTCAGCCCCTCTGTTTCAGCCCCTCTGTTTCAGCCCCTCTGTTTCTCGCCATCTGTTTCAGCCCCTCTGTTTCCGCCCCTCTGTTTCAGCCCCTCTGTTTCACCCCTCTGTTTGTCGCGCTCTGTTTTAGCCCCTCTGTTTCTCGCCCTCTGTTTCTCGCCCTTTGTTTCAGCCTCTCTGTTTCAGCCCCTCTGTTTCAGCCCCTCTGTTTCTCGCCCTCTTTTTCAGATCCTCTGTTTCAGCCCCTCTGTTTCAGCCCCTCTGTTTCTCGCCCTCTGTTTCAGCCCCTCTGTTTCTCGCCCTCTGTTTCTCGCCCTCTGTTTCAGCCCCTGTGTTTCAGCCCCTCTGTTTCAGCCCCTCTGTTTCTCGCCCTCTGTTTCACCCCTCTGTTTCAGCCCCTCTGTTTCAGCCCCTCTGTTTCTCGCCCTCTGTTTCAGCCCCTCTTTTTCAGCCCCTCTGTTTCTCGCCCTCTGTTTCAGCCCCTCTGGCTCTCGCCCTCTGTTTCAGCCCCTCTGTTTCTCGCCCTCTGTTTGTCGCCCTCTGTTTCAGCCCCTCTGTTTCAGCCCCTCTGTTTCAGCCCCTCAGTTTCACCCCCTCTGTTTCTCGCCATCTGTTTCAGCCCCTCGGTTTCAACCCCTCTGTTTCAGCCTCTCTGTTTCTCGCCCTCTGTTTCTCGCCCTCTGTTTCAGCCCCTCTGTTTCAGCCTCTCTGTTTCAGCCTCTCTGTTTCAGCCCCTCTGTTTCTCGCCCTCTGTTTCAGCCCCTGTTTTTCTCGCCCTCTGTTTCTCGCCCTCTGTTTCAGCCTCTCGGTTTCAGCCCCTCTGTTTCAGCCCCTCTGTTTCAGCCCCTCTGTTTCTCGCCCTCTGTTTCTCGCCCTCTGTTTCAGCCCCTCTGTGTCAGCCACTCCGTTACAGCCCCTCTGTTTCAGCCCCTCTGTTTCTCACCCTCTGTTTCTCGCCCTCTGTTTCAGCCCCTCTGTTTCAGCCCCTGTGTTTCAGCCCCTCTGTTTCAGCCCGTCTGTTTCAGCCACTCTGTTTCTCGCCCTCTGTTTCTCGCACTCTGTCTCAGCCCCTCTGTTTCAGCCCCTCTGTTTCTCGCCCTCTGTTTCACGCCCTCTGTTTCAGCCCCTGTGTTTCTCGCCCTCTGTTTCTGCCCCTCAGTTTCAGCGCCTCTGTTTCTCGCCCTCTGTTTCAGCCCCTCGGTTTCAGCCCCTCTGTTTCAGCCCCTCTGTTTCTCGCCCTCTGTTTCTCGCCCTCTGTTTCAGCCCCTCTGTTTCAGCCTCTCTGTTTCAGCCCCTCTGTTTCTCGCCCTCTGTTTCAGCCCCTGTGTTTCAGCCCCTGTGTTTCAGCCCCTCTGTTTCAGCCCCTCTGTTTCTCGCCCTCTGTTTCAGCCCCTCGGTTTCAGACCCTCTGTTTCAGCCCCTCTGTTGTTCGCCCTCTGTTTCTCGCCCTCTGTATCAGCCCCTCTGTTTCAGCCCCTCTGTTTCAGCCCCTGTGTTTCTCGCCCTCTTTTTCAGATCCTCTGTTTCAGCCCCTCTGTTTCAGCCCCACTGTTTCAGCCCCTCTGTTTCAGCCACTCTGTTTCTCGCCCTCTGTTTCAGCCCCTCTGGTTCTCGCCCTCTGTTTCAGCCCCTCTGTTTCTCGCCCTCTGTTTCTCGCCCTCTGTTTCAGCCCCTCTGTTTCAGCCCCTCTGTTTCAGCCCCTCTGTTTCTCGCCCTCTGTTTCAGCCCCTCTGTTTCAGCCCCTCTGTTTCAGCCCCTCTGTTTCTCGCCCTCTGTTTCCCCCCCTCTGTTTCAGCCCCTGTGTTTCTCGCCCTCTGTTTCTGCCCCTCAGTTTCAGCGCCTCTGTTTCTCGCCCTCTGTTTCAGCCCCTCGGTTTCAGCCCCTCTGTTTCAGCCCCTCTGTTTCTCGCCCTCTGTTTCTCGCCCTCTGTTTCAGCCCCTCTGTTTCAGCCTCTCTGTTTCAGCCCCTCTGTTTCTCGCCCTCTGTTTCAGCCCCTGTGTTTCAGCCCCTGTGTTTCAGCCCCTCTGTTTCAGCCCCTCTGTTTCTCGCCCTCTGTTTCAGCCCCTCGGTTTCAGACCCTCTGTTTCAGCCCCTCTGTTGTTCGCCCTCTGTTTCTCGCCCTCTGTATCAGCCCCTCTGTTTCAGCCCCTCTGTTTCAGCCCCTGTGTTTCTCGCCCTCTTTTTCAGATCCTCTGTTTCAGCCCCTCTGTTTCAGCCCCACTGTTTCAGCCCCTCTGTTTCAGCCACTCTGTTTCTCGCCCTCTGTTTCAGCCCCTCTGGTTCTCGCCCTCTGTTTCAGCCCCTCTGTTTCTCGCCCTCTGTTTCTCGCCCTCTGTTTCAGCCCCTCTGTTTCAGCCCCTCTGTTTCAGCCCCTCTGTTTCTCGCCCTCTGTTTCAGCCCCTCTGTTTCAGCCCCTCTGTTTCAGCCCCTCTGTTTCTCGCCCTCTGTTTCCCCCCCTCTGTTTCAGCTCCTCTGTTTCTCGCCCTCTGTTTCAGCCTCTCGGTTTCAGGCCCTCTGTTTCAGCCCCTCTGTTTCAGCCACTCTGTTTCTCGCCCTCTGTTGCTCGCCCTCTGTTTCAGCCCTTCTGTGTCAGCCACTCCGTTACAGCCCCTCTGTTTCAGCCCCTCTGTTTCTCACCCTCTGTTTCTCGCCCTCTGTTTCAGCCCCTCTGTTTCAGCCCCTGTGTTTCAGCCCCTCTGTTTCAGCCCGTCTGTTTCAGCCCCTCTGTTTCTCGCCCTCTGTTTCTCGCCCTCTGTCTCAGCCCCTCTGTTTCAGCCCCTCTGTTTCTCGCCCTCTGTTTCACGCCCTCTGTTTCAGCCCCTGTGTTTCAGCCCCTCTGTTTCAGCCCCTCTGTTTCAGCGCCTCTGTTTCTCGCCCTCTGTTTCAGCCCCTCGGTTTCAGCCCCTCTGTTTCAGCCCCTCTGTTTCTCGCCCTCCGTTTCTCGCCCTCTGTTTCAGCCCCTCTGTTTCAGCCTCTCTGTTTCAGCCCCTCTGTTTCTCGCCCTCTGTTTCAGCCCCTGTGTTTCAGCCCCTGTGTTTCAGCCCCTCTGTTTCAGCCCCTCTGTTTCTCGCCCTCTGTTTCAGACCCTCGGTTTCAGACCCTCTGTTTCAGCCCCTCTGTTGTTCGCCCTCTGTTTCTCGCCCTCTGTATCAGCCCCTCTGTTTCAGCCCCTCTGTTTCAGCCCCTGTGTTTCTCGCCCTCTTTTTCAGATCCTCTGTTTCAGCCCCTCTGTTTCAGCCCCTCTGTTTCAGCCACTCTGTTTCTCGCCCTCTGTTTCAGCCCCTCTGGCTCTCGCCCTCTGTTTCAGCCCCTCTGTTTCTCGCCCTCTGTTTGTCGCCCTCTGTTTCAGCCCCTCTGTTTCAGCCCCTCTGTTTCAGCCCCTCAGTTTCACCCCCTCTGTTTCTCGCCGTCTGTTTCAGCCCCTCTGTTTCAGCCCCTCTGATTCAGCCCCTCTGTTTCAGCCCCTCTGTTTGTCGCCCTCTGTTTCAGCCCCTCTGTTTCAGCCCCTCTGTTTCAGCACCGCTGTTAAAGCCCGTCTATTTCAGCCCCTCTGTTTCAGCCCCTATGTTTCAGCCCCTCTGTTTCTCGGCCCATGTTTTTCGCCCTCTGTTTCAGGCCTCTGTTTCAGTCCCTGTGTTTCAATCCCTCTGTTTCAGCCCCTCAGTTTCAGCCCCTCTGTTTCAACCCCTCTGTTTCAGCCCCTCTGTTTCAGCCACTCTGTTTCTCGCCCTCTGTTTCAGCCCCTCTGTTTCTCGCCCTCTGTTTCTCGGCCTCTGTTTCAGCCCCTCTGTTTCAGCCCCTCTGTTTCAGCCCCTCTGTTTCTCGCCCTATGTTTCTCACCCTCTGTTTCAGCCCCTCTGTTTCAGCCCCTGTGTTTCAGCCCCTCTGTTTCAGCCACTCTGTTTCTCGCCCTCTGTTTCAGCCCCTCTGTTTCTCGCCCTCTGTTTCAGCCCCTCTGTTTCAGCCCCTCTGTTTCAGCCCCTCTGTTTCAGCCCCTCTGTTTCTCGCCATCTGTTTCAGCCCCTCTGTTTCCGCCCCTCTGTTTCAGCCCCTCTGTTTCAACCCTCTGTTTGTCGCGCTCTGTTTTAGCCCCTCTGTTTCTCGCCCTCTGTTTCTCGCCCTTTGTTTCAGCCCCTCTGTTTCAGCCCCTCTGTTTCAGCCCCTCTGTTTCTCGCCCTCTTTTTCAGATCCTCTGTTTCAGCCCCTCTGTTTCAGCCCCTCTGTTTCTCGCCCTCTGTTTCAGCCCCTCTGTTTCTCGCCCTCTGTTTCTCGCCCTCTGTTTCAGCCCCTGTGTTTCAGCCCCTCTGTTTCAGCCCCTCTGTTTCACGCCCTCTGTTTCACCCCTCTGTTTCAGCCCCTCTGTTTCAGCCCCTCTGTTTCTCGCCCTCTGTTTCAGCCCCTCTGTTTCAGCCCCTCTGTTTCACCCCCTCTGTTTCTCGCCATCTGTTTCAGCCCCTCTGTTTCAGCCCCTCTGTTTCAGCCCCTCTGTTTCAGCCCCTCTGTTTCAGCCCCTCTGTTTGTCGCCCTCTGTTTCAGCCCCTCTGTTTCAGCCCCTCTGTTTCAGCACCTCTGTTTCAGCCCCTCTATTTCAGCCCCTCTGTTTCAGCACCTCTGTTTCAGCCCCTCTGTTTCTCGCCCTCTGTTTCTCGCCCTCTGTTTCAGCCCCTCTGTTTCAGCCCCTCTGTTTCAGCCCCTCTGTTTCTCGCCCTCTGTTTCAGCCCCTCTGTTTCAGCCCCTCTGTTTCAGCCCCTCTGTTTCTCGCCCTCTGTTTCCCCCCCTCTGTTTCAGCTCAACTGTTTCTCGCCCTCTGTTTCAGCCTCTCGGTTTCAGGCCCTCTGTTTCAGCCCCTCTGTTTCAGCCACTCTGTTTCTCGCCCTCTGTTGCTCGCCCTCTGTTTCAGCCCTTCTGTGTCAGCCACTGCGTTACAGCCCCTCTGTTTCAGCCCCTCTGTTTCTCACCCTCTGTTTCTCGCCCTCTGTTTCAGCCCCTCTGTTTCAGCCCCTGTGTTTCAGCCCCTCTGTTTCAGCCCGTCTGTTTCAGCCCCTCTGTTTCTCGCCCTCTGTTTCTCGCCCTCTGTCTCAGCCCCTCTGTTTCAGCCCCTCTGTTTCTCGCCCTCTGTTTCACGCCCTCTGTTTCAGCCCCTGTGTTTCAGCCCCTCTGTTTCAGCCCCTCTGTTTCAGCGCCTCTGTTTCTCGCCCTCTGTTTCAGCCCCTCGGTTTCAGCCCCTCTGTTTTAGCCCCTCTGTTTCTCGCCCTCTGTTTCTCGCCCTTTGTTTCAGCCCCTCTGTTTCAGCCACTCTGTTTCTCGCCCTCTGTTTCAGCCCCTCTGGTTCTCGCCCTCTGTTTCAGCCCCTCTGTTTCTCGCCCTCTGTTTCTCGCCCTCTGTTTCAGCCCCTCTGTTTCAGCCCCTCTGTTTCAGCCCCTCTGTTTCTCGCCCTCTGTTTCAGCCCCTCTGTTTCAGCCCCTCTGTTTCAGCCCCTCTGTTTCTCGCCCTCTGTTTCCCCCCCTCTGTTTCAGCCCCTGTGTTTCTCGCCCTCTGTTTCTGCCCCTCAGTTTCAGCGCCTCTGTTTCTCGCCCTCTGTTTCAGCCCCTCGGTTTCAGCCCCTCTGTTTCAGCCCCTCTGTTTCTCGCCCTCTGTTTCTCGCCCTCTGTTTCAGCCCCTCTGTTTCAGCCTCTCTGTTTCAGCCCCTCTGTTTCTCGCCCTCTGTTTCAGCCCCTGTGTTTCAGCCCCTGTGTTTCAGCCCCTCTGTTTCAGCCCCTCTGTTTCTCGCCCTCTGTTTCAGCCCCTCGGTTTCAGACCCTCTGTTTCAGCCCCTCTGTTGTTCGCCCTCTGTTTCTCGCCCTCTGTATCAGCCCCTCTGTTTCAGCCCCTCTGTTTCAGCCCCTGTGTTTCTCGCCCTCTTTTTCAGATCCTCTGTTTCAGCCCCTCTGTTTCAGCCCCACTGTTTCAGCCCCTCTGTTTCAGCCACTCTGTTTCTCGCCCTCTGTTTCAGCCCCTCTGGTTCTCGCCCTCTGTTTCAGCCCCTCTGTTTCTCGCCCTCTGTTTCTCGCCCTCTGTTTCAGCCCCTCTGTTTCAGCCCCTCTGTTTCAGCCCCTCTGTTTCTCGCCCTCTGTTTCAGCCCCTCTGTTTCAGCCCCTCTGTTTCAGCCCCTCTGTTTCTCGCCCTCTGTTTCCCCCCCTCTGTTTCAGCTCCTCTGTTTCTCGCCCTCTGTTTCAGCCTCTCGGTTTCAGGCCCTCTGTTTCAGCCCCTCTGTTTCAGCCACTCTGTTTCTCGCCCTCTGTTGCTCGCCCTCTGTTTCAGCCCTTCTGTGTCAGCCACTCCGTTACAGCCCCTCTGTTTCAGCCCCTCTGTTTCTCACCCTCTGTTTCTCGCCCTCTGTTTCAGCCCCTCTGTTTCAGCCCCTGTGTTTCAGCCCCTCTGTTTCAGCCCGTCTGTTTCAGCCCCTCTGTTTCTCGCCCTCTGTTTCTCGCCCTCTGTCTCAGCCCCTCTGTTTCAGCCCCTCTGTTTCTCGCCCTCTGTTTCACGCCCTCTGTTTCAGCCCCTGTGTTTCAGCCCCTCTGTTTCAGCCCCTCTGTTTCAGCGCCTCTGTTTCTCGCCCTCTGTTTCAGCCCCTCGGTTTCAGCCCCTCTGTTTCAGCCCCTCTGTTTCTCGCCCTCCGTTTCTCGCCCTCTGTTTCAGCCCCTCTGTTTCAGCCTCTCTGTTTCAGCCCCTCTGTTTCTCGCCCTCTGTTTCAGCCCCTGTGTTTCAGCCCCTGTGTTTCAGCCCCTCTGTTTCAGCCCCTCTGTTTCTCGCCCTCTGTTTCAGACCCTCGGTTTCAGACCCTCTGTTTCAGCCCCTCTGTTGTTCGCCCTCTGTTTCTCGCCCTCTGTATCAGCCCCTCTGTTTCAGCCCCTCTGTTTCAGCCCCTGTGTTTCTCGCCCTCTTTTTCAGATCCTCTGTTTCAGCCCCTCTGTTTCAGCCCCTCTGTTTCAGCCACTCTGTTTCTCGCCCTCTGTTTCAGCCCCTCTGGCTCTCGCCCTCTGTTTCAGCCCCTCTGTTTCTCGCCCTCTGTTTGTCGCCCTCTGTTTCAGCCCCTCTGTTTCAGCCCCTCTGTTTCAGCCCCTCAGTTTCACCCCCTCTGTTTCTCGCCGTCTGTTTCAGCCCCTCTGTTTCAGCCCCTCTGATTCAGCCCCTCTGTTTCAGCCCCTCTGTTTGTCGCCCTCTGTTTCAGCCCCTCTGTTTCAGCCCCTCTGTTTCAGCACCGCTGTTAAAGCCCGTCTATTTCAGCCCCTCTGTTTCAGCCCCTATGTTTCAGCCCCTCTGTTTCTCGGCCCATGTTTTTCGCCCTCTGTTTCAGGCCTCTGTTTCAGTCCCTGTGTTTCAATCCCTCTGTTTCAGCCCCTCAGTTTCAGCCCCTCTGTTTCAACCCCTCTGTTTCAGCCCCTCTGTTTCAGCCACTCTGTTTCTCGCCCTCTGTTTCAGCCCCTCTGTTTCTCGCCCTCTGTTTCTCGGCCTCTGTTTCAGCCCCTCTGTTTCAGCCCCTCTGTTTCAGCCCCTCTGTTTCTCGCCCTATGTTTCTCACCCTCTGTTTCAGCCCCTCTGTTTCAGCCCCTGTGTTTCAGCCCCTCTGTTTCAGCCACTCTGTTTCTCGCCCTCTGTTTCAGCCCCTCTGTTTCTCGCCCTCTGTTTCAGCCCCTCTGTTTCAGCCCCTCTGTTTCAGCCCCTCTGTTTCAGCCCCTCTGTTTCTCGCCATCTGTTTCAGCCCCTCTGTTTCCGCCCCTCTGTTTCAGCCCCTCTGTTTCAACCCTCTGTTTGTCGCGCTCTGTTTTAGCCCCTCTGTTTCTCGCCCTCTGTTTCTCGCCCTTTGTTTCAGCCCCTCTGTTTCAGCCCCTCTGTTTCAGCCCCTCTGTTTCTCGCCCTCTTTTTCAGATCCTCTGTTTCAGCCCCTCTGTTTCAGCCCCTCTGTTTCTCGCCCTCTGTTTCAGCCCCTCTGTTTCTCGCCCTCTGTTTCTCGCCCTCTGTTTCAGCCCCTGTGTTTCAGCCCCTCTGTTTCAGCCCCTCTGTTTCACGCCCTCTGTTTCACCCCTCTGTTTCAGCCCCTCTGTTTCAGCCCCTCTGTTTCTCGCCCTCTGTTTCAGCCCCTCTGTTTCAGCCCCTCTGTTTCACCCCCTCTGTTTCTCGCCATCTGTTTCAGCCCCTCTGTTTCAGCCCCTCTGTTTCAGCCCCTCTGTTTCAGCCCCTCTGTTTCAGCCCCTCTGTTTGTCGCCCTCTGTTTCAGCCCCTCTGTTTCAGCCCCTCTGTTTCAGCACCTCTGTTTCAGCCCCTCTATTTCAGCCCCTCTGTTTCAGCACCTCTGTTTCAGCCCCTCTGTTTCTCGCCCTCTGTTTCTCGCCCTCTGTTTCAGCCCCTCTGTTTCAGCCCCTCTGTTTCAGCCCCTCTGTTTCTCGCCCTCTGTTTCAGCCCCTCTGTTTCAGCCCCTCTGTTTCAGCCCCTCTGTTTCTCGCCCTCTGTTTCCCCCCCTCTGTTTCAGCTCAACTGTTTCTCGCCCTCTGTTTCAGCCTCTCGGTTTCAGGCCCTCTGTTTCAGCCCCTCTGTTTCAGCCACTCTGTTTCTCGCCCTCTGTTGCTCGCCCTCTGTTTCAGCCCTTCTGTGTCAGCCACTGCGTTACAGCCCCTCTGTTTCAGCCCCTCTGTTTCTCACCCTCTGTTTCTCGCCCTCTGTTTCAGCCCCTCTGTTTCAGCCCCTGTGTTTCAGCCCCTCTGTTTCAGCCCGTCTGTTTCAGCCCCTCTGTTTCTCGCCCTCTGTTTCTCGCCCTCTGTCTCAGCCCCTCTGTTTCAGCCCCTCTGTTTCTCGCCCTCTGTTTCACGCCCTCTGTTTCAGCCCCTGTGTTTCAGCCCCTCTGTTTCAGCCCCTCTGTTTCAGCGCCTCTGTTTCTCGCCCTCTGTTTCAGCCCCTCGGTTTCAGCCCCTCTGTTTTAGCCCCTCTGTTTCTCGCCCTCTGTTTCTCGCCCTTTGTTTCAGCCCCTCTGTTTCAGCCCCTCTGTTTCAGCCCCTCTGTTTCTCGCCCTCTTTTTCAGATCCTCTGTTTCAGCCCCTCTGTTTCAGCCCCTCTGTTTCTCGCCCTCTGTTTCAGCCCCTCTGTTTCTCGCCCTCTGTTTCTCGCCCTCTGTTTCAGCCCCTGTGTTTCAGCCCCTCTGTTTCAGCCCCTCTGTTTCACGCCCGCTGTTTCACCCCTCTGTTTCAGCCCCTCTGTTTCAGCCCCTCTGTTTCTCGCCCTCTGTTTCAGCCCCTCTGTTTCAGCCCCTCTGTTTCACCCCCTCTGTTTCTCGCCATCTGTTTCAGCCCCTCTGTTTCAGCCCCTCTGTTTCAGCCCCTCTGTTTCAGCCCCTCTGTTTCAGCCCCTCTGTTTGTCGCCCTCTGTTTCAGCCCCTCTGTTTCAGCCCCTCTGTTTCAGCACCTCTGTTTCAGCCCCTCTATTTCAGCCCCTCTGTTTCAGCACCTCTGTTTCAGCCCCTCTGTTTCTCGCCCTCTGTTTCTCGCCCTCTGTTTCAGCCCCTCTGTTTCAGCCCCTCTGTTTCAGCCCCTCTGTTTCTCGCCCTCTGTTTCAGCCCCTCTGTTTCAGCCCCTCTGTTTCAGCCCCTCTGTTTCTCGCCCTCTGTTTCCCCCCCTCTGTTTCAGCTCCTCTGTTTCTCGCCCTCTGTTTCAGCCTCTCGGTTTCAGGCCCTCTGTTTCAGCCCCTCTGTTTCAGCCACTCTGTTTCTCGCCCTCTGTTGCTCGCCCTCTGTTTCAGCCCTTCTGTGTCAGCCACTGCGTTACAGCCCCGCTGTTTCAGCCCCTCTGTTTCTCACCCTCTGTTTCTCGCCCTCTGTTTCAGCCCCTCTGTTTCAGCCCCTGTGTTTCAGCCCCTCTGTTTCAGCCCGTCTGTTTCAGCCCCTCTGTTTCTCGCCCTCTGTTTCTCGCCCTCTGTCTCAGCCCCTCTGTTTCAGCCCCTCTGTTTCTCGCCCTCTGTTTCACGCCCTCTGTTTCAGCCCCTGTGTTTCAGCCCCTCTGTTTCAGCCCCTCTGTTTCAGCGCCTCTGTTTCTCGCCCTCTGTTTCAGCCCCTCGGTTTCAGCCCCTCTGTTTCAGCCCCTCTGTTTCTCGCCCTCCGTTTCTCGCCCTCTGTTTCAGCCCCTCTGTTTCAGCCTCTCTGTTTCAGCCCCTCTGTTTCTCGCCCTCTGTTTCAGCCCCTGTGTTTCAGCCCCTGTGTTTCAGCCCCTCTGTTTCAGCCCCTCTGTTTCTCGCCCTCTGTTTCAGACCCTCGGTTTCAGACCCTCTGTTTCAGCCCCTCTGTTGTTCGCCCTCTGTTTCTCGCCCTCTGTATCAGCCCCTCTGTTTCAGCCCCTCTGTTTCAGCCCCTGTGTTTCTCGCCCTCTTTTTCAGATCCTCTTTTTCAGCCCCTCTGTTTCAGCCCCTCTGTTTCAGCCACTCTGTTTCTCGCCCTCTGTTTCAGCCCCTCTGGTTCTCGCCCTCTGTTTCAGCCCCTCTGTTTCTCGCCCTCTGTTTGTCGCCCTCTGTTTCAGCCCCTCTGTTTCAGCCCCTCTGTTTCAGCCCCTCAGTTTCACCCCCTCTGTTTCTCGCCCTCTGTTTCAGCCCCTCTGTTTCAGCCCCTCTGATTCAGCCCCTCTGTTTCAGCCCCTCTGTTTGTCGCCCTCTGTTTCAGCCCCTCTGTTTCAGCCCCTCTGTTTCAGCACCGCTGTTAAAGCCCCTCTATTTCAGCCCCTCTGTTTCAGCCCCTATGTTTCAGCCCCTCTGTTTCTCGGCCCATGTTTTTCGCCCTCTGTTTCAGGCCTCTGTTTCAGTCCCTGTGTTTCAATCCCTCTGTTTCAGCCCCTCAGTTTCAGCCCCTCTGTTTCAACCCCTCTGTTTCAGCCCCTCTGTTTCAGCCACTCTGTTTCTCGCCCTCTGTTTCAGCCCCTCTGTTTCTCGCCCTCTGTTTCTCGGCCTCTGTTTCAGCCCCTCTGTTTCAGCCCCTCTGTTTCAGCCCCTCTGTTTCTCGCCCTATGTTTCTCACCCTCTGTTTCAGCCCCTCTGTTTCAGCCCCTGTGTTTCAGCCCCTCTGTTTCAGCCACTCTGTTTCTCGCCCTCTGTTTCAGCCCCTCTGTTTCTCGCCCTCTGTTTCAGCCCCTCTGTTTCAGCCCCTCTGTTTCAGCCCCTCTGTTTCAGCCCCTCTGTTTCTCGCCATCTGTTTCAGCCCCTCTGTTTCCGCCCCTCTGTTTCAGCCCCTCTGTTTCACCCCTCTGTTTGTCGCGCTCTGTTATAGCCCCTATGTTTCTCGCCCTCTGTTTCTCGCCCTTTCTTTCAGCCCCTCTGTTTCAGCCCCTCTGTTTCAGCCCCTCTGTTTCTCGCCCTCTTTTTCAGATCCTCTGTTTCAGCCCCTCTGTTTCAGCCCCTCTGTTTCTCGCCCTCTGTTTCAGCCCCTCTGTTTCTCGCCCTCTGTTTCTCGCCCTCTGTTTCAGCCCCTGTGTTTCAGCCCCTCTGTTTCAGCCCCTCTGTTTCTCGCCCTCTGTTTCACCCCTCTGTTTCAGCCCCTCTGTTTCAGCCCCTCTGTTTCTCGCCCTCTGTTTCAGCCCCTCTTTTTCAGCCCCTCTGTTTCTCGCCCTCTGTTTCAGCCCCTCTGTTTCAGCCCCTCTGTTTCAGACCCTCTGTTTCTCGCCATCTGTTTCAGCCCCTCTGTTTCAGCCCCTCTGTTTCAGCCCCTCTGTTTCAGCCCCTCTGTTTCAGCCCCTCTGTTTGTCGCCCTCTGTTTCAGCCCCTCTGTTTCAGCCCCTCTGTTTCAGCACCTCTGTTTCAGCCCCTCTATTTCAGCCCCTCTGTTTCAGCCACCCTGTTTCAGCCCCTCTGTTTCAGCCCCTCTGTTTCTCGACCTATGTTTCTCGCCCTCTGTTTCAGCCCCTCTGTTTCAGTCCCTGTGTTTCAGTCCCTCTGTTTCTCGCGCTCTGTTTCTCGCCCTCTGTTTCAGCCCCTCAGTTTCATCCCCTCTGTTTCGCCCCCTCTGTTTCTCGCCCACCTTTTCAGCCCCTCTGTTTCAGCCCCTCTGTTTCAGCCCCTCTGTTTCAGGCCCTCTGTTTCAGCCCCTCTGTTTCAGCACCTCTGTTTCAGCCCCTCTATTTCAGCACCTCCGTTTCTTGCCCTCTGTTTCAGCCCCTCTGTTTCAGCCCCTCTGTTTCCCGCCCTCTGTTTCTCGCCCTCTGTTTCTCGCCCTCTGTTTCAGCCCCTCTGTGTCAGCCCCTCTGTTTCTGCCCCTCTGTTTCAGCCCCTCTGTTTCAGCCACTCTGTTTCTCGCCCTCTGTTTCAGCCCCTCTGGCTCTCGCCCTCTGTTTCAGCCCCTCTGTTTCTCGCCCTCTGTTTGTCGCCCTCTGTTTCAGCCCCTCTGTTTCAGCCCCTCTGTTTCAGCCCCTCAGTTTCACCCCCTCTGTTTCTCGCCGTCTGTTTCAGGCCCTCTGTTTCAGCCCCTCTGATTCAGCCCCTCTGTTTCAGCCCCTCTGTTTGTCGCCCTCTGTTTCAGCCCCTCTGTTTCAGCCCCTTTGTTTCAGCACCGCTGTTAAAGCCCCTCTATTTCAGCCCCTCTGTTTCAGCCCCTATGTTTCAGCCCGTCTGTTTCTCGGCCCATGTTTTTCGCCCTCTGTTTCAGGCCTCTGTTTCAGTCCCTGTGTTTCAATCCCTCTGTTTCAGCCCCTCAGTTTCAGCCCCTCTGTTTCAACCCCTCTGTTTCAGCCCCTCTGTTTCAGCCACTCTGTTTCTCGCCCTCTGTTTCAGCCCCTCTGTTTCTCGCCCTCTGTTTCTCGGCCTCTGTTTCAGCCCCTCTGTTTCAGCCCCTCTGTTTCAGCCCCTCTGTTTCTCGCCCTATGTTTCTCACCCTCTGTTTCAGCCCCTCTGTTTCAGCCCCTGTGTTTCAGCCCCTCTGTTTCAGCCACTCTGTTTCTCGCCCTCTGTTTCAGCCCCTCTGTTTCTCGCCCTCTGTTTCAGCCCCTCTGTTTCAGCCCCTCTGTTTCAGCCCCTCTGTTTCTCACCCTCTGTTTCTCGCCATCTGTTTCAGCCCCTCTGTTTCCGCCCCTCTGTTTCAGCCCCTCTGTTTCACCCCTCTGTTTGACGCGCTCTGTTTTAGCCCCTCTGTTTCTCGCCCTCTGTTTCTCGCCCTTTGTTTCAGCCTCTCTGTTTCAGCCCCTCTGTTTCAGCCCCTCTGTTTCTCGCCCTCTTTTTCAGATCCTCTGTTTCAGCCCCTCTGTTTCAGCCCCTCTGTTTCTCGCCCTCTGTTTCAGCCCCTCTGTTTCTCGCCCTCTGTTTCTCGCCCTCTGTTTCAGCCCCTGTGTTTCAGCCCCTCTGTATCAGCCCCTCTGTTTCTCGCCCTCTGTTTCACCCCTCTGTTTCAGCCCCTCTGTTTCAGCCCCTCTGTTTCTCGCCCTCTGTTTCAGCCCCTCTTTTTCAGCCCCTCTGTTTCTCGCCCTCTGTTTCAGCCCCTCTGTTTCTCGCCATCTGTTTCAGCCCCTCTGTTTCAGCCCCTCTGTTTCAGCCCCTCTGTTTCAGCCCCTCTGTTTCAGCCCCTCTGTTTGTCGCCCTCTGTTTCAGCCCCTCTGTTTCAGCCCCTCTGTTTCAGCACCTCTGTTTCAGCCCCTCTATTTCAGCCCCTCTGTTTCAGCCCCCCTGTTTCAGCCCCTCTGTTTCTCGCCCTCTGTTTCTCGCCCTCTGTTTCAGCCCCTCTTTTTCAGCCCCTCTGTTTCAGCCCCTCTGTTTCTCGCCCTCTGTTTCAGCCCCTCTGTTTCAGCCCCTCTGTTTCAGCCTCTCTGTTTCTCGCCCTCTGTTTCCCCCCCTCTGTTTCAGCTCCTCTGTTTCTCGCCCTCTGTTTCAGCCTCTGGGTTTCAGGCCCTCTGTTTCAGCCCCTCTGTTTCAGCCACTCTGTTTCTCGCCCTCTGTTGCTCGCCCTCTGTTTCAGCCCTTCTGTGTCAGCCACTCCGTTACAGCCCCTCTGTTTCAGCCCCTCTGTTTCTCACCCTCTGTTTCTCGCCCTCTGTTTCAGCCCCTCTGTTTCAGCCCCTGTGTTTCAGCCCCTCTGTTTCAGCCCGTCTGTTTCAGCCCCTCTGTTTCTCGCCCTCTGTTTCTCGCCCTCTGTCTCAGCCCCTCTGTTTCAGCCCCTCTGTTTCTCGCCCTCTGTTTCACGCCCTCTGTTTCAGCCCCTGTGTTTCAGCCCCTCTGTTTCAGCCCCTCTGTTTCAGCCCCTCTGTTTCTCGCCCTCTGTTTCAGACCCTCGGTTTCAGACCCTCTGTTTCAGCCCCTCTGTTGTTCGCCCTCTGTTTCTCGCCCTCTGTATCAGCCCCTCTGTTTCAGCCCCTCTGTTTCAGCCCCTGTGTTTCTCGCCCTCTTTTTCAGATCCTCTGTTTCAGCCCCTCTGTTTCAGCCCCTCTGTTTCAGCCACTCTGTTTCTCGCCCTCTGTTTCAGCCCCTCTGGCTCTCGCCCTCTGTTTCAGCCCCTCTGTTTCTCGCCCTCTGTTTGTCGCCCTCTGTTTCAGCCCCTCTGTTTCAGCCCCTCTGTTTCAGCCCCTCAGTTTCACCCCCTCTGTTTCTCGCCGTCTGTTTCAGCCCCTCTGTTTCAGCCCCTCTGATTCAGCCCCTCTGTTTCAGCCCCTCTGTTTGTCGCCCTCTGTTTCAGCCCCTCTGTTTCAGCCCCTCTGTTTCAGCACCGCTGTTAAAGCCCCTCTATTTCAGCCCCTCTGTTTCAGCCCCTATGTTTCAGCCCCTCTGTTTCTCGGCCCATGTTTTTCGCCCTCTGTTTCAGGCCTCTGTTTCAGTCCCTGTGTTTCAATCCCTCTGTTTCAGCCCCTCAGTTTCAGCCCCTCTGTTTCAACCCCTCTGTTTCAGCCCCTCTGTTTCAGCCACTCTGTTTCTCGCCCTCTGTTTCAGCCCCTCTGTTTCTCGCCCTCTGTTTCTCGGCCTCTGTTTCAGCCCCTCTGTTTCAGCCCCTCTGTTTCAGCCACTCTGTTTCTCGCCCGAAGTTTCTCACCCTCTGTTTCAGCCCCTCTGTTTCAGCCCCTGTGTTTCAGCCCCTCTGTTTCAGCCACTCTGTTTCTCGCCCTCTGTTTCAGCCCCTCTGTTTCTCGCCCTCTGTTTCAGCCCCTCTGTTTCAGCCCCTCTGTTTCAGCCCCTCTGTTTCAGCCCCTCTGTTTCTCGCCATCTGTTTCAGCCCCTCTGTTTCCGCCCCTCTGTTTCAGCCCCTCTGTTTCACCCCTCTGTTTGTCGCGCTCTGTTTTAGCCCCTATGTTTCTCGGACTCTGTTTCTCGCCCTTTGTTTCAGCCCCTCTGTTTCAGCCCCTCTGTTTCAGCCCCTCTGTTTCTCGCCCTCTTTTTCAGATCCTCTGTTTCAGCCCCTCTGTTTCAGCCCCTCTGTTTCTCGCCCTCTGTTTCAGCCCCTCTGTTTCTCGCCCTCTGTTTCTCGCCCTCTGTTTCAGCCCCTGTGTTTCAGCCCCTCTGTTTCAGCCCCTCTGTTTCTCGCCCTCTGTTTCACCCCTCTGTTTCAGCCCCTCTGTTTCAGCCCCTCTGTTTCTCGCCCTCTGTTTCAGCCCCTCTTTTTCAGCCCCTCTGTTTCTCGCCCTCTGTTTCAGCCCCTCTGTTTCAGCCCCTCTGTTTCAGACCCTCTGTTTCTCGCCATCTGTTTCAGCCCCTCTGTTTCAGCCCCTCTGTTTCAGCCCCTCTGTTTCAGCCCCTCTGTTTCAGCCCCTCTGTTTGTCGCCCTCTGTTTCAGCCCCTCTGTTTCAGCCCCTCTGTTTCAGCACCTCTGTTTCAGCCCCTCTATTTCAGCCCCTCTGTTTCAGCCACCCTGTTTCAGCCCCTCTGTTTCAGCCCCTCTGTTTCTCGACCTATGTTTCTCGCCCTCTGTTTCAGCCCCTCTGTTTCAGTCCCTGTGTTTCAGTCCCTCTGTTTCTCGCGCTCTGTTTCTCGCCCTCTGTTTCAGCCCCTCAGTTTCATCCCCTCTGTTTCGCCCCCTCTGTTTCTCGCCCACCTTTTCAGCCCCTCTGTTTCAGCCCCTCTGTTTCAGCCCCTCTGTTTCAGGCCCTCTGTTTCAGCCCCTCTGTTTCAGCACCTCTGTTTCAGCCCCTCTATTTCAGCCCCTCCGTTTCTTGCCCTCTGTTTCAGCCCCTCTGCTTCAGCCCCTCTGTTTCCCGCCCTCTGTTTCTCGCCCTCTGTTTCTCGCCCTCTGTTTCAGCCCCTCTGTGTCAGCCCCTCTGTTTCTGCCCCTCTGTTTCAGCCCCTCTGTTTCTCACCCTCTGTTTCTCGCCCTCTGTCTCACCCCCTCTGTGTCAGCCCCTCTGTTTCAGCCTCTCTGTTTCAGCCCCTCTGTTTCAGCCCCTCTGTTTCTCGCCCTCTGTTTGTCGCCCTCTGTTTCAGCCCCTCTGTGTCAGCCACTCCGTTACAGCCCCTCTGTTTCAGCCCCTCTGTTTCTCACCCTCTGTTTCTCACCCTCTGTTTCTCGCCCTCTGTTTCAGCCCCTCTGTTTCAGCCCCTCTGTTTCAGCCCCTCTGTTTCTCGCCCTCTGTTTCTCGCCCTCTGTTTCAGCCCCTCTGTGTCAGCCACTCCGTTACAGCCCCTCTGTTTCAGCCCCTCTGTTTCTCACCCTCTGTTTCTCGCCCTCTGTTTCAGCCCCTCTGTGTCAGCCACTCCGTTTCAGCCCCTCTGTTTCAGCCCCTCTGTTTCTCACCCTCTGTTTCTCGACCTCTGTTTCAGCCCCTCTGTTTCAGCTCCTCTGTTTCTCGCCCTCTGTTTCAGCCCCTCTGTTTCAGCCCCTCTGTTTCAGCCCCTCTGTTTCAGCCCCACTGTTTCGCGCCATCTGTTTCAGCCCCTCTGTTTCCGCCCCTCTGTTTCCGCCCCTCTGTTTCAGCTCCTCTGTTTCTCGCCCTCTGTTTCAGCCCCTCTTTTTCCGCCCCTCTGTTTCAGCCCCTCTGTTTCAGCCCCTCAGTTTCACCCCCTCTGTTTCTCGCCCTGTGTTTCAGCCCCTCTGTTTCAGCCCCTCTGTTTCAGCCCCTCTGTTTCAGCCCCTCTGTTTGTCGCCCTCTGTTTCAGCCCCTCTGTTTCAGCCCCTCTGTTTCAGCACCTCTGTTAAAGCCCCTCTATTTCAGCCCTTCTGTTTCAGCCCCTATGTTTCAGCCCCTCTGTTTCTCGGCCCATGTTTTTCGCCCTCTGTTTCAGTCCCTGTGTTTCAATCCCTCTGTCTCAGCCCCTTAGTTTCAGCCCCTCTGTTTCAACCCCTCTGTTTCAGCCCCTCTGTTTCAGCCACTCTGTTTCTCGCCATCTGTTTCAGCCCCTCTGTTTCTCGCCCTCTGTTTCTCGCCCTCTGTTTCAGCCCCTCTGTTTCAGCCCCTCTGTTTCAGCCCCTCTGTTTCTCGCCCGAAGTTTCTCACCCTCTGTTTCAGCCCCTCTGTTTCAGCCCCTGTGTTTCAGCCCCTCTGTTTCAGCCACTCTGTTTCTCGCCCTCTGTTTCAGCCCCTCTGTTTCTCGCCCTCTGTTTCAGCCCCTCTGTTTCAGCCCCTCTGTTAGAGCCCCTCTGTTTCAGCCCCTCTGTTTCTCGCCATCTGTTTCAGCCCCTCTGTTTCCGCCCCTCTGTTTCAGCCCCTCTGTTTCACCCCTCTGTTTGTCGCGCTCTGTTTCAGCCCCTCTGTTTCTCGCCCTCTGTTTCTCGCCCTTTGTTTCAGCCCCTCTGTTTCAGCCCCTCTGTTTCAGCCCCTCTGTTTCTCGCCCTCTTTTTCAGATCCTCTGTTTCAGCCCCTCTGTTTCAGCCCCTCTGTTTCTCGCCCTCTGTTTCAGCCCCTCTGTTTCTCGCCCTCTGTTTCTCGCCCTCTGTTTCAGCCCCTGTGTTTCAGCCCCTCTGTTTCAGCCCCTCTGTTTCTCGCCCTCTGTTTCACCCCTCTATTTCAGCCCCTCTGTTTCAGCCCCTCTGTTTCACGCCCTCTATTTCAGCCCCTCTGTTTCAGCCCCTCTGTTTCTCGCCCTCTGTTTCAGCCCCTCTGTTTCAGCCCCTCTGTTTCAGACCCTCTGTTTCTCGCCATCTGTTTCAGCCCCTCTGTTTCAGCCCCTCTGTTTCAGCCCCTCTGTTTCAGCCCCTCTGTTTGTCGCCCTCTGTTTCAGCCCCTCTGTTTCAGCCCCTCTGTTTCAGCACCTCTGTTTCAGCCCCTCTATTTCAGCCCCTCTGTTTCAGCCCCCCTGTTTCAGCCCCTCTGTTTCAGCCCCTCTGTTTCTCGCCCTATGTTTCTCGCCCTCTGTTTCAGCCCCTCTGTTTCAGTCCCTGTGTTTCAGTCCCTCTGTTTCTCGCCCTCTGTTTCTCGTCCTCTGTTTCAGCCCCTCAGTTTCACCCCTCTGTTTCGCCCCCTCTGTTTCTCGCCCACTGTTTCAGCCCCTCTGTTTCAGCCCCTCTGTTTCAGCCCCTCTGTTTCAGCCCCTCTGTTTCAGGCCCTCTGTTTCAGCCCCTCTGTTTCAGCACCTCTGTTTCAGCCCCTCTATTTCAGCCCCTCCGTTTCTGACCCTCTGTTTCAGCCCCTCTGTTTCAGCCCCTCTGTTTCCCGCCCTCTGTTTCTCGCCCTCTGTTTCTCGCCCTCTGTTTCAGCCCCTCTGTGTCAGCCCCTCTGTTTCAGCCCCTCTGTTTCAGCCCCTCTGTTTCTCACCCTCTGTTTCTCGCCCTCTGTTTCACCCCCTCTGTGTCAGCCCCTCTGTTTCAGCCCCTCTGTTTCAGCCCCTCTGTTTCAGCCCCTCTGTTTCTCGCCCTCTGTTTCTCGCCCTCTGTTTCAGCCCCTCTGTGTCAGCCACTCCGTTACAGCCCCTCTGTTTCAGCCCCTCTGTTTCTCACCCTCTGTTTCTCACCCTCTGTTTCTCGCCCTCTGTTTCAGCCCCTCTGTTTCAGCCCCTCTGTTTCAGCCCCTCTGTTTCTCGCCCTCTGTTTCTCGTCCTCTGTTTCAGCCCCTCTGTGTCAGCCACTCCGTTACAGCCCCTCTGTTTCAGCCCCTCTGTTTTTCACCCTCTGTTTCTCGCCCTCTGTTTCAGCCCCTCTGTGTCAGCCACTCCGTTTCAGCCCCTCTGTTTCAGCCCCATCTGTTTCTCACCCTCTGTTTCTCGACCTCTGTTTCAGCCCATCTGTTTCAGCCCCTCTGTTTCATCCCCTCTGTTTCAGCCCGTCTGTTTCATCCCCTCGGTTTCAGCCTCTCTCTTTCAGCCCCTCTGTTTCTCGCCCTCTGTTTCAGCCCCTGTGTTTCAGCCCCTCTGTTTCAGCCCCTCTGTTTCAGCCCCTCTGTTTCTCGCCATCTGTTTCAGCCCCTCTGTTTCAACCCCTCTGTTTCAGCCTCTCTGTTTCTCGCCCTCTGTTTCTCGCCCTCTGTTTCAGCCCCTCTGTTTCAGCCTCTCTGTTTCAGCCTCTCTGTTTCAGCCCCTCTATTTCTCGCCCTCTGTTTCAGCCCCTGTTTTTCTCGCACTCTGTTTCTCGCCCTCTGTTTCAGACTCTCGGTTTCAGCCCCTCTGTTTCAGCCCCTCTGTTTCAGCCCCTCTGTTTCTCGCCCTCTGTTTCTCGCCCTCTGTTACAGCCCCTCTGTGTCAGCCACTCCGTTACAGCCCCTCTGTTTCAGCCCCTCTGTTTCTCACCCTCTGTTTCTCGCCCTCTGTTTCAGCCCCTCTGTTTCAGCCCCTGTGTTTCAGCCCCTCTGTTTCAGCCCGTCTGTTTCAGCCCCTCTGTTTCTCGCCCTCTGTTTCTCGCCCTCTGTCTCAGCCCCTCTGTTTCAGCCCCTCTGCTTCTCGCCCTCTGTTTCACGCCCTCTGTTTCAGCCCCTGTGTTTCAGCCCCTCTGTTTCAGCCCCTCTGTTTCAGCCCCTCTGTTTCTCGCCCTCTGTTTCAGCCCCTCGGTTTCAGGCCCTCTGTTTCAGCCCCTCTGTTTCTCGCTTTCTGTTTCTCGCCCTCTGTTTCAGCCCCTCTGTTTCAGCCCCTCTGTTTCAGCCCCTCTGTTTCTCGCCCTCTGTTTCAGCCCCTGTGTTTCAGCCCCTGTGTTTCAGCCCCTCTGTTTCAGTCCCTCTGTTTCTCGCCCTCTGTTTCAGCCCCTCGGTTTCAGACCCTCTGTTTCAGCCCCTCTGTTGTTCGCCCTCTGTTTCTCGCCCTCTGTATCAGCCCCTCTGTTTCAGCCCCTCTGTTTCAGCCCCTCTGTTTCAGCCCCTCTGTTTCAGCCCCTCTGTTTGTCGCCCTCTGTTTCAGCCCCTCTGTTTCAGCCCCTCTGTTTCAGCACCTCTGTTTCAGCCCCTCTATTTCAGCCCCTCTGTTTCAGCCCCCCTGTTTCAGCCCCTCTGTTTCAGCCCCTCTGTTTCTCGCCCTATGTTTCTCGCCCTCTGTTTCAGCCCCTCTGTTTCAGTCCCTGTGTTTCAGTCCCTCTGTTTCTCGCCCTCTGTTTCTCGCCCTCTGTTTCAGCCCTTCAGTTTCATCCACTCTGTTTCGCCCCCTCTGTTTCTCGCACACTGTTTCAGCCCCTCTGTTTCAGCCCCTCTGTTTCAGCCCCTCTGTTTCAGCCCCTCTGTTTCAGGCCCTCTGTTTCAGCCCCTCTGTTTCAGCACCTCTGTTTCAGCCACTCTATTTCAGCCCCTCCGTTTCTTGCCCTCTGTTTCAGCCCCTCTGTTTCAGCCCCTCTGTTTCCCGCCCTCTGTTTCTCGCCCTCTGTTTCTCGCCCTCTGTTTCAGCCCCTCTGTGTCAGCCCCTCTGTTTCAGCCCCTCTGTTTCGCACCCTCTGTTTCTCGCCCTCTGTTTCACCCCCTCTGTGACAGCCCCTCTGTTTCAGCCCCTCTGTTTAAACCCCTCTGTTTCAGCCCCTCTGTTTCAGCCACTCTGTTTCTCGCCCACTGTTTCAGCCCCTCTGTTTCTCGCCCTCTGTTTCTCGCCCTCTGTTTCAGCCCCTCTGTTTCAGCCCCTCTGTTTCAGCCCCTCTGTTTCTCGCCCTATGTTTCTTACCCTCTGTTTCAGCCCCTCTGTTTCAGCCCCTGTGTTTCAGCCCCTCTGTTTCAGCCACTCTGTTTCTCGCCCTCTGTTTCAGCCCCTCTGTTTCTCGCCCTCTGTTTCAGCCCCTCTGTTTCAGCCCCTCTGTTTCAGCCCCTCTGTTTCAGCCCCTCTGTTTCTCGCCATCTGTTTCAGCCCCTCTGTTTCCGCCCCTCTGTTTCAGCCCCTCTGTTTCACCCCTCTGTTTGTCGCGCTCTGTTTCAGCCCCTCTGTTTCTCGCCCTCTGTTTCTCGCCCTTTGTTTCAGCCCCTCTGTTTCAGCCCCTCTGTTTCAGCCCCTCTGTTTCTCGCCCTCTGTTTCAGCCCCTCTGTTTCTCGCCCTCTGTTTCTCGCCCTCTGTTTCAGCCCCTGTGTTTCAGCCCCTCTGTTTCAGCCCCTCTGTTTCTCGCCCTCTGTTTCACCCCTCTGTTTCAGCCCCTCTGTTTCAGCCCCTCTGTTTCTCGCCCTCTGTTTCAGCCCCTCTTTTTCAGCCCCTCTGTTTCTCGCCCTCTGTTTCAGCCCCTCTGTTTCAGCCCCTCTGTTTCAGACCCTCTGCTTCTCGCCATCTGTTTCAGCCCCTCTGTTTCAGCCCCTCTGTTTCAGCCCCTCTGTTTCAGCCCCTCTGTTTGTCGCCCTCTGTTTCAGCCCCTCTGTTTCAGCCCCTCTGTTTCAGCACCTCTGTTTCAGCCCCTCTATTTCAGCCCCTCTGTTTCAGCCCCCCTGTTTCAGCCCCTCTGTTTCAGCCCCTCTGTTTCTCGCCCTATGATTCTCGCCCTCTGTTTCAGCCCCTCTGTTTCAGTCCCTGTGTTTCAGTCCCTCTGTTTCTCGCCCTCTGTTTCTCGCCCTCTGTTTCAGCCCTTCAGTTTCATCCCCTCTGTTTCGCCCCCTCTGTTTCTCGCCCACTGTTTCAGCCCCTCTGTTTCAGCCCCTCTGTTTCAGCCCCTCTGTTTCAGCCCCACTGTTTTTGGCCCTCTGTTTCAGCCCCTCTGTTTCAGCACCTCTGTTTCAGCCCCTCTATTTCAGCCCCTCCGTTTCTTGCCCTCTGTTTCAGCCCCTCTGTTTCAGCCCCTCTGTTTCCCGCCCTCTGTTTCTCGCCCTCTGTTTCTCGCCCTCTGTTTCAGCCCCTCTGTGTCAGCCCCTCTGTTTCAGCCCCTCTGTTTCAGCCCCTCTGTTTCTCACCCTCTGTTTCTCGCCCTCTGTTTCACCCCCTCTGTGTCAGCCCCTCTGTTTCAGCCCCTCTGTTTCAGCCCCTCTGTTTCTCACCCTCTGTTTCTCACCCTCTGTTTCTCGCCCTCTGTTTCAGCCCCTCTGTTTCAGCCCCTCTGTTTCAGCCCCTCTGTTTCTCGCCCTCTGTTTCTCGCCCTCTGTTTCAGCCCCTCTGTGTCAGCCACTCCGTTACAGCCCCTCTGTTTCAGCCCCTCTGTTTCTCACCCTCTGTTTCTCGCCCTCTGTTTCAGCCCCTCTGTGTCAGCCACTCCGTTTCAGCCCCTCTGTTTCAGCCCCTCTGTTTCTCACCCTCTGTTTCTCGACCTCTGTTTCAGGCCCTCTGTTTCAGCTCCTCTGTTTCTCGCCCTCTGTTTCAGCCCCTCTGTTTCAGCCCCTCTGTTTCAGCCCCTCTGTTTCAGCCCCTCAGTTTCACCCCCTCTGTTTCTCGCCCTCTGTTTCAGCCCCTCTGTTTACGCCCCTCTGTTTCCGCCCCTCTGTTTCAGCTCCTCTGTTTCTCGCCCTCTGTTTCAGCCCCTCTTTTTCCGCCCCTCTGTTTCAGCCCCTCTGTTTCAGCCCCTCAGTTTCACCCCCTCTGTTTCTCGCCCTCTGTTTCAGCCCCTCTGTTTCAGCCCCTCTGATTCAGCCCCTCTGTTTCAGCCCCTCTGTTTGTCGCCCTCTGTTTCAGCCCCTCTGTTTCAGCCCCTCTGTTTCAGCACCTCTGTTAAAGCCCCTCTATTTCAGCCCCTCTGTTTCAGCCCCTATGTTTCAGCCCCTCTGTTTCTCGGCCCATGTTTTTAGCCCTCTGTTTCAGTCCCTGTGTTTCAATCCCTCTGTCTCAGCCCCGCAGTTTCAGCCCCTCTGTTTCAACCCCTCTGTTTCAGCCCCTCTGTTTCAGCCACTCTGTTTCTCGCCCTCTGTTTCAGCCCCTCTGTTTCTCGCCCTCTGTTTCTCGCCCTCTGTTTCAGCCCCTCTGTTTCAGCCCCTCTGTTTCAGCCCCTGTGTTTCAGCCCCTCTGTTTCAGCCACTCTGTTTCTCGCCCTCTGTTTCAGCCCCTCTGTTTCTCGCCCTCTGTTTCAGCCCCTCTGTTTCAGCCCCTCTGTTTCAGCCCCTCTGTTTCAGCCCCTCTGTTACTCGCCATCTGTTCCAGCCCCTCTGTTTCCGCCCCTCTGTTTCAGCCCCTGTCTTTCACCCCTCTGTTTGTCGCGCTCTGTTTCAGCCCCTCTGTTTCTCGCCCTCTGTTTCTCGCCCTTTGTTTCAGCCCCTCTGTTTCAGCCCCTCTGTTTCAGCCCCTCTGTTTCTCGCCCTCTTTTTCAGATCCTCTGTTTCAGCCCCTCTGTTTCAGCCCCTCTGTTTCTCGCCCTCTGTTTCAGCCCCTCTGTTTCTCGCCCTCTGTTTCTCGCCCTCTGTTTCAGCCCCTGTGTTTCAGCCCCACTGTTTCAGCCCCTCTGTTTCTCGCCCTCTGTTTCACCCCTCTGTTTCAGCCCCTCTGTTTCAGCCCCTCTGTTTCTCGCCCTCTGTTTCAGCCCCTCTGTTTCAGCCCCTCTGTTTCTCGCCCTCTGTTTCAGCCCCTCTGTTTCAGCCCCTCTGTTTCAGACCCTCTGTTTCTCGCCATCTGTTTCAGCCCCTCTGTTTCAGCCCCTCTGTTTCAGCCCCTCTGTTTCAGCCCCTCTTTTGTCGCCCTCTGTTTCAGCCCCTCTGTTTCAGCCCCTCTGTTTCAGCACCTCTGTTTCAGCCCCTCTATTTCAGCCCCTCCGTTTCAGCCCCCCTGTTTCAGCCCCTCTGTTTCAGCGCCTCTGTTTCTCGCCCTATGTTTCTCGCCCTCTGTTTCAGCCACTCTGTTTCAGTCCCTGTGTTTCAGTCCCTCTGTTTCTCGCCCTCTGTTTCTCGCCCTCTGTTTCAGCCCCTCTGTTTCTCGCCCTCTGTTTCTCGCCCTCTGTTTCAGCCCCTCTGTTTCAGCCCCTCTGTTTCAGCCCCTCTGTTTCTCGCCCGAAGTTTCTCACCCTCTGTTTCAGCCCCTCTGTTTCAGCCCCTGTGTTTCAGCCCCTCTGTTTCAGCCACTCTGTTTCTCGCCCTCTGTTTCAGCCCCTCTGTTTCTCGCCCTCTGTTTCAGCCCCTCTGTTTCAGCCCCTCTGTTTCAGCCCCTCTGTTTCTCACCCTCTGTTTCTCGCCATCTGTTTCAGCCCCTCTGTTTCCGCCCCTCTGTTTCAGCCCCTCTGTTTCACCCCTCTGTTTGTCGCGCTCTGTTTCAGCCCCTCTGTTTCTCGCCCTCTGTTTCTCGCCCTTTGTTTCAGCCCCTCTGTTTCAGCCCCTCTGTTTCAGCCCCTCTGTTTCTCGCCCTCTTTTTCAGATCCTCTGTTTCAGCCCCTCTGTTTCAGCCCCTCTGTTTCAGCCCCTCTGTTTCTCGCCCTCTGTTTCTCGCCCTCTGTCTCAGCCCTTCTGTTTCAGCCCCTCTCCTTCTCGCCCTCTGTTTCACGCCCTCTGTTTCAGCCCCTGTGTTTCAGCCCCTCTGTTTCAGCCCCTCTGTTTCAGCCCCTCTGTTTCTCGCCCTCTGTTTCAGCCCCTCGGTTTCAGGCCCTCTGTTTCAGCCCCTCTGTTTCTCGCTTTCTGTTTCTCGCCCTCTGTTTCAGCCCCTCTGTTTCAGCCCCTCTGTTTCAGCCCCTCTGTTACTCGCCCTCTGTTTCAGCCCCTGTGTTTCAGCCCCTGTGTTTCAGCCCCTCTGTTTCAGTCCCTCTGTTTCTCGCCCTCTGTTTCAGCCCCTCGGTTTCAGACCCTCTGTTTCAGCCCCTCTGTTGTTCGCCCTCTGTTTCTCGCCCTCTGTATCAGCCCCTCTGTTTCAGCCCCTCTGTTTCAGCCCCTCTGTTTCAGCCCCTCTGTTTCAGCCCCTCTGTTTGTCGCCCTCTGTTTCAGCCCCTCTGTTTCAGCCCCTCTGTTTCAGCACCTCTGTTTCAGCCCCTCTATTTCAGCCCCTCTGTTTCAGCCCCCCTGTTTCAGCCCCTCTGTTTCAGCCCCTCTGTTTCTCGCCCTATGTTTCTCGCCCTCTGTTTCAGCCCCTCTGTTTCAGTCCCTGTGTTTCAGTCCCTCTGTTTCTCGCCCTCTGTTTCTCGCCCTCTGTTTCAGCCCTTCAGTTTCATCCACTCTGTTTCGCCCCCTCTGTTTCTCGCACACTGTTTCAGCCCCTCTGTTTCAGCCCCTCTGTTTCAGCCCCTCTGTTTCAGGCCCTCTGTTTCAGCCCCTCTGTTTCAGCACCTCTGTTTCAGCCACTCTATTTCAGCCCCTCCGTTTCTTGCCCTCTGTTTCAGCCCCTCTGTTTCAGCCCCTCTGTTTCAGCCCCTCTGTTTCTCGCCCTATGTTTCTCGCCCTCTGTTTCAGCCCCTCTGTTTCAGTCCCTGTGTTTCAGTCCCTCTGTTTCTCGCCCTCTGTTTCTCGCCCTCTGTTTCAGCCCCTCTGTTTCTCGCCCTCTGTTTCTCGCCCTCTGTTTCAGCCCCTCTGTTTCAGCCCCTCTGTTTCAGCCCCTCTGTTTCTCGCCCGAAGTTTCTCACCCTCTGTTTCAGCCCCTCTGTTTCAGCCCCTGTGTTTCAGCCCCTCTGTTTCAGCCACTCTGTTTCTCGCCCTCTGTTTCAGCCCCTCTGTTTCTCGCCCTCTGTTTCAGCCCCTCTGTTTCAGCCCCTCTGTTTCAGCCCCTCTGTTTCGCCCCCTCTGTTTCTCGCCCACTGTTTCAGCCCCTCTGTTTCAGCCCCTCTGTTTCAGCCCCTCTGTTTCAGCCCCACTGTTTTTGGCCCTCTGTTTCAGCCCCTCTGTTTCAGCACCTCTGTTTCAGCCCCTCTATTTCAGCCCCTCCGTTTCTTGCCCTCTGTTTCAGCCCCTCTGTTTCAGCCCCTCTGTTTCCCGCCCTCTGTTTCTCGCCCTCTGTTTCTCGCCCTCTGTTTCAGCCCCTCTGTGTCAGCCCCTCTGTTTCAGCCCCTCTGTTTCAGCCCCTCTGTTTCTCACCCTCTGTTTCTCGCCCTCTGTTTCACCCCCTCTGTGTCAGCCCCTCTGTTTCAGCCCCTCTGTTTCAGCCCCTCTGTTTCTCACCCTCTGTTTCTCACCCTCTGTTTCTCGCCCTCTGTTTCAGCCCCTCTGTTTCAGCCCCTCTGTTTCAGCCCCTCTGTTTCTCGCCCTCTGTTTCTCGCCCTCTGTTTCAGCCCCTCTGTGTCAGCCACTCCGTTACAGCCCCTCTGTTTCAGCCCCTCTGTTTCTCACCCTCTGTTTCTCGCCCTCTGTTTCAGCCCCTCTGTGTCAGCCACTCCGTTTCAGCCCCTCTGTTTCAGCCCCTCTGTTTCTCACCCTCTGTTTCTCGACCTCTGTTTCAGGCCCTCTGTTTCAGCTCCTCTGTTTCTCGCCCTCTGTTTCAGCCCCTCTGTTTCAGCCCCTCTGTTTCAGCCCCTCTGTTTCAGCCCCTCAGTTTCACCCCCTCTGTTTCTCGCCCTCTGTTTCAGCCCCTCTGTTTACGCCCCTCTGTTTCCGCCCCTCTGTTTCAGCTCCTCTGTTTCTCGCCCTCTGTTTCAGCCCCTCTTTTTCCGCCCCTCTGTTTCAGCCCCTCTGTTTCAGCCCCTCAGTTTCACCCCCTCTGTTTCTCGCCCTCTGTTTCAGCCCCTCTGTTTCAGCCCCTCTGATTCAGCCCCTCTGTTTCAGCCCCTCTGTTTGTCGCCCTCTGTTTCAGCCCCTCTGTTTCAGCCCCTCTGTTTCAGCACCTCTGTTAAAGCCCCTCTATTTCAGCCCCTCTGTTTCAGCCCCTATGTTTCAGCCCCTCTGTTTCTCGGCCCATGTTTTTAGCCCTCTGTTTCAGTCCCTGTGTTTCAATCCCTCTGTCTCAGCCCCGCAGTTTCAGCCCCTCTGTTTCAACCCCTCTGTTTCAGCCCCTCTGTTTCAGCCACTCTGTTTCTCGCCCTCTGTTTCAGCCCCTCTGTTTCTCGCCCTCTGTTTCTCGCCCTCTGTTTCAGCCCCTCTGTTTCAGCCCCTCTGTTTCAGCCCCTGTGTTTCAGCCCCTCTGTTTCAGCCACTCTGTTTCTCGCCCTCTGTTTCAGCCCCTCTGTTTCTCGCCCTCTGTTTCAGCCCCTCTGTTTCAGCCCCTCTGTTTCAGCCCCTCTGTTTCAGCCCCTCTGTTACTCGCCATCTGTTCCAGCCCCTCTGTTTCCGCCCCTCTGTTTCAGCCCCTGTCTTTCACCCCTCTGTTTGTCGCGCTCTGTTTCAGCCCCTCTGTTTCTCGCCCTCTGTTTCTCGCCCTCTTTTTCAGATCCTCTGTTTCAGCCCCTCTGTTTCAGCCCCTCTGTTTCTCGCCCTCTGTTTCAGCCCCTCTGTTTCTCGCCCTCTGTTTCTCGCCCTCTGTTTCAGCCCCTGTGTTTCAGCCCCACTGTTTCAGCCCCTCTGTTTCTCGCCCTCTGTTTCACCCCTCTGTTTCAGCCCCTCTGTTTCAGCCCCTCTGTTTCTCGCCCTCTGTTTCAGCCCCTCTGTTTCAGCCCCTCTGTTTCTCGCCCTCTGTTTCAGCCCCTCTGTTTCAGCCCCTCTGTTTCAGACCCTCTGTTTCTCGCCATCTGTTTCAGCCCCTCTGTTTCAGCCCCTCTGTTTCAGCCCCTCTGTTTCAGCCCCTCTTTTGTCGCCCTCTGTTTCAGCCCCTCTGTTTCAGCCCCTCTGTTTCAGCACCTCTGTTTCAGCCCCTCTATTTCAGCCCCTCCGTTTCAGCCCCCCTGTTTCAGCCCCTCTGTTTCAGCCCCTCTGTTTCTCGCCCTATGTTTCTCGCCCTCTGTTTCAGCCACTCTGTTTCAGTCCCTGTGTTTCAGTCCCTCTGTTTCTCGCCCTCTGTTTCTCGCCCTCTGTTTCAGCCCCTCTGTTTCTCGCCCTCTGTTTCTCGCCCTCTGTTTCAGCCCCTCTGTTTCAGCCCCTCTGTTTCAGCCCCTCTGTTTCTCGCCCGAAGTTTCTCACCCTCTGTTTCAGCCCCTCTGTTTCAGCCCCTGTGTTTCAGCCCCTCTGTTTCAGCCACTCTGTTTCTCGCCCTCTGTTTCAGCCCCTCTGTTTCTCGCCCTCTGTTTCAGCCCCTCTGTTTCAGCCCCTCTGTTTCAGCCCCTCTGTTTCTCACCCTCTGTTTCTCGCCATCTGTTTCAGCCCCTCTGTTTCCGCCCCTCTGTTTCAGCCCCTCTGTTTCACCCCTCTGTTTGTCGCGCTCTGTTTCAGCCCCTCTGTTTCTCGCCCTCTGTTTCTCGCCCTTTGTTTCAGCCCCTCTGTTTCAGCCCCTCTGTTTCAGCCCCTCTGTTTCTCGCCCTCTTTTTCAGATCCTCTGTTTCAGCCCCTCTGTTTCAGCCCCTCTGTTTCAGCCCCTCTGTTTCTCGCCCTCTGTTTCTCGCCCTCTGTCTCAGCCCTTCTGTTTCAGCCCCTCTCCTTCTCGCCCTCTGTTTCACGCCCTCTGTTTCAGCCCCTGTGTTTCAGCCCCTCTGTTTCAGCCCCTCTGTTTCAGCCCCTCTGTTTCTCGCCCTCTGTTTCAGCCCCTCGGTTTCAGGCCCTCTGTTTCAGCCCCTCTGTTTCTCGCTTTCTGTTTCTCGCCCTCTGTTTCAGCCCCTCTGTTTCAGCCCCTCTGTTTCAGCCCCTCTGTTACTCGCCCTCTGTTTCAGCCCCTGTGTTTCAGCCCCTGTGTTTCAGCCCCTCTGTTTCAGTCCCTCTGTTTCTCGCCCTCTGTTTCAGCCCCTCGGTTTCAGACCCTCTGTTTCAGCCCCTCTGTTGTTCGCCCTCTGTTTCTCGCCCTCTGTATCAGCCCCTCTGTTTCAGCCCCTCTGTTTCAGCCCCTCTGTTTCAGCCCCTCTGTTTCAGCCCCTCTGTTTGTCGCCCTCTGTTTCAGCCCCTCTGTTTCAGCCCCTCTGTTTCAGCACCTCTGTTTCAGCCCCTCTATTTCAGCCCCTCTGTTTCAGCCCCCCTGTTTCAGCCCCTCTGTTTCAGCCCCTCTGTTTCTCGCCCTATGTTTCTCGCCCTCTGTTTCAGCCCCTCTGTTTCAGTCCCTGTGTTTCAGTCCCTCTGTTTCTCGCCCTCTGTTTCTCGCCCTCTGTTTCAGCCCTTCAGTTTCATCCACTCTGTTTCGCCCCCTCTGTTTCTCGCACACTGTTTCAGCCCCTCTGTTTCAGCCCCTCTGTTTCAGCCCCTCTGTTTCAGCCCCTCTGTTTCAGGCCCTCTGTTTCAGCCCCTCTGTTTCAGCACCTCTGTTTCAGCCACTCTATTTCAGCCCCTCCGTTTCTTGCCCTCTGTTTCAGCCCCTCTGTTTCAGCCCCTCTGTTTCAGCCCCTCTGTTTCTCGCCCTATGTTTCTCGCCCTCTGTTTCAGCCCCTCTGTTTCAGTCCCTGTGTTTCAGTCCCTCTGTTTCTCGCCCTCTGTTTCTCGCCCTCTGTTTCAGCCCCTCTGTTTCTCGCCCTCTGTTTCTCGCCCTCTGTTTCAGCCCCTCTGTTTCAGCCCCTCTGTTTCAGCCCCTCTGTTTCTCGCCCGAAGTTTCTCACCCTCTGTTTCAGCCCCTCTGTTTCAGCCCCTGTGTTTCAGCCCCTCTGTTTCAGCCACTCTGTTTCTCGCCCTCTGTTTCAGCCCCTCTGTTTCTCGCCCTCTGTTTCAGCCCCTCTGTTTCAGCCCCTCTGTTTCAGCCCCTCTGTTTCGCCCCCTCTGTTTCTCGCCCACTGTTTCAGCCCCTCTGTTTCAGCCCCTCTGTTTCAGCCCCTCTGTTTCAGCCCCACTGTTTTTGGCCCTCTGTTTCAGCCCCTCTGTTTCAGCACCTCTGTTTCAGCCCCTCTATTTCAGCCCCTCCGTTTCTTGCCCTCTGTTTCAGCCCCTCTGTTTCAGCCCCTCTGTTTCCCGCCCTCTGTTTCTCGCCCTCTGTTTCTCGCCCTCTGTTTCAGCCCCTCTGTGTCAGCCCCTCTGTTTCAGCCCCTCTGTTTCAGCCCCTCTGTTTCTCACCCTCTGTTTCTCGCCCTCTGTTTCACCCCCTCTGTGTCAGCCCCTCTGTTTCAGCCCCTCTGTTTCAGCCCCTCTGTTTCTCACCCTCTGTTTCTCACCCTCTGTTTCTCGCCCTCTGTTTCAGCCCCTCTGTTTCAGCCCCTCTGTTTCAGCCCCTCTGTTTCTCGCCCTCTGTTTCTCGCCCTCTGTTTCAGCCCCTCTGTGTCAGCCACTCCGTTACAGCCCCTCTGTTTCAGCCCCTCTGTTTCTCACCCTCTGTTTCTCGCCCTCTGTTTCAGCCCCTCTGTGTCAGCCACTCCGTTTCAGCCCCTCTGTTTCAGCCCCTCTGTTTCTCACCCTCTGTTTCTCGACCTCTGTTTCAGGCCCTCTGTTTCAGCTCCTCTGTTTCTCGCCCTCTGTTTCAGCCCCTCTGTTTCAGCCCCTCTGTTTCAGCCCCTCTGTTTCAGCCCCTCAGTTTCACCCCCTCTGTTTCTCGCCCTCTGTTTCAGCCCCTCTGTTTACGCCCCTCTGTTTCCGCCCCTCTGTTTCAGCTCCTCTGTTTCTCGCCCTCTGTTTCAGCCCCTCTTTTTCCGCCCCTCTGTTTCAGCCCCTCTGTTTCAGCCCCTCAGTTTCACCCCCTCTGTTTCTCGCCCTCTGTTTCAGCCCCTCTGTTTCAGCCCCTCTGATTCAGCCCCTCTGTTTCAGCCCCTCTGTTTGTCGCCCTCTGTTTCAGCCCCTCTGTTTCAGCCCCTCTGTTTCAGCACCTCTGTTAAAGCCCCTCTATTTCAGCCCCTCTGTTTCAGCCCCTATGTTTCAGCCCCTCTGTTTCTCGGCCCATGTTTTTAGCCCTCTGTTTCAGTCCCTGTGTTTCAATCCCTCTGTCTCAGCCCCGCAGTTTCAGCCCCTCTGTTTCAACCCCTCTGTTTCAGCCCCTCTGTTTCAGCCACTCTGTTTCTCGCCCTCTGTTTCAGCCCCTCTGTTTCTCGCCCTCTGTTTCTCGCCCTCTGTTTCAGCCCCTCTGTTTCAGCCCCTCTGTTTCAGCCCCTGTGTTTCAGCCCCTCTGTTTCAGCCACTCTGTTTCTCGCCCTCTGTTTCAGCCCCTCTGTTTCTCGCCCTCTGTTTCAGCCCCTCTGTTTCTGCCCCTCTGTTTCAGCCCCTCTGTTTCAGCCCCTCTGTTACTCGCCATCTGTTCCAGCCCCTCTGTTTCCGCCCCTCTGTTTCAGCCCCTGTCTTTCACCCCTCTGTTTGTCGCGCTCTGTTTCAGCCCCTCTGTTTCTCGCCCTCTGTTTCTCGCCCTTTGTTTCAGCCCCTCTGTTTCAGCCCCTCTGTTTCAGCCCCTCTGTTTCTCGCCCTCTTTTTCAGATCCTCTGTTTCAGCCCCTCTGTTTCAGCCCCTCTGTTTCTCGCCCTCTGTTTCAGCCCCTCTGTTTCTCGCCCTCTGTTTCTCGCCCTCTGTTTCAGCCCCTGTGTTTCAGCCCCACTGTTTCAGCCCCTCTGTTTCTCGCCCTCTGTTTCACCCCTCTGTTTCAGCCCCTCTGTTTCAGCCCCTCTGTTTCTCGCCCTCTGTTTCAGCCCCTCTGTTTCAGCCCCTCTGTTTCTCGCCCTCTGTTTCAGCCCCTCTGTTTCAGCCCCTCTGTTTCAGACCCTCTGTTTCTCGCCATCTGTTTCAGCCCCTCTGTTTCAGCCCCTCTGTTTCAGCCCCTCTGTTTCAGCCCCTCTTTTGTCGCCCTCTGTTTCAGCCCCTCTGTTTCAGCCCCTCTGTTTCAGCACCTCTGTTTCAGCCCCTCTATTTCAGCCCCTCCGTTTCAGCCCCCCTGTTTCAGCCCCTCTGTTTCAGCCCCTCTGTTTCTCGCCCTATGTTTCTCGCCCTCTGTTTCAGCCACTCTGTTTCAGTCCCTGTGTTTCAGTCCCTCTGTTTCTCGCCCTCTGTTTCTCGCCCTCTGTTTCAGCCCCTCTGTTTCTCGCCCTCTGTTTCTCGCCCTCTGTTTCAGCCCCTCTGTTTCAGCCCCTCTGTTTCAGCCCCTCTGTTTCTCGCCCGAAGTTTCTCACCCTCTGTTTCAGCCCCTCTGTTTCAGCCCCTGTGTTTCAGCCCCTCTGTTTCAGCCACTCTGTTTCTCGCCCTCTGTTTCAGCCCCTCTGTTTCTCGCCCTCTGTTTCAGCCCCTCTGTTTCAGCCCCTCTGTTTCAGCCCCTCTGTTTCTCACCCTCTGTTTCTCGCCATCTGTTTCAGCCCCTCTGTTTCCGCCCCTCTGTTTCAGCCCCTCTGTTTCACCCCTCTGTTTGTCGCGCTCTGTTTCAGCCCCTCTGTTTCTCGCCCTCTGTTTCTCGCCCTTTGTTTCAGCCCCTCTGTTTCAGCCCCTCTGTTTCAGCCCCTCTGTTTCTCGCCCTCTTTTTCAGATCCTCTGTTTCAGCCCCTCTGTTTCAGCCCCTCTGTTTCAGCCCCTCTGTTTCTCGCCCTCTGTTTCTCGCCCTCTGTCTCAGCCCTTCTGTTTCAGCCCCTCTCCTTCTCGCCCTCTGTTTCACGCCCTCTGTTTCAGCCCCTGTGTTTCAGCCCCTCTGTTTCAGCCCCTCTGTTTCAGCCCCTCTGTTTCTCGCCCTCTGTTTCAGCCCCTCGGTTTCAGGCCCTCTGTTTCAGCCCCTCTGTTTCTCGCTTTCTGTTTCTCGCCCTCTGTTTCAGCCCCTCTGTTTCAGCCCCTCTGTTTCAGCCCCTCTGTTACTCGCCCTCTGTTTCAGCCCCTGTGTTTCAGCCCCTGTGTTTCAGCCCCTCTGTTTCAGTCCCTCTGTTTCTCGCCCTCTGTTTCAGCCCCTCGGTTTCAGACCCTCTGTTTCAGCCCCTCTGTTGTTCGCCCTCTGTTTCTCGCCCTCTGTATCAGCCCCTCTGTTTCAGCCCCTCTGTTTCAGCCCCTCTGTTTCAGCCCCTCTGTTTCAGCCCCTCTGTTTGTCTCCCTCTGTTTCAGCCCCTCTGTTTCAGCCCCTCTGTTTCAGCACCTCTGTTTCAGCCCCTCTATTTCAGCCCCTCTGTTTCAGCCCCCCTGTTTCAGCCCCTCTGTTTCAGCCCCTCTGTTTCTCGCCCTATGTTTCTCGCCCTCTGTTTCAGCCCCTCTGTTTCAGTCCCTGTGTTTCAGTCCCTCTGTTTCTCGCCCTCTGTTTCTCGCCCTCTGTTTCAGCCCTTCAGTTTCATCCACTCTGTTTCGCCCCCTCTGTTTCTCGCACACTGTTTCAGCCCCTCTGTTTCAGCCCCTCTGTTTCAGCCCCTCTGTTTCAGCCCCTCTGTTTCAGGCCCTCTGTTTCAGCCCCTCTGTTTCAGCACCTCTGTTTCAGCCACTCTATTTCAGCCCCTCCGTTTCTTGCCCTCTGTTTCAGCCCCTCTGTTTCAGCCCCTCTGTTTCAGCCCCTCTGTTTCTCGCCCTATGTTTCTCGCCCTCTGTTTCAGCCCCTCTGTTTCAGTCCCTGTGTTTCAGTCCCTCTGTTTCTCGCCCTCTGTTTCTCGCCCTCTGTTTCAGCCCCTCTGTTTCTCGCCCTCTGTTTCTCGCCCTCTGTTTCAGCCCCTCTGTTTCAGCCCCTCTGTTTCAGCCCCTCTGTTTCTCGCCCGAAGTTTCTCACCCTCTGTTTCAGCCCCTCTGTTTCAGCCCCTGTGTTTCAGCCCCTCTGTTTCAGCCACTCTGTTTCTCGCCCTCTGTTTCAGCCCCTCTGTTTCTCGCCCTCTGTTTCAGCCCCTCTGTTTCAGCCCCTCTGTTTCAGCCCCTCTGTTTCTCACCCTCTGTTTCTCGCCATCTGTTTCAGCCCCTCTGTTTCCGCCCCTCTGTTTCAGCCCCTCTGTTTCACCCCTCTGTTTGTCGCGCTCTGTTTCAGCCCCTCTGTTTCTCGCCCTCTGTTTCTCGCCCTTTGTTTCAGCCCCTCTGTTTCAGCCCCTCTGTTTCAGCCCCTCTGTTTCTCGCCCTCTTTTTCAGATCCTCTGTTTCAGCCCCTCTGTTTCAGCCCCTCTGTTTCAGCCCCTCTGTTTCTCGCCCTCTGTTTCTCGCCCTCTGTCTCAGCCCTTCTGTTTCAGCCCCTCTGCTTCTCGCCCTCTGTTTCACGCCCTCTGTTTCAGCCCCTGTGTTTCAGCCCCTCTGTTTCAGCCCCTCTGTTTCAGCCCCTCTGTTTCTCGCCCTCTGTTTCAGCCCCTCTGTTTCAGCCCCTCTGTTTCAGCCCCTCTGTTTCTCGCCCTCTGTTTCAGCCCCTGTGTTTCAGCCCCTGTGTTTCAGCCCCTCTGTTTCAGTCCCTCTGTTTCTCGCCCTCTGTTTCAGCCCCTCGGTTTCAGACCCTCTGTTTCAGCCCCTCTGTTGTTCGCCCTCTGTTTCTCGCCCTCTGTATCAGCCCCACTGTTTCAGCCCCTCTGTTTCAGCCCCTCTGTTTCAGCCCCTCTGTTTCAGCCCCTCTGTTTGTCGCCCTCTGTTTCAGCCCCTCTGTTTCAGCCCCTCTGTTTCAGCACCTCTGTTTAAGCCCCTCTATTTCAGCCCCTCTGTTTCAGCCCCCCTGTTTCAGCCCCTCTGTTTCAGCCCCTCTGTTTCTCGCCCTATGTTTCTCGCCCTCTGTTTCAGCCCCTCTGTTTCAGTCCCTGTGTTTCAGTCCCTCTGTTTCTCGCCCTCTGTTTCTCGCCCTCTGTTTCAGCCCCTCAGTTTCATCCCCTTTGTTTCGCCCCCTCTGTTTCTCGCCCACTGTTTCAGCCCCTCTGTTTCAGCCCCTCTGTTTCAGCCCCTCTGTTTCAGCCCCTCTGTTTCAGGCCCTCTGTTTCAGCCCCTCTGTTTCAGCACCTCTGTTTCAGCCACTCTATTTCAGCCCCTCCGTTTCTTGCCCTCTGTTTCAGCCCCTCTGTTTCAGCCCCTCTGTTTCCCGCCCTCTGTTTCTCGCCCTCTGTTTCTCGCCCTCTGTTTCAGCCCCTCTGTGTCAGCCCCTCTGTTTCAGCCCCTCTGTTTCGCACCCTCTGTTTCTCGCCCTCTGGTTCACCCCCTCTGTGACGGCCCCTCTGTTTCAGCCCCTCTGTTTAAACCCCTCTGTTTCAGCCCCTCTGTTTCAGCCACTCTGTTTCTCGCCCTCTGTTTCAGCCCCTCTGTTTCTCGCCCTCTGTTCCTCGCCCTCTGTTTCAGCCCCTCTGTTTCAGCCCCTCTGTTTCAGCCCCTCTGTTTCTCGCCCTATGTTTCTCACCCTCTGTTTCAGCCCCTCTGTTTCAGCCCCTGTGTTTCAGCCCCTCTGTTTCAGCCACTCTGTTTCTCGCCCTTTGTTTCAGCCCCTCTGTTTCTCGCCCTCTGTTTCAGCCCCTCTGTTTCAGCCCCTCTGTTTCAGCCCCTCTGTTTCAGCCCCTCTGTTTCTCGCCATCTGTTTCAGCCCCTCTGTTTCCGCCCCTCTGTTTCAGCCCCTCTGTTTCACCCCTCTGTTTGTCGCGCTCTGTTTCAGCCCCTCTGTTTCTCGCCCTCTGTTTCTCGCCCTTTGTTTCAGCCCCTCTGTTTCAGCCCCTCTGTTTCAGCCCCTCTGTTTCTCGCCCTCTGTTTCAGCCCCTCTGTTTCTCGCCCTCTGTTTCTCGCCCTCTGTTTCAGCCCCTGTGTTTCAGCCCCTCTGTTCCAGCCCCTCTGTTTCTCGCCCTCTGTTTCACCCCTCTGTTTCAGCCCCTCTGTTTCAGCCCCTCTGTTTCTCGCCCTCTGTTTCAGCCCCTCTTTTTCAGCACCTCTGTTTCTCGCCCTCTGTTTCAGCCCCTCTGTTTCAGCCCCTCTGTTTCAGACCCTCTGCTTCTCGCCATCTGTTTCAGCCCCTCTGTTTCAGCCCCTCTGTTTCAGCCCCTCTGTTTCAGCCCCTCTGTTTGTCGCCCTCTGTTTCAGCCCCTCTGTTTCAGCCCCTCTGTTTCAGCACCTCTGTTTCAGCCCCTCTATTTCAGCCCCTCTGTTTCAGCCCCCCTGTTTCAGCCCCTCTGTTTCAGCCCCTCTGTTTCTCGCCCTATGATTCTCGCCCTCTGTTTCAGCCCCTCTGTTTCAGTCCCTGTGTTTCAGTCCCTCTGTTTCTCGCCCTCTGTTTCTCGCCCTCTGTTTCAGCCCTTCAGTTTCATCCCCTCTGTTTCGCCCCCTCTGTTTCTCGCCCACTGTTTCAGCCCCTCTGTTTCAGCCCCTCTGTTTCAGCCCCTCTGTTTCAGCCCCACTGTTTTTGGCCCTCTGTTTCAGCCCCTCTGTTTCAGCACCTCTGTTTCAGCCCCTCTATTTCAGCCCCTCCGTTTCTTGCCCTCTGTTTCAGCCCCTCTGTTTCAGCCCCTCTGTTTCCCGCCCTCTGTTTCTCGCCCTCTGTTTCTCGCCCTCTGTTTCAGCCCCTCTGTGTCAGCCCCTCTGTTTCAGCCCCTCTGTTTCAGCCGCTCTGTTTCTCACCCTCTGTTTCTCGCCCTCTGTTTCACCCCCTCTGTGTCAGCCCCTCTGTTTCAGCCCCTCTGTTTCAGCCCCTCTGTTTCTCACCCTCTGTTTCTCACCCTCTGTTTCTCGCCCTCTGTTTCAGCCCCTCTGTTTCAGCCCCTCTGTTTCAGCCCCTCTGTTTCTCGCCCTCTGTTTCTCGCCCTCTGTTTCAGCCCCTCTGTGTCAGCCACTCCATTACAGCCCCTCTGTTTCAGCCCCTCTGTTTCTCACCCTCTGTTTCTCGCCCTCTGTTTCAGCCCCTCTGTGTCAGCCACTCCGTTTCAGCCCCTCTGTTTCAGCCCCTCTGTTTCTCACCCTCTGTTTCTCGACCTCTGTTTCAGGCCCTCTGTTTCAGCTCCTCTGTTTCTCGCCCTCTGTTTCAGCCCCTCTGTTTCAGCCCCTCTGTTTCAGCCCCTCTGTTTCTCGCCATCTGTTTCAGCCCCTCTGTTTACGCCCCTCTGTTTCCGCCCCTCTGTTTCAGCTCCTCTGTTTCTCGCCCTCTGTTTCAGCCCCTCTTTTTCCGCCCCTCTGTTTCAGCCCCTCTGTTTCAGCCCCTCAGTTTCACCCCCTCTGTTTCTCGCCCTCTGTTTCAGCCCCTCTGTTTCAGCCCCTCTGATTCAGCCCCTCTGTTTCAGCCCCTCTGTTTGTCGCCCTCTGTTTCAGCCCCTCTGTTTCAGCCCCTCTGTTTCAGCACCTCTGTTAAAGCCCCTCTATTTCAGCCCCTCTGTTTCAGCCCCTATGTTTCAGCCCCTCTGTTTCTCGGCCCATGTTTTTAGCCCTCTGTTTCAGTCCCTGTGTTTCAATCCCTCTGTCTCAGCCCCGCAGTTTCAGCCCCTCTGTTTCAACCCCTCTGTTTCAGCCCCTCTGTTTCAGCCACTCTGTTTCTCGCCCTCTGTTTCAGCCCCTCTGTTTCTCGCCCTCTGTTTCTCGCCCTCTGTTTCAGCCCCTCTGTTTCAGCCCCTCTGTTTCAGCCCCTGTGTTTCAGCCCCTCTGTTTCAGCCACTCTGTTTCTCGCCCTCTGTTTCAGCCCATCTGTTTCTCGCCCTCTGTTTCAGCCCCTCTGTTTCAGCCCCTCTGTTTCTGCCCCTCTGTTTCAGCCCCTCTGTTACTCGCCATCTGTTCCAGCCCCTCTGTTTCCGCCCCTCTGTTTCAGCCCCTGTCTTTCACCCCTCTGTTTGTCGCGCTCTGTTTCAGCCCCTCTGTTTCTCGCCCTCTGTTTCTCGCCCTTTGTTTCAGCCCCTCTGTTTCAGCCCCTCTGTTTCTCGCCCTCTTTTTCAGATCCTCTGTTTCAGCCCCTCTGTTTCAGCCCCTCTGTTTCTCGCCCTCTGTTTCAGCCCCTCTGTTTCTCGCCCTCTGTTTCTCGCCCTCTGTTTCAGCCCCTGTGTTTCAGCCCCACTGTTTCAGCCCCTCTGTTTCTCGCCCTCTGTTTCACCCCTCTGTTTCAGCCCCTCTGTTTCAGCCCCTCTGTTTCTCGCCCTCTGTTTCAGCCCATCTGTTTCAGCCCCTCTGTTTCTCGCCCTCTGTTTCAGCCCCTCTGTTTCAGCCCCTCTGTTTCAGACCCTCTGTTTCTCGCCATCTGTTTCAGCCCCTCTGTTTCAGCCCCTCTGTTTCAGCCCCTCTGTTTCAGCCCCTCTTTTGTCGCCCTCTGTTTCAGCCCCTCTGTTTCAGCCCCTCTGTTTCAGCACCTCTGTTTCAGCCCCTCTATTTCAGCCCCTCCGTTTCAGCCCCCCTGTTTCAGCCCCTCTGTTTCAGCCCCTCTGTTTCTCGCCCTATGTTTCTCGCCCTCTGTTTCAGCCCCTCTGTTTCAGTCCCTGTGTTTCAGTCCCTCTGTTTCTCGCCCTCTGTTTCTCGCCTTCTGTTTCAGCCCCTCTGTTTCTCGCCCTCTGTTTCTCGCCCTCTGTTTCAGCCCCTCTGTTTCAGCCCCTCTGTTTCAGCCCCTCTGTTTCTCGCCCGAAGTTTCTCACCCTCTGTTTCAGCCCCTCTGTTTCAGCCCCTGTGTTTCAGCCCCTCTGTTTCAGCCACTCTGTTTCTCGCCCTCTGTTTCAGCCCCTCTGTTTCTCGCCCTCTGTTTCAGCCCCTCTGTTTCAGCCCCTCTGTTTCAGCCCCTCTGTTTCTCACCCTCTGTTTCTCGCCATCTGTTTCAGCCCCTCTGTTTCCGCCCCTCTGTTTCAGCCCCTCTGTTTCACCCCTCTGTTTGTCGCGCTCTGTTTCAGCCCCTCTGTTTCTCGCCCTCTGTTTCTCGCCCTTTGTTTCAGCCCCTCTGTTTCAGCCCCTCTGTTTCAGCCCCTCTGTTTCTCGCCCTCTTTTTCAGATCCTCTGTTTCAGCCCCTCTGTTTCAGCCCCTCTGTTTCAGCCCCTCTGTTTCTCGCCCTCTGTTTCTCGCCCTCTGTCTCAGCCCTTCTGTTTCAGCCCCTCTGCTTCTCGCCCTCTGTTTCACGCCCTCTGTTTCAGCCCCTGTGTTTCAGCCCCTCTGTTTCAGCCCCTCTGTTTCAGCCCCTCTGTTTCTCGCCCTCTGTTTCAGCCCCTCGGTTTCAGGCCCTCTGTTTCAGCCCCTCTGTTTCTCGCTTTCTGTTTCTCGCCCTCTGTTTCAGCCCCTCTGTTTCAGCCCCTCTGTTTCAGCCCCTCTGTTTCTCGCCCTCTGTTTCAGCCCCTGTGTTTCAGCCCCTGTGTTTCAGCCCCTCTGTTTCAGTCCCTCTGTTTCTCGCCCTCTGTTTCAGCCCCTCGGTTTCAGACCCTCTGTTTCAGCCCCTCTGTTGTTCGCCCTCTGTTTCTCGCCCTCTGTATCAGCCCCACTGTTTCAGCCCCTCTGTTTCAGCCCCTCTGTTTCAGCCCCTCTGTTTCAGCCCCTCTGTTTGTCGCCCTCTGTTTCAGCCCCTCTGTTTCAGCCCCTCTGTTTCAGCACCTCTGTTTAAGCCCCTCTATTTCAGCCCCTCTGTTTCAGCCCCCCTGTTTCAGCCCCTCTGTTTCAGCCCCTCTGTTTCTCGCCCTATGTTTCTCGCCCTCTGTTTCAGCCCCTCTGTTTCAGTCCCTGTGTTTCAGTCCCTCTGTTTCTCGCCCTCTGTTTCTCGCCCTCTGTTTCAGCCCTTCAGTTTCATCCACTCTGTTTCGCCCCCTCTGTTTCTCGCACACTGTTTCAGCCCCTCTGTTTCAGCCCCTCTGTTTCAGCCCCTCTGTTTCAGCCCCTCTGTTTCAGGCCCTCTGTTTCAGCCCCTCTGTTTCAGCACCTCTGTTTCAGCCACTCTATTTCAGCCCCTCCGGTTCTTGCCCTCTGTTTCAGCCCCTCTGTTTCAGCCCCTCTGTTTCCCGCCCTCTGTTTCTCGCCCTCTGTTTCTCGCCCTCTGTTTCAGCCCCTCTGTGTCAGCCCCTCTGTTTCAGCCCCTCTGTTTCGCACCCTCTGTTTCTCGCCCTCTGTTTCACCCCCTCTGTGACGGCCCCTCTGTTTCAGCCCCTCTGTTTAAACCCCTCTGTTTCAGCCCCTCTGTTTCAGCCACTCTGTTTCTCGCCCTCTGTTTCAGCCCCTCTGTTTCTCGCCCTCTGTTTCTCGCCCTCTGTTTCAGCCCCTCTGTTTCAGCCCCTCTGTTTCAGCCCCTCTGTTTCACGCCCTATGTTTCTCACCCTCTGTTTCAGCCCCTCTGTTTCAGCCCCTGTGTTTCAGCCCCTCTGTTTCAGCCCCTCTGTTTCAGCCCCTCTGTTTCTCGCCCTATGTTTCTCACCCTCTGTTTCAGCCCCTCTGTTTCAGCCCCTGTGTTTCAGCCCCTCTGTTTCAGCCCCTCTGTTTCAGCCCCTGTGTTTCAGCCCCTCTGTTTCAGCCCCTCTGTTTCTCGCCCTCTGTTTCTCGCCCTCTGTTTCAGCCCCTCTGTGTCAGCCACTCCGTTACAGCCCCTCTGTTTCAGCCCCTCTGTTTCTCACCCTCTGTTTCTCGCCCTCTGTTTCAGCCCCTCTGTGTCAGCCACTCCGTTTCAGCCCCTCTGTTTCAGCCCCTCTGTTTCTCACCCTCTGTTTCTCGACCTCTGTTTCAGGCCCTCTGTTTCAGCTCCTCTGTTTCTCGCCCTCTGTTTCAGCCCCTCTGTTTCAGCCCCTCTGTTTCAGCCCCTCTGTTTCAGCCCCTCTGTTTCTCGCCATCTGTTTCAGCCCCTCTGTTTACGCCCCTCTGTTTCCGCCCCTCTGTTTCAGCTCCTCTGTTTCTCGCCCTCTGTTTCAGCCCCTCTTTTTCCGCCCCTCTGTTTCAGCCCCTCTGTTTCAGCCCCTCAGTTTCACCCCCTCTGTTTCTCGCCCTCTGTTTCAGCCCCTCTGTTTCAGCCCCTCTGATTCAGCCCCTCTGTTTCAGCCCCTCTGTTTGTCGCCCTCTGTTTCAGCCCCTCTGTTTCAGCCCCTCTGTTTCAGCACCTCTGTTAAAGCCCCTCTATTTCAGCCCCTCTGTTTCAGCCCCTATGTTTCAGCCCCTCTGTTTCTCGGCCCATGTTTTTAGCCCTCTGTTTCAGTCCCTGTGTTTCAATCCCTCTGTCTCAGCCCCGCAGTTTCAGCCCCTCTGTTTCAACCCCTCTGTTTCAGCCCCTCTGTTTCAGCCACTCTGTTTCTCGCCCTCTGTTTCAGCCCCTCTGTTTCTCGCCCTCTGTTTCTCGCCCTCTGTTTCAGCCCCTCTGTTTCAGCCCCTCTGTTTCAGCCCCTGTGTTTCAGCCCCTCTGTTTCAGCCACTCTGTTTCTCGCCCTCTGTTTCAGCCCATCTGTTTCTCGCCCTCTGTTTCAGCCCTTCTGTTTCAGCCCCTCTGTTTCAGCCCCTCTGTTTCAGCCCCTCTGTTACTCGCCATCTGTTCCAGCCCCTCTGTTTCCGCCCCTCTGTTTCAGCCCCTGTCTTTCACCCCTCTGTTTGTCGCGCTCTGTTTCAGCCCCTCTGTTTCTCGCCCTCTGTTTCTCGCCCTTTGTTTCAGCCCCTCTGTTTCAGCCCCTCTGTTTCTCGCCCTCTTTTTCAGATCCTCTGTTTCAGCCCCTCTGTTTCAGCCCCTCTGTTTCTCGCCCTCTGTTTCAGCCCCTCTGTTTCTCGCCCTCTGTTTCTCGCCCTCTGTTTCAGCCCCTGTGTTTCAGCCCCACTGTTTCAGCCCCTCTGTTTCTCGCCCTCTGTTTCACCCCTCTGTTTCAGCCCCTCTGTTTCAGCCCCTCTGTTTCTCGCCCTCTGTTTCAGCCCATCTGTTTCAGCCCCTCTGTTTCTCGCCCTCTGTTTCAGCCCCTCTGTTTCAGCCCCTCTGTTTCAGACCCTCTGTTTCTCGCCATCTGTTTCAGCCCCTCTGTTTCAGCCCCTCTGTTTCAGCCCGTCTGTTTCAGCCCCTCTTTTGTCGCCCTCTGTTTCAGCCCCTCTGTTTCAGCCCCTCTGTTTCAGCACCTCTGTTTCAGCCCCTCTATTTCAGCCCCTCCGTTTCAGCCCCCCTGTTTCAGCCCCTCTGTTTCAGCCCCTCTGTTTCTCGCCCTATGTTTCTCGCCCTCTGTTTCAGCCCCTCTGTTTCAGTCCCTGTGTTTCAGTCCCTCTGTTTCTCGCCCTCTGTTTCTCGCCTTCTGTTTCAGCCCCTCTGTTTCTCGCCCTCTGTTTCTCGCCCTCTGTTTCAGCCCCTCTGTTTCAGCCCCTCTGTTTCAGCCCCTCTGTTTCTCGCCCGAAGTTTCTCACCCTCTGTTTCAGCCCCTCTGTTTCAGCCCCTGTGTTTCAGCCCCTCTGTTTCAGCCACTCTGTTTCTCGCCCTCTGTTTCAGCCCCTCTGTTTCTCGCCCTCTGTTTCAGCCCCTCTGTTTCAGCCCCTCTGTTTCAGCCCCTCTGTTTCTCACCCTCTTTTTCTCGCCATCTGTTTCAGCCCCTCTGTTTCCGCCCCTCTGTTTCAGCCCCTCTGTTTCACCCCTCTGTTTGTCGCGCTCTGTTTCAGCCCCTCTGTTTCTCGCCCTCTGTTTCTCGCCCTTTGTTTCAGCCCCTCTGTTTCAGCCCCTCTGTTTCAGCCCCTCTGTTTCTCGCCCTCTTTTTCAGATCCTCTGTTTCAGCCCCTCTGTTTCAGCCCCTCTGTTTCAGCCCCTCTGTTTCTCGCCCTCTGTTTCTCGCCCTCTGTCTCAGCCCTTCTGTTTCAGCCCCTCTGCTTCTCGCCCTCTGTTTCACGCCCTCTGTTTCAGCCCCTGTGTTTCAGCCCCTCTGTTTCAGCCCCTCTGTTTCAGCCCCTCTGTTTCTCGCCCTCTGTTTCAGCCCCTCGGTTTCAGGCCCTCTGTTTCAGCCCCTCTGTTTCTCGCTTTCTGTTTCTCGCCCTCTGTTTCAGCCCCTCTGTTTCAGCCCCTCTGTTTCAGCCCCTCTGTTTCTCGCCCTCTGTTTCAGCCCCTGTGTTTCAGCCCCTGTGTTTCAGCCCCTCTGTTTCAGTCCCTCTGTTTCTCGCCCTCTGTTTCAGCCCCTCGGTTTCAGACCCTCTGTTTCAGCCCCTCTGTTGTTCGCCCTCTGTTTCTCGCCCTCTGTATCAGCCCCACTGTTTCAGCCCCTCTGTTTCAGCCCCTCTGTTTCAGCCCCTCTGTTTCAGCCCCTCTGTTTGTCGCCCTCTGTTTCAGCCCCTCTGTTTCAGCCCCTCTGTTTCAGCACCTCTGTTTAAGCCCCTCTATTTCAGCCCCTCTGTTTCAGCCCCCCTGTTTCAGCCCCTCTGTTTCAGCCCCTCTGTTTCTCGCCCTATGTTTCTCGCCCTCTGTTTCAGCCCCTCTGTTTCAGTCCCTGTGTTTCAGTCCCTCTGTTTCTCGCCCTCTGTTTCTCGCCCTCTGTTTCAGCCCTTCAGTTTCATCCACTCTGTTTCGCCCCCTCTGTTTCTCGCACACTGTTTCAGCCCCTCTGTTTCAGCCCCTCTGTTTCAGCCCCTCTGTTTCAGCCCCTCTGTTTCAGGCCCTCTGTTTCAGCCCCTCTGTTTCAGCACCTCTGTTTCAGCCACTCTATTTCAGCCCCTCCGTTTCTTGCCCTCTGTTTCAGCCCCTCTGTTTCAGCCCCTCTGTTTCCCGCCCTCTGTTTCTCGCCCTCTGTTTCTCGCCCTCTGTTTCAGCCCCTCTGTGTCAGCCCCTCTGTTTCAGCCCCTCTGTTTCGCACCCTCTGTTTCTCGCCCTCTGTTTCACCCCCTCTGTGACGGCCCCTCTGTTTCAGCCCCTCTGTTTAAACCCCTCTGTTTCAGCCCCTCTGTTTCAGCCACTCTGTTTCTCGCCCTCTGTTTCAGCCCCTCTGTTTCTCGCCCTCTGTTTCTCGCCCTCTGTTTCAGCCCCTCTGTTTCAGCCCCTCTGTTTCAGCCCCTCTGTTTCTCGCCCTATGTTTCTCACCCTCTGTTTCAGCCCCTCTGTTTCAGCCCCTGTGTTTCAGCCCCTCTGTTTCAGCCACTCTGTTTCTCGCCCTTTGTTTCAGCCCCTCTGTTTCTCGCCCTCTGTTTCAGCCCCTCTGTTTCAGCCCCTCTGTTTCAGCCCCTCTGTTTCAGCCCCTCTGTTTCTCGCCATCTGTTTCAGCCCCTCTGTTTCCGCCCCTCTGTTTCAGCCCCTCTGTTTCACCCCTCTGTTTGTCGCGCTCTGTTTCAGCCCCTCTGTTTCTCGCCCTCTGTTTCTCGCCCTTTGTTTCAGCCCCTCTGTTTCAGCCCCTCTGTTTCAGCCCCTCTGTTTCTCGCCCTCTGTTTCAGCCCCTCTGTTTCTCGCCCTCTGTTTCTCGCCCTCTGTTTCAGCCCCTGTGTTTCAGCCCCTCTGTTTCAGCCCCTCTGTTTCTCGCCCTCTGTTTCACCCCTCTGTTTCAGCCCCTCTGTTTCAGCCCCTCTGTTTCTCGCCCTCTGTTTCAGCCCCTCTTTTTCAGCACCTCTGTTTCTCGCCCTCTGTTTCAGCCCCTCTGTTTCAGCCCCTCTGTTTCAGACCCTCTGCTTCTCGCCATCTGTTTCAGCCCCTCTGTTTCAGCCCCTCTGTTTCAGCCCCTCTGTTTCAGCCCCTCTGTTTGTCGCCCTCTGTTTCAGCCCCTCTGTTTCAGCCCCTCTGTTTCAGCACCTCTGTTTCAGCCCCTCTATTTCAGCCCCTCTGTTTCAGCCCCCCTGTTTCAGCCCCTCTGTTTCAGCCCCTCTGTTTCTCGCCCTATGATTCTCGCCCTCTGTTTCAGCCCCTCTGTTTCAGTCCCTGTGTTTCAGTCCCTCTGTTTCTCGCCCTCTGTTTCTCGCCCTCTGTTTCAGCCCTTCAGTTTCATCCCCTCTGTTTCGCCCCCTCTGTTTCTCGCCCACTGTTTCAGCCCCTCTGTTTCAGCCCCTCTGTTTCAGCCCCTCTGTTTCAGCCCCACTGTTTTTGGCCCTCTGTTTCAGCCCCTCTGTTTCAGCACCTCTGTTTCAGCCCCTCTATTTCAGCCCCTCCGTTTCTTGCCCTCTGTTTCAGCCCCTCTGTTTCAGCCCCTCTGTTTCCCGCCCTCTGTTTCTCGCCCTCTGTTTCTCGCCCTCTGTTTCAGCCCCTCTGTGTCAGCCCCTCTGTTTCAGCCCCTCTGTTTCAGCCCCTCTGTTTCTCACCCTCTGTTTCTCGCCCTCTGTTTCACCCCCTCTGTGTCAGCCCCTCTGTTTCAGCCCCTCTGTTTCAGCCCCTCTGTTTCTCACCCTCTGTTTCTCACCCTCTGTTTCTCGCCCTCTGTTTCAGCCCCTCTGTTTCAGCCCCTCTGTTTCTCGCCCTCTGTTTCTCGCCCTCTGTTTCAGCCCCTCTGTGTCAGCCACTCCGTTACAGCCCCTCTGTTTCAGCCCCTCTGTTTCTCACCCTCTGTTTCTCGCCCTCTGTTTCAGCCCCTCTGTGTCAGCCACTCCGTTTCAGCCCCTCTGTTTCAGCCCCTCTGTTTCTCACCCTCTGTTTCTCGACCTCTGTTTCAGGCCCTCTGTTTCAGCTCCTCTGTTTCTCGCCCTCTGTTTCAGCCCCTCTGTTTCAGCCCCTCTGTTTCAGCCCCTCTGTTTCAGCCCCTCTGTTTCTCGCCATCTGTTTCAGCCCCTCTGTTTACGCCCCTCTGTTTCCGCCCCTCTGTTTCAGCTCCTCTGTTTCTCGCCCTCTGTTTCAGCCCCTCTTTTTCCGCCCCTCTGTTTCAGCCCCTCTGTTTCAGCCCCTCAGTTTCACCCCCTCTGTTTCTCGCCCTCTGTTTCAGCCCCTCTGTTTCAGCCCCTCTCATTCAGCCCCTCTGTTTCAGCCCCTCTGTTTGTCGCCCTCTGTTTCAGCCCCTCTGTTTCAGCCCCTCTGTTTCAGCACCTCTGTTAAAGCCCCTCTATTTCAGCCCCTCTGTTTCAGCCCCTATGTTTCAGCCCCTCTGTTTCTCGGCCCATGTTTTTAGCCCTCTGTTTCAGTCCCTGTGTTTCAATCCCTCTGTCTCAGCCCCGCAGTTTCAGCCCCTCTGTTTCAACCCCTCTGTTTCAGCCCCTCTGTTTCAGCCACTCTGTTTCTCGCCCTCTGTTTCAGCCCCTCTGTTTCTCGCCCTCTGTTTCTCGCCCTCTGTTTCAGCCCCTCTGTTTCAGCCCCTCTGTTTCAGCCCCTGTGTTTCAGCCCCTCTGTTTCAGCCACTCTGTTTCTCGCCCTCTGTTTCAGCCCCTCTGTTTCTCGCCCTCTGTTTCAGCCCCTCTGTTTCAGCCCCTCTGTTTCAGCCCCTCTGTTTCAGCCCCTCTGTTACTCGCCATCTGTTCCAGCCCCTCTGTTTCCGCCCCTCTGTTTCAGCCCCTGTCTTTCACCCCTCTGTTTGTCGCGCTCTGTTTCAGCCCCTCTGTTTCTCGCCCTCTGTTTCTCGCCCTTTGTTTCAGCCCCTCTGTTTCAGCCCCTCTGTTTCTCGCCCTCTTTTTCAGATCCTCTGTTTCAGCCCCTCTGTTTCAGCCCCTCTGTTTCTCGCCCTCTGTTTCAGCCCCTCTGTTTCTCGCCCTCTGTTTCTCGCCCTCTGTTTCAGCCCCTGTGTTTCAGCCCCACTGTTTCAGCCCCTCTGTTTCTCGCCCTCTGTTTCACCCCTCTGTTTCAGCCCCTCTGTTTCAGCCCCTCTGTTTCTCGCCCTCTGTTTCAGCCCATCTGTTTCAGCCCCTCTGTTTCTCGCCCTCTGTTTCAGCCCCTCTGTTTCAGCCCCTCTGTTTCAGACCCTCTGTTTCTCGCCATCTGTTTCAGCCCCTCTGTTTCAGCCCCTCTGTTTCAGCCCCTCTGTTTCAGCCCCTCTTTTGTCGCCCTCTGTTTCAGCCCCTCTGTTTCAGCCCCTCTGTTTCAGCACCTCTGTTTCAGCCCCTCTATTTCAGCCCCTCCGTTTCAGCCCCCCTGTTTCAGCCCCTCTGTTTCAGCCCCTCTGTTTCTCGCCCTATGTTTCTCGCCCTCTGTTTCAGCCCCTCTGTTTCAGTCCCTGTGTTTCAGTCCCTCTGTTTCTCGCCCTCTGTTTCTCGCCTTCTGTTTCAGCCCCTCTGTTTCTCGCCCTCTGTTTCTCGCCCTCTGTTTCAGCCCCTCTGTTTCAGCCCCTCTGTTTCAGCCCCTCTGTTTCTCGCCCGAAGTTTCTCACCCTCTGTTTCAGCCCCTCTGTTTCAGCCCCTGTGTTTCAGCCCCTCTGTTTCAGCCACTCTGTTTCTCGCCCTCTGTTTCAGCCCCTCTGTTTCTCGCCCTCTGTTTCAGCCCCTCTGTTTCAGCCCCTCTGTTTCAGCCCCTCTGTTTCTCACCCTCTGTTTCTCGCCATCTGTTTCAGCCCCTCTGTTTCCGCCCCTCTGTTTCAGCCCCTCTGTTTCACCCCTCTGTTTGTCGCGCTCTGTTTCAGCCCCTCTGTTTCTCGCCCTCTGTTTCTCGCCCTTTGTTTCAGCCCCTCTGTTTCAGCCCCTCTGTTTCAGCCCCTCTGTTTCTCGCCCTCTTTTTCAGATCCTCTGTTTCAGCCCCTCTGTTTCAGACCCTCTGTTTCTCGCCCTCTGTTTCAGCCCCTCTGTTTCTCGCCCTCTGTTTCTCGCCCTCTGTTTCAGCCCCTGTGTTTCAGCCCCTCTGTTTCAGCCCGTCTGTTTCTCGCCCTCTGTTTCACCCCTCTATTTCAGCCCCTCTGTTTCAGCCCCTCTGTTTCTCGCCCTCTGTTTCAGCCCCTCTGTTTCAGCCCCTCTGTTTCTCGCCCTCTGTTTCAGCCCCTCTGTTTCAGCCCCTCTGTTTCAGACCCTCTGTTTCTCGCCATCTGTTTCAGCCCCTCTGTTTCAGCCCCTCTGTTTCAGCCCCTCTGTTTCAGCCCCTCTGTTTGTCGCCCTCTGTTTCAGCCCCTCTGTTTCAGCCCCTCTGTTTCAGCACCTCTGTTTCAGCCCCTCTATTTCAGCCCCTCTGTTTCAGCCCCCCTGTTTCAGCCCCTCTGTTTCAGCCCCTCTGTTTCTCGCCCTATGTTTCTCGCCCTCTGTTTCAGCCCCTCTGTTTCAGTCCCTGTGTTTCAGTCCCTCTGTTTCTCGCCCTCTGTTTCTCGTCCTCTGTTTCAGCCCCTCAGTTTCATCCCCTCTGTTTCGCCCCCTCTGTTTCTCGCCCACTGTTTCAGCCCCTCTGTTTCAGCCCCTCTGTTTCAGCCCCTCTGTTTCAGCCCCTCTGTTTCAGGCCCTCTGTTTCAGCCCCTCTGTTTCAGCACCTCTGTTTCAGCCCCTCTATTTCAGACCCTCCGTTTCTTGCCCTCTGTTTCAGCCCCTCTGTTTCAGCCCCTCTGTTTCCCGCCCTCTGTTTCTCGCCCTCTGTTTCTCGCCCTCTGTTTCAGCCCCTCTGTGTCAGCCCCTCTGTTTCAGCCCCTCTGTTTCAGCCCCTCTGTTTCTCACCCTCTGTTTCTCGCCCTCTGTTTCACCCCCTCTGTGTCAGCCCCTCTGTTTCAGCCCCTCTGTTTCAGCCCCTCTGTTTCAGCCCCTCTGTTTCTCGCCCTCTGTTTCTCGCCCTCTGTTTCAGCCCCTCAGTTTCATCCCCTCTGTTTCGCCCCCTCTGTTTCTCGCCCACTGTTTCAGCCCCTCTGTTTCAGCCCCTCTGTTTCAGCCCCTCTGTTTCAGCCCCTCTGTTTCAGGCCCTCTGTTTCAGCCCCTCTGTTTCAGCACCTCTGTTTCAGCCCCTCTATTTTAGCCCCTCCGTTTCTTGCCCTCTGTTTCAGCCCCTCTGTTTCAGCCCCTCTGTTTCCCGCCCTCTGTTTCTCGCCCTCTGTTTCTCGCCCTCTGTTTCAGCCCCTCTGTGTCAGCCCCTCTGTTTCAGCCCCTCTGTTTCAGCCCCTCTGTTTCTCACCCTCTGTTTCTCGCCCTCTGTTTCACCCCCTCTGTGTCAGCCCCTCTGTTTCAGCCCCTCTGTTTCACCCCCTCTGTGTCAGCCCCTCTGTTTCAGCCCCTCTGTGTCAGCCACTCCGTTACAGCCCCTCTGTTTCAGCCCCTCTGTTTCTCACCCTCTGTTTCTCACCCTCTGTTTCTCGCCCTCTGTTTCAGCCCCTCTGTTTCAGCCCCTCTGTTTCAGCCCCTCTGTTTCTCGCCCTCTGTTTCTCGCCCTCTGTTTCAGCCCCTCTGTGTCAGCCACTCCGTTACAGCCCCTCTGTTTCAGCCCCTCTGTTTTTCACCCTCTGTTTCTCGCCCTCTGTTTCAGCCCCTCTGTGTCAGCCACTCCGTTTCAGCCCCTCTGTTTCAGCCCCATCTGTTTCTCACCCTCTGTTTCTCGACCTCTGTTTCAGCCCCTCTGTTTCAGCCCCTCTGTTTCATCCCCTCTGTTTCAGCCCGTCTGTTTCATCCCCTCTGTTTCAGCCTCTCTCTTTCAGCCCCTCTGTTTCTCGCCCTCTGTTTCAGCCACTGTGTTTCAGCCCCTCTGTTTCAGCCCCTCTGTTTCAGCCCCTCAGTTTCTCGCATTTGTTTCAGCCCCTCTGTTTCAACCCCTCTGTTTCAGCCTCTCTGTTTCTCGCCCTCTGTTTCTCGCCCTCTGTTTCAGCACCTCTGTTTCAGCCTCTCTGTTTCAGCCTCTCTGTTTCAGCCCCTCTATTTCTCGCCCTCTGTTTCAGCCCCTGTTTTTCTCGCACTCTGTTTCTCGCCCTCTGTTTCAGCCTCTCGGTTTCAGCCCCTCTGTTTCAGCCCCTCTGTTTCAGCGCCTCTGTTTCTCGCCCTCTGTTTCTCGCCCTCTGTTACAGCCCCTCTGTGTCAGCCACTCCGTTACAGCCCCTCTGTTTCAGCCCCTCTGTTTCTCATCCTCTGTTTCTCGCCCTCTGTTTCAGCCCCTCTGTTTCAGCCCCTGTGTTTCAGCCCCTCTGTTTCAGCCCGTCTGTTTCAGCCCCTCTGTTTCTCGACCTCTGTTTCTCGCCCTCTGTCTCAGCCCCTCTGTTTCAGCCCCTCTGCTTCTCGCCCTCTGTTTCACGCCCTCTGTTTCAGCCCCTGTGTTTCAGCCCCTCTGTTTCAGCCCCTCTGTTTCAGCCCCTCTGTTTCTCGCCCTCTGTTTCAGCCCCTCGGTTTCAGGCCCTCTGTTTCAGCCCCTCTGTTTCTCGCTTTCTGTTTCTCGCCCTCTGTTTCAGCCCCTCTGTTTCAGCCTCTCTGTTTCAGCCCCTCTGTTTCTCGCCCTCTGTTTCAGCCCCTGTGTTTCAGCCCCTGTGTTTCAGCCCCTCTGTTTCAGCCCCTCTGTTTCTCGCCCTCTGTTTCAGCCCCTCGGTTTCAGACCCTCTGTTTCAGCCCCTCTGTTGTTCGCCCTCTGTTTCTCGCCCTCTGTATCAGCCCCTCTGTTTCAGCCCCTCTGTTTCAGCCCCTCTGTTTCAGCCCCTCTGTTTCAGCCCCTCTGTTTGTCGCCCTCTGTTTCAGCCCCTCTGTTTCAGCCCCTCTGTTTCAGCACCTCTGTTTCAGCCCCTCTATTTCAGCCCCTCTGTTTCAGCCCCCCTGTTTCAGCCCCTCTGTTTCAGCCCCTCTGTTTCTCGCCCTATGTTTCTCGCCCTCTGTTTCAGCCCCTCTGTTTCAGTCCCTGTGTTTCAGTCCCTCTGTTTCTCGCCCTCTGTTTCTCGCCCTCTGTTTCAGCCCTTCAGTTTCATCCCCTCTGTTTCGCCCCCTCTGTTTCTCGCACACTGTTTCAGCCCCTCTGTTTCAGCCCCTCTGTTTCAGCCCCTCTGTTTCAGCCCCTCTGTTTCAGGCCCTCTGTTTCAGCCCCTCTGTTTCAGCACCTCTGTTTCAGCCACTCTATTTCAGCCCCTCCGTTTCTTGCCCTCTGTTTCAGCCCCTCTGTTTCAGCCCCTCTGTTTCCCGCCCTCTGTTTCTCGCCCTCTGTTTCTCGCCCTCTGTTTCTCGCCCTCTGTTTCAGCCCCTCTGTTTCGCACCCTCTGTTTCTCGCCCTCTGTTTCACCCCCTCTGTGACAGCCCCTCTGTTTCAGCCCCTCTGTTTCAACCCCTCTGTTTCAGCCCCTCTGTTTCAGCCACTCTGTTTCTCGCCCTCTGTTTCAGCCCCTCTGTTTCTCGCCCTCTGTTTCTCGCCCTCTGTTTCAGCCCCTCTGTTTCGTCCCCTCTGTTTCAGCCCCTCTGTTTCTCGCCCTATGTTTCTCACCCTCTGTTTCAGCCCCTCTGTTTCAGCCCCTGTGTTTCAGCCCCTCTGTTTCAGCCACTCTGTTTCTCGCCCTCTGTTTCAGCCCCTCTGTTTCTCGCCCTCTGTTTCAGCCCCTCTGTTTCAGCCCCTCTGTTTCAGCCCCTCTGTTTCAGCCCCTCTGTTTCTCGCCATCTGTTTCAGCCCCTCTGTTTCCGCCCCTCTGTTTCAGCCCCTCTGTTTCACCCCTCTGTTTGTCGCGCTCTGTTTCAGCCCCTCTGTTTCTCGCCCTCTGTTTCTCGCCCTTTGTTTCAGCCCCTCTGTTTCAGCCCCTCTGTTTCTCGCCCTCTGTTTCAGCCCCTCTGTTTCTCGCCCTCTGTTTCTCGCCCTCTGTTTCAGCCCCTGTGTTTCAGCCCCTCTGTTTCAGCCCCTCTGTTTCTCGCCCTCTGTTTCACCCCTCTGTTTCAGCCCCTCTGTTTCAGCCCCTCTGTTTCTCGCCCTCTGTTTCAGCCCCTCTTTTTCAGCCCCTCTGTTTCTCGCCCTCTGTTTCAGCCCCTCTGTTTCAGCCCCTCTGTTTCAGACCCTCTGCTTCTCGCCATCTGTTTCAGCCCCTCTGTTTCAGCCCCTCTGTTTCAGCCCCTCTGTTTCAGCCCCTCTGTTTGTCGCCCTCTGTTTCACGCCCTCTGTTTCAGCCCCTGTGTTTCAGCCTCTCTGTTTCTCGCCCTCTGTTTCTCGCCCTCTGTTTCAGCCCCTCTGTTTCAGCCCCTCTGTTTCAGCACCTCTGTTTCAGCCCCTCTATTTCAGCCCCTCTGTTTCAGCCCCCCTGTTTCAGCCCCTCTGTTTCAGCCCCTCTGTTTCTCGCCCTATGATTCTCGCCCTCTGTTTCAGCCCCTCTGTTTCAGTCCCTGTGTTTCAGTCCCTCTGTTTCTCGCCCTCTGTTTCTCGCCCTCTGTTTCAGCCCTTCAGTTTCATCCCCTCTGTTTCGCCCCCTCTGTTTCTCGCCCACTGTTTCAGCCCCTCTGTTTCAGCCCCTCTGTTTCAGCCCCTCTGTTTCAGCCCCTCTGTTTCAGGCCCTCTGTTTCAGCCCCTCTGTTTCAGCACCTCTGTTTCAGCCCCTCTATTTCAGCCCCTCCGTTTCTTGCCCTCTGTTTCAGCCCCTCTGTTTCAGCCCCTCTGTTTCCCGCCCTCTGTTTCTCGCCCTCTGTTTCTCGCCCTCTGTTTCAGCCCCTCTGTGTCAGCCCCTCTGTTTCAGCCCCTCTGTTTCAGCCCCTCTGTTTCTCACCCTCTGTTTCTCGCCCTCTGTTTCACCCCCTCTGTGTCAGCCCCTCTGTTTCAGCCCCTCTGTTTCAGCCCCTCTGTTTCTCACCCTCTGTTTCTCACCCTCTGTTTCTCGCCCTCTGTTTCAGCCCCTCTGTTTCAGCCCCTCTGTTTCAGCCATTCTGTTTCTCGCCCTCTGTTTCTCGCCCTCTGTTTCAGCCCCTCTGTGTCAGCCACTCCGTTACAGCCCCTCTGTTTCAGCCCCTCTGTTTCTCACCCTCTGTTTCTCGCCCACTGTTTCAGCCCCTCGGTGTCAGCCACTCCGTTTCAGCCCCTCTGTTTCAGCCCCTCTGTTTCTCACCCTCTGTTTCTCGACCTCTGTTTCAGGCCCTCTGTTTCAGCTCCTCTGTTTCTCGCCCTCTGTTTCAGCCCCTCTGTTTCAGCCCCTCTGTTTCAGCCCCTCTGTTTCAGCCCCTCTGTTTCTCGCCATCTGTTTCAGCCCCTCTGTTTACGCCCCTCTGTTTCCGCCCCTCTGTTTCAGCTCCTCTGTTTCTCGCCCTCTGTTTCAGCCCCTCTTTTTCCGCCCCTCTGTTTCAGCCCCTCTGTTTCAGCCCCTCAGTTTCACCCCCTCTGTTTCTCGCCCTCTGTTTCAGCCCCTCTGTTTCAGCCCCTCTGATTCAGCCCCTCTGTTTCAGCCCCTCTGTTTGTCGCCCTCTGTTTCAGCCCCTCTGTTTCAGCCCCTCTGTTTCAGCACCTCTGTTAAAGCCCCTCTATTTCAGCCCCTCTGTTTCAGCCCCTATGTTTCAGCCCCTCTGTTTCTCGGCCCATGTTTTTAGCCCTCTGTTTCAGTCCCTGTGTTTCAATCCCTCTGTCTCAGCCCCTCAGTTTCAGCCCCTCTGTTTCAACCCCTCTGTTTCAGCCCCTCTGTTTCAGCCACTCTGTTTCTCGCCCTCTGTTTCAGCCCCTCTGTTTCTCGCCCTCTGTTTCTCGCCCTCTGTTTCAGCCCCTCTGTTTCAGCCCCTCTGTTTCAGCCCCTGTGTTTCAGCCCCTCTGTTTCAGCCACTCTGTTTCTCGCCCTCTGTTTCAGCCCCTCTGTTTCTCGCCCTCTGTTTCAGCCCCTCTGTTTCAGCCCCTCTGTTTCAGCCCCTCTGTTTCAGCCCCTCTGTTACTCGCCATCTGTTCCAGCCCCTCTGTTTCCGCCCCTCTGTTTCAGCCCCTGTCTTTCACCCCTCTGTTTGTCGCGCTCTGTTTCAGCCCCTCTGTTTCAGCCCCTCTGTTTCAGCACCTCTGTTTCTCGCCCTCTGTTTCTCGCTCTCTGTTTCAGCCCCTCTGTGTCAGCCACTCCGTTACAGCCCCTCTGTTTCAGCCCCTCTGTTTCTCACCCTCTGTTTCTCGCCCTCTGTTTCAGTCCCTCTGTGTCAGCCACTCCGTTTCAGCCCCTCTGTTTCAGCCCCTCTGTTTCTCACCCTCTGTTTCTCGACCTCTGTTTCAGCCCCTCTGTTTCAGCCCCTCTGTTTCATCCCCTCTGTTTCAGCCCGTCTGTTTCATCCCCTCTGTTTCAGCCTCTCTCTTTCAGCCCCTCTGTTTCTCGCCCTCTGTTTCAGCCCCTGTGTTTCAGCCCCTCTGTTTCAGCCCCACTGTTTCAGCCCCTCTGTTTCTCGCCATCTGTTTCAGCCCCTCGGTTTCAACCCCTCTGTTTCAGCCTCTCTGTTTCTCGCCCTCTGTTTCTCGCCCTCTGTTTCAGCCCCTCTGTTTCAGCCTCTCTGTTTCAGCCTCTCTGTTTCAGCCCCTCTGTTTCTCGCCCTCTGTTTCAGCCCCTGTTTTTCTCGCCCTCTGTTTCTCGCCCTCTGTTTCAGCCTCTCGGTTTCAGCCCCTCTGTTTAGCCCCTCTGTTTCAGCCCCTCTGTTTCTCGCCCTCTGTTTCTCGCCCTCTGTTTCAGCCCCTCTGTGTCAGCCACTCCGTTACAGCCCCTCTGTTTCAGCCCCTCTGTTTCTCACCCTCTGTTTCTCGCCCTCTGTTTCAGCCCCTCTGTTTCAGCCCCTGTGTTTCAGCCCCTCTGTTTCAGCCCGTCTGTTTCAGCCCCTCTGTTTCTCGCCCTCTGTTTCTCGCCATCTGTCTCAGCCCCTCTGTTACAGCCCCTCTGTTTCTCGCCCTCTGTTTCACGCCCTCTGTTTCAGCCCCTGTGTTTCTCGCCCTCTGTTTCAGCCCCTCTGTTTCAGCGCCTCTATTTCTCGCCCTCTGTTTCAGCCCCTCGGTTTCAGCCCCTCTGTTTCAGCCCCTCTGTTTCTCGCCCTCTGTTTCTCGCCCTCTGTTTCAGCCCCTCAGTTTCAGCCTCTCTGTTTCAGCCCCTCTGTTTCTCGCCCTCTGTTTCAGCCCCTGTGTTTCAGCCCCTGTGTTTCAGCCCCTCTGTTTCAGCCCCTCTGTTTCAGCCCCTCTGTTTCAGCCCCTCTGTTTCAGCCCCTGTGTTTCAGCCCCTCTGTTTCAGCCCGTCTGTTTCAGCTCCTCTGTTTCTCGCCCTCTGTTTCTCGCCCTCTGTCTCAGCCCCTCTGTTTCAGCCCCTCTGCTTCTCGCCCTCTGTTTCACGCCCTCTGTTTCAGCCCCTGTGTTTCAGCCCCTCTGTTTCAGCCCCTCTGTTTCAGCCCCTCTGTTTCTCGCCGTCTGTTTCAGCCCCTCTGTTTCTCGCCCTCTGTTTCTCGCCCTCTGTTTCAGCCCCTCTGTTTCAGCCTCTCTGTTTCAGCCCCTCTGTTTCTCGCCCTCTGTTTCAGCCCCTGTGTTTCATCCCCTGTGTTTCAGCCCCTCTGTTTCAGCCCCTCTGTTTCTCGCCCTCTGTTTCAGCCCCTCGGTTTCAGACCCTCTGTTTCAGCCCCTCTGTTGTTCGCCCTCTGTTTCTCGCCCTCTGTATCAGACCCTCTGTTTCAGCCCCTCTGTTTCAGCCCCTCTGTTTCAGCCCCTCTGTTTGTCGCCCTCTGTTTCAGCCCCTCTGTTTCAGCCCCTCTGTTTCAGCACCTCTGTTTCAGCCCCTCTATTTCAGCTCCTCTGTTTCAGCCCCCCTGTTTCATCCCCTCTGTTTCAGCCCCTCTGTTTCTCGCCCTATGTTTCTCGCCCTCTGTTTCAGCCCCTCTGTTTCAGTCCCTGTGTTTCAGTCCCTCTGTTTCTCGCCCTCTGTTTCTCGCCCTCTGTTTCAGCCCTTCAGTTTCATCCCCTCTGTTTCGCCCCCTCTGTTTCTCGCACACTGTTTCAGCCCCTCTGTTTCAGCCCCTCTGTTTCAGCCCCTCTGTTTCAGCCCCTCTGTTTCAGGCCCTATGTTTCAGCCCCTCTGTTTCAGCACCTCTGTTTCAGCCACTCTATTTCAGCCCCTCCGTTTCTTGCCCTCTGTTTCAGCCCCTCTGTTTCTCGCCCTATGTTTCCCGCCCTCTGTTTCTCGCCCTCTGTTTCTCGCCCTCTGTTTCAGCCCCTCTGTGTCAGCCCCTCTGTTTCAGCCCCTCTGTTTCTCACCCTCTGTTTCTCGCCCTCTGTTTCACCCCCTCTGTGTCAGCCCCTCTGTTTCAGCCCCTCTGTTTCAACCCCTCTGTTTCAGCCCCTCTGTTTCAGCCACTCTGTTTCTCGCCCTCTGTTTCAGCCCCTCTGTTTCTCGCCCTCTGTTTCTCGCCCTCTGTTTCAGCCCCTCTGTTTCAGCCCCTCTGTTTCAGCCCCTCTGTTTCTCGCCCTATGTTTCTCACCCTCTGTTTCAGCCCCTCTGTTTCAGCCCCTGTGTTTCAGCCCCTCTGTTTCAGCAACTCTGTTTCTCGCCCTCTGTTTCAGCCCCTCTGTTTCTCGCCCTCTGTTTCAGCCCCTCTGTTTCAGCCCCTCTGTTTCAGCCCCTCTGTTTCAGCCCCTCTGTTTCTCGCCATCTGGTACAGCCCCTCTGTTTCCGCCCCTCTGTTTCAGCCCCTCTGTTTCACCCCTCTGTTTGTCGCGCTCTGTTTCAGCCCCTCTGTTTCTCGCCCTCTGTTTCTCGCCCTTTGTTTCAGCCCCTCTGTTTCAGCCCCTCTGTTTCAGCCCCTCTGTTTCTCGCCCTCTTTTTCAGATCCTCTGTTTCAGCCCCTCTGTTTCAGCCCCTCTGTTTCTCGCCCTCTGTATCAGCCCCTCTGTTTCTCGCCCTCTGTTTCTCGCCCTCTGTTTCAGCCCCTGTGTTTCAGCCCCTCTGTTTCAGCCCCTCTGTTTCTCGCCCTCTGTTTCACCCCTCTGTTTCAGCCCCTCTGTTTCAGCCCCTCTGTTTCTCGCCCTCTGTTTCAGCCCCACTTTTTCAGCCCCTCTGTTTCACGCCCTCTGTTTCAGCACCTCTGTTTCAGCCCCTGTGTTTCAGCCCCTCTGTTTCAGCCCCCCTGTTTCAGCCCCTCTGTTTCAGCCCCTCTGTTTCTCGCGCTATGTTTCTCGCCCTCTCTTTCAGCCCCTCTGTTTCTGTCCCTGTGTTTCAGTCCCTCTGTTTCTCGCGCTCTGTTTGTCGCGCTCTGTTTTAGCCCCTCTGTTTCTCGCCCTCTGTTTCTCGCCCTTTGTTTCAGCCCCTCTGTTTCAGCCCCTCTGTTTCAGCCCCTCTGTTTCTCGCCCTCTTTTTCAGATCCTCTGTTTCAGCCCCTCTGTTTCAGCCCCTCTGTTTCTCGCCCTCTGTTTCTCGCCCTCTGTTTCAGCCCCTGTGTTTCAGCCCCTCTGTTTCAGCCCCTCTGTTTCTCGCCCTCTGTTTCACCCCTCTGTTTCAGCCCCTCTGTTTCAGCCCCTCTGTTTCTCGCCCTCTGTTTCAGCCCCTCTTTTTCAGCCCCTCTGTTTCTCGCCCTCTGTTTCAGCCCCTCTGTTTCAGCCCCTCTGTTTCAGACCCTCTGTTTCTCGCCATCTGTTTCAGCCCCTCTGTTTCAGCCCCTCTGTTTCAGCCCCTCTGTTTCAGCCCCTCTGTTTCAGCCCCTCTGTTTGTCGCCCTCTGTTTCAGCCCCTCTGTTTCAGCCCCTCTGTTTCAGCACCTCTGTTTCAGCCCCTCTATTTCAGCCCCTCTGTTTCAGCCCCCCTGTTTCAGCCCCTCTGTTTCAGCCCCTCTGTTTCTCGCCCTATGTTTCTCGCCCTCTGTTTCAGCCCCTCTGTTTCAGTCCCTGTGTTTCAGTCCCTCTGTTTCTCGCGCTCTGTTTCTCGCCCTCTGTTTCAGCCGTCAGTTTCATCCCCTCTGTTTCGCCCCCTCTGTTTCTCGCCCACCTTTTCAGCCCCTCTGTTTCAGCCCCTCAGTTTCAGCCCCTCTGTTTCAGGCCCTCTGTTTCAGCCCCTGTGTTTCAGCCCCTCTGTTTCAGCCCCTCTATTTCAGCCCCTCCGTTTCTTGCCCTCTGTTTCAGCCCCTCTGTTTCAGCCCCTCTGTTTCCCGCCCTCTGTTTCTCGCCCTCTGTTTCTCGCCCTCTGTTTCAGCCCCTCTGTGTCAGCCCCTCTGTTTCAGCCCCTCTGTTTCAGCCCCTCTGTTTCTCACCCTCTGTTTCTCGCTCTCTGTTTCACCCCCTCTGTGTCAGCCCCTCTGTTTCAGCCTCTCTGTTTCAGCCCCTCTGTTTCAGCCCCTCTGTTTCTCGCCCTCTGTTTCTCGCCCTCTGTTTCAGCCCCTCTGTGTCAGCCACTCCGTTACAGCCCCTCTGTTTCAGCCCCTCTGTTTCAGCCCCTCTGTTTCTCGCCCTCTGTTTCTCGCCCTCTGTTTCAGCCCCTCTGTCAGCCACTCCGTTACAGCCCCTCTGTTTCAGCCCCTCTGTTTCTCACCCTCTGTTTCTCGCCCTCTGTTTCAGCCCCTCTGTGTCAGCCACTCCGTTTCAGCCCCTCTGTTTCAGCCCCTCTGTTTCTCACCCTCTGTTTCTCGACCTCTGTTTCAGCCCCTCTGTTTCAGCTCCTCTGTTTCTCGCCCTCTGTTTCAGCCCCTCTGTTTCAGCCCCTCTGTTTCAGCCCCTCTGTTTCAGCCCCACTGTTTCTCGCCATCTGTTTCAGCCCCTCTGTTTCCGCCCCTCTGTTTCCGCCCCTCTGTTTCAGCTCCTCTGTTTCTCGCCCTCTGTTTCAGCCCCTCTTTTTCCGCCCCTCTGTTTCAGCCCCTCTGTTTCAGTCGCTCAGTTTCACCCCCTCTGTTTCTCGCCCTGTGTTTCAGCCCCTCTGTTTCAGCCCCTCTGTTTCAGCCCCTGTGTTTCAGCCCCTCTGTTTCAGCCCGTCTGTTTCAGCTCCTCTGTTTCTCGCCCTCTGTTTCTCGCCCTCTGTCTCAGCCCCTCTGTTTCAGCCCCTCTGCTTCTCGCCCTCTGTTTCACGCCCTCTGTTTCAGCCCCTGTGTTTCAGCCCCTCTGTTTCAGCCCCTCTGTTTCAGCCCCTCTGTTTCTCGCCCTCTGTTTCAGCCCCTCTGTTTCTCGCCCTCTGTTTCTCGCCCTCTGTTTCAGCCCCTCTGTTTCAGCCTCTCTGTTTCAGCCCCTCTGTTTCTCGCCCTCTGTTTCAGCCCCTGTGTTTCAGCCCCTGTGTTTCAGCCCCTCTGTTTCAGCCCCTCTGTTTCTCGCCCTCTGTTTCAGCCCCTCGGTTTCAGACCCTCTGTTTCAGCCCCTCTGTTGTTCGCCCTCTGTTTCTCGCCCTCTGTATCAGCCCCTCTGTTTCAGCCCCTCTGTTTCAGCCCCTCTGTTTCAGCCCCTCTGTTTCAGCCCCTCTGTTTGTCGCCCTCTGTTTCAGCCCCTCTGTTTCAGCCCCTCTGTTTCAGCACCTCTGTTTCAGCCCCTCTATTTCAGCTCCTCTGTTTCAGCCCCCCTGTTTCAGCCCCTCTGTTTCAGCCCCTCTGTTTCTCGCCCTATGTTTCTCGCCCTCTGTTTCAGCCCCTCTGTTTCAGTCCCTGTGTTTAAGTCCCTCTGTTTCTCGCCCTCTGTTTCAGCCCCTCTGTTTCTCGCCCTCTGTTTCTCGCCCTCTGTTTCAGCCCCTCTGTTTCAGCCTCTCTGTTTCAGCCCCTCTGTTTCTCGCCCTCTGTTTCAGCCCCTGTGTTTCAGCCCCTGTGTTTCAGCCCCTCTGTTTCAGTCCCTCTGTTTCTCGCCCTCTGTTTCAGCCCCTCGGTTTCAGACCCTCTGTTTCAGCCCCTCTGTTGTTCGCCCTCTGTTTCTCGCCCTCTGTATCAGCCCCTCTGTTTCAGCCCCTCTGTTTCAGCCCCTCTGTTTCAGCCCCTCTGTTTCAGCCCCTCTGTTTGTCGCCCTCTGTTTCAGCCCCTCTGTTTCAGCCCCTCTGTTTCAGCACCTCTGTTTCAGCCCCTCTATTTCAGCTCCTCTGTTTCAGCCCCCCTGTTTCAGCCCCTCTGTTTCAGCCCCTCTGTTTCTCGCCCTATGTTTCTCGCCCTCTGTTTCAGCCCCTCTGTTTCAGTCCCTGTGTTTAAGTCCCTCTGTTTCTCGCCCTCTGTTTCTCGCCCTTTGTTTCAGCCCTTCAGTTTCATCCCCTCTGTTTCGCCCCCTCTGTTTCTCGCACACTGTTTCAGCCCCTCTGTTTCAGCCCCTCTGTTTCAGCCCCTCTGTTTCAGCCCCTCTGTTTCAGGCCCTCTGTTTCAGCCCCTCTGTTTCTGCACCTCTGTTTCAGCCACTCTATTTCAGCCCCTCCGTTTCTTGCCCTCTGTTTCAGCCCCTCTGTTTCAGCCCCTCTGTTTCCCGCCCTCTGTTTCTCGCCCTCTGTTTCTCGCCCTCTGTTTCAGCCCCTCTGTGTCAGCCCCTCTGTTTCAGCCCCTCTGTTTCTCACCCTCTGTTTCTCGCCCTCTGTTTCACCCCCTCTGTGTCAGCCCCTCTGTTTCAGCCCCTCTGTTTCAACCCCTCTGTTTCAGCCCCTCTGTTTCAGCCACTCTGTTTCTCGCCCTCTGTTTCAGCCCCTCTGTTTCTCGCCCTCTGTTTCTCGCCCTCTGTTTCAGCCCCTCTGTTTCAGCCCCTCTGTTTCAGCCCCTCTGTTTCTCGCCCTATGTTTCTCACCCTCTGTTTCAGCCCCTCTGTTTCAGCCCCTGTGTTTCAGCCCCTCTCTTTCAGCCACTCTGTTTCTCGCCCTCTGTTTCAGCCCCTCTGTTTCTCGCCCTCTGTTTCAGCCCCTCTGTTTCAGCCCCTCTGTTTCAGCCCCTCTGTTTCAGCCCCTCTGTTTCTCGCCATCTGGTACAGCCCCTCTGTTTCCGCCCCTCTGTTTCAGCCCCTGTCTTTCACCCCTCTGTTTGTCGCGCTCTGTTTCAGCCCCTCTGTTTCTCGCCCTCTGTTTCTCGCCCTTTGTTTCAGCCCCTCTGTTTCAGCCCCTCTGTTTCAGCCCCTCTGTTTCTCGCCCTCTTTTTCAGATCCTCTGTTTCAGCCCCTCTGTTTCAGCCCCTCTGTTTCTCGCCCTCTGTATCAGCCCCTCTGTTTCTCGCCCTCTGTTTCTCGCCCTCTGTTTCAGCCCCTGTGTTTCAGCCCCTCTGTTTCAGCCCCTCTGTTTCTCGCCCTCTGTTTCACCCCTCTGTTTCAGCCCCTCTGTTTCAGCCCCTCTGTTTCTCGCCCTCTGTTTCAGCCCCACTTTTTCAGCCCCTCTGTTTCTCGCCCTCTGTTTCAGCCCCTCTGTTTCAGCCCCTCTGTTTCAGACCCTCTGTTTCTCGCCATCTGTTTCAGCCCCTCTGTTTCAGCCCCTCTGTTTCAGCCCCTCTGTTTCAGCCCCTCTGTTTGTCGCCCTCTGTTTCAGCCCCTCTGTTTCAGCCCCTCTGTTTCAGCACCTCTGTTTCAGCCCCTCTATTTCAGCCCCTCTGTTTCAGCCCCCCTGTTTCAGCCCCTCTGTTTCAGCCCCTCTGTTTCTCGCGCTATGTTTCTCGCCCTCTCTTTCAGCCCCTCTGTTTCAGTCCCTGTGTTTCAGTCCCTCTGTTTCTCGCGCTCTGTTTCTCGCCCTCTGTTTCAGCCCCTCAGTTTCATCCCCTCTGTTTCGCCCCCTCTGTTTCTCGCCCAATGTTTCAGCCCCTCTGTTTCAGCCCCTCTGTTTCAGCCCCTCTGTTTCACCCCCTCTGTTTCAGGCCCTCTGTTTCAGCCCCTCTGTTTCAGCCCCTCTGTTTCAGCCCCTCTATTTCAGCCCCTCCGTTTCTTGCCCTCTGTTTCAGCCCCTCTGTTTCAGCCCCTCTGTTTCTCGCCCTATGTTTCTCGCCCTCTTTTTCAGCCCCTCTGTTTCAGTCCCTGTGTTTCAGTCCCTCTGTTTCTCGCCCTCTGTTTCTCGCCCTCTGTTTCAGCCCCTCAGTTTCATCCCCTCTGTTTCGCCCCCTCTGTTTCTCGCCCACTGTTTCAGCCCCTCTGTTTCAGCCCCTCTGTTTCAGCCCCTCTGTTTCAGCCCCTCTGTTTCAGGCCCTCTGTTTCAGCCCCTCTGTTTCAGCACCTCTGTTTCAGCCCCTCTATTTCAGCCCCTCCGTTTCTTGCCCTCTGTTTCAGCCCCTCTGTTTCAGCCCCTCTGTTTCCCGCCCTCTGTTTCTCGCCCTCTGTTTCTCGCCCTCTGTTTCAGCCCCTCTGTGTCAGCCCCTCTGTTTCAGCCCCTCTGTTTCAGCCCCTCTGTTTCTCACCCTCCGTTTCTCACCCTCTGTTTCACCCCCTCTGTGTCAGCCCCTCTGTTTCAGCCCCTCTGTTTCAGCCCCTCTGTTTCTCACCCTCTGTTTCTCACCCTCTGTTTCTCGCCCTCTGTTTCAGCCCCTCTGTTTCAGCCCCTCTGTTTCAGCCCCTCTGTTTCTCGCCCTCTGTTTCTCGCCCTCTGTTTCAGCCCCTCTGTGTCAGCCACTCCGTTACAGCCCCTCTGTTTCAGCCCCTCTGTTTCTCACCCTCTGTTTCTCGCCCACTGTTTCAGCCCCTCTGTGTCAGCCACTCCGTTTCAGCCCCTCTGTTTCAGCCCCTCTGTTTCTCACCCTCTGTTTCTCGACCTCTGTTTCAGGCCCTCTGTTTCAGCTCCTCTGTTTCTCGCCCTCTGTTTCAGCCCCTCTGTTTCAGCCCCTCTGTTTCAGCCCCTCTGTTTCAGCCCCTCTGTTTCTCGCCATCTGTTTCAGCCCCTCTGTTTCCGCCCCTCTGTTTCCGCCCCTCTGTTTCAGCTCCTCAGTTTCTCGCCCTCTGTTTCAGCCCCTCTTTTTCCGCCCCTCTGTTTCAGCCCCTCTGTTTCAGCCCCTCAGTTTCACCCCCTCTGTTTCTCGCCCTCTGTTTCAGCCCCTCTGTTTCAGCCCCTCTGATTCAGCCCCTCTGTTTCAGCCCCTCTGTTTGTCGCCCTCTGTTTCAGCCCCTCTGTTTCAGCCCCTCTGTTTCAGCACCTCTGTTAAAGCCCCTCTATTTCAGCCCCTCTGTTTCAGCCCCTATGTTTCAGCCCCTCTGTTTCTCGGCCCATGTTTTTAGCCCTCTGTTTCAGTCCCTGTGTTTCAATCCCTCTGTCTCAGCCCCTCAGTTTCAGCCCCTCTGTTTCAACCCCTCTGTTTCAGCCCCTCTGTTTCAGCCACTCTGTTTCTCGCCCTCTGTTTCAGCCCCTCTGTTTCTCGCCCTCTGTTTCTCGCCCTCTGTTTCAGCCCCTCTGTTTCAGCCCCTCTGTTTCAGCCCCTCTGTTTCTCGCCCTATGTTTCTCACCCTCTGTTTCAGCCCCTCTGTTTCAGCCCCTGTGTTTCAGCCCCTCTGTTTCAGCCACTCAGTTTCTCGCCCTCTGTTTCAGCCCCTCTGTTTCAGCCCCTCTGTTTCAGCCCCTCTGTTGCAGCCCCTCTGTTTGTCGCCCTCTGTTTCAGCCCCTCTGTTTCTCGCCATCTGTTTCAGCCCCTCTGTTTCCGCCCCTCTGTTTCAGCCCCTCTGTTTCACCCCTCTGTTTGCGGCGCTCTGTTTCAGCCCCTCTGTTTCTCGCCCTCTGTTTCTCGCCCTTTGTTTCAGCCCCTCTGTTTCAGCCCCTCTGTTTCAGCCCCTCTGTTTCTCGCCCTCTTTTTCTGATCCTCTGTTTCAGCCCCTCTGTTTCAGCCCCTCTGTTTCTCGCCCTCTGTTTCAGCCCCTCTGTTTCTCGCCCTCTGTTTCTCGCCCTCTGTTTCAGCCCCTGTGTTTCAGCCCCTCTGTTTCAGCCCCTCTGTTTCTCGCCCTCTGTTTCACCCCTCTGTTTCAGCCCCTCTGTTTCAGCCCCTCTGTTTCTCGCCCTCTGTTTCAGCCCCTCTGTTTCAGCCCCTCTGTTTCAGCCCCTCTGTTTCTCGCCCTCTGTTTCAGCCCCTCTGTTTCAGCCCCTCTGTTTCTCGCCCTCTGTTTCACCCCTCTGTTTCAGCCCCTCTGTTTCAGCCCCTCTGTTTCTCGCCCTCTGTTTCACCCCTCTGTTTCAGCCCCTCTGATTCAGCCCCTCTGTTTCTCGCCCTCTGTTTCAGCCCCTGTGTTTCAGCCCCTCTGTTTCAGCCCCTCTGTTTCAGCCCCTCTATTTCAGCCCCTCTGTTTCAGCCCCCCTGTTTCAGCCCCTCTGTTTCAGCCCCTCTGTTTCTCGCCCTATGTTTCTCGCTCTCTGTTTCAGCCCCTCTGTTTCAGTCCCTGTGTTTCAGCCCCTCTGTTTCTCGCCCTCTGTTTCAGCCCCTCTGTTTCAGCCCCTCTGTTTCTCGCCCTCTGTTTCACCCCTCTGTTTCAGCCCCTCTGTTTCAGCCCCTCTGTTTCTCGCCCTCTGTTTCACCCCTCTGTTTCAGCCCCTCTGTTTCAGCCCCTCTGTTTCTCGCCCTCTGTTTCAGCCCCTGTGTTTCAGCCCCTCTGTTTCAGCCCCTCTGTTTCAGCCCCTCTATTTCAGCCCCTCTGTTTCAGCCCCCCTGTTTCAGCCCCTCTGTTTCAGCCCCTCTGTTTCTCGCCCTATGTTTCTCGCCCTCTGTTTCAGCCCCTCTGTTTCAGTCCCTGTGTTTCAGTCCCTCTGTTTCTCGCCCTCTGTTTCTCGCCCTCTGTTTCAGCCCCTCAGCTTCATCCCCTCTGTTTCGCCCCCTCTGTTTCTCGCCCACTGTTTCAGCCCCTCTGTTTCAGCCCCTCTGTTTCAGCCCCTCTGTTTCAGCCCCTCTGTTTCAGGCCCTCTGTTTCAGCCCCTCTGTTTCAGCACCTCTGTTTCAGCCCCTCTATTTCAGCCCCTCTGTTTCCCGCCCTCTGTTTCTCGCCCTCTGTTTCTCGCCCTCTGTTTCAGCCCCTCTGTGTCAGCCCCTCTGTTTCAGCCCCTCTGTTTCAGCCCCTCTGTTTCTCACCCTCTGTTTCTCGCCCTCTGTTTCACCCCCTCTGTGTCAGCCCCTCTGTTTCAGCCCCTCTGTTTCAGCCCCTCTGTTTCAGCCCCTCTGTTTCTCGCCCTCTGTTTCTCGCCCTCTGTTTCAGCCCCTCTGTGTCAGCCACTCCGTTACAGCCCCTCTGTTTCAGCCGCTCTGTTTCTCACACTCTGTTTCTCACCCTCTGTTTCTCGCCCTCTGTTTCAGCCCCTCTGTTTCAGCCCCTCTGTTTCAGCCCCTCTGTTTCTCGCCCTCTGTTTCTCGCCCTCTGTTTCAGCCCCTCTGTGTCAGCCACTCCGTTACAGCCCCTCTGTTTCAGCCCCTCTGTTTTTCACCCTCTGTTTCTCGCCCTCTGTTTCAGCCCCTCTGTGTCAGCCACTCCGTTTCAGCCCCTCTCTTTCAGCCCCATCTGTTTCTCACCCTCTGTTTCTCGACCTCTGTTTCAGCCCCTCTGTTTCAGCCCCTCTGTTTCATCCCCTCTGTTTCAGCCCGTCTGTTTCATCCCCTCTGTTTCAGCCTCTCTCTTTCAGCCCCTCTGTTTCTCGCCCTCTGTTTCAGCCCCTGTGTTTCAGCCCCTCTGTTTCAGCCCATCTGTTTCAGCCCCTCTGTTTCTCGCCATCTGTTTCAGCCCCTCGGTTTCAACCCCTCTGTTTCAGCCCCTCTGTTTCTCGCCCTCTGTTTCTCGCCCTCTGTTTCAGCCCCTCTGTTTCTCGCCCTCTGTTTCTCGCCCTCTGTTTCAGCCCCTGTGTTTCAGCCCCTCTGTTTCAGCCCCTCTGTTTCTCGCCCTCTGTTTCACCCCTCTGTTTCAGCCCCTCTGTTTCAGCCCCTCTGTTTCTCGCCCTCTGTTTCAGCCCCTCTGTTTCAGCCCCTCTGTTTCAGACCCTCTGTTTCTCGCCATCTGTTTCAGCCCCTCTGTTTCAGCCCCTCTGTTTCAGCCTCTCTCTTTCAGCCCCTCTGTTTCTCGCCCTCTGTTTCAGCCCCTGTGTTTCAGCCCCTCTGTTTCAGCCCCTCTGTTTCAGCCCCTCTGTTTCTCGCCATCTGTTTCAGCCCCTCGGTTTCAACCCCTCTGTTTCAGCCTCTCTGTTTCTCGCCCTCTGTTTCTCGCCCTCAGTTTCAGCCCCTCTGTTTCTCGCCCTCTGTTTCTCGCCCTCTGTTTCACCCCTCTGTTTCAGCCCCTCTTTTTCAGCCCCTCTGTTTCTCGCCCTCTGTTTCAGCCCCTCTGTTTCATCCCCTCTGTTTCAGACCCTCTGTTTCTCGCCATCTGTTTCAGCCCCTCTGTTTCAGCCCCTCTGTTTCAGCCCCTCTGTTTCAGCCCCTCTGTTTGTCGCCCTCTGTTTCAGCCCCTCTGTTTCAGCCCCTCTGTTTCAGCACCTCTGTTTCAGCCCCTCTATTTCAGCCCCTCTGTTTCAGCCCCCCTGTTTCAGCCCCTCTGTTTCAGCCCCTCTGTTTCTCGCGCTATGTTTCTCGCCCTCTCTTTCAGCCCCTCTGTTTCAGTCCCTGTGTTTCAGTCCCTCTGTTTCTCGCGCTCTGTTTCTCGCCCTCTGTTTCAGCCCCTCAGTTTCATCCCCTCTGTTTCGCCCCCTCTGTTTCTCGCCCACTGTTTCAGCCCCTCTGTTTCAGCCCCTCTGTTTCAGCCCCTCTGTTTCAGCCCCTCTGTTTCAGGCCCTCTGTTTCAGCCCCTCTGTTTCAGCACCTCTGTTTCAGCCCCTCTATTTCAGCCCCTCCGTTTCTTGCCCTCTGTTTCAGCCCCTCTGTTTCAGCCCCTCTGTTTCCCGCCCTCTGTTTCTCGCCCTCTGTTTCTCGCCCTCTGTTTCAGCCCCTCTGTGTCAGCCCCTCTGTTTCAGCCCCTCTGTTTCAGCCCCTCTGTTTCTCACCCTCTGTTTCTCGCCCTCTGTTTCACCCCCTCTGTGTCAGCCCCTCTGTTTCAGCCCCTCTGTTTCAGCCCCTCTGTTTCTCACCCTCTGTTTCTCACCCTCTGTTTCTCGCCCTCTGTTTCAGCCCCTCTGTTTCAGCCCCTCTGTTTCAGCCCCTCTGTTTCTCGCCCTCTGTTTCTCGCCCTCTGTTTCAGCCCCTCTGTGTCAGCCACTCCGTTACAGCCCCTCTGTTTCAGCCCCTCTGTTTCTCACCCTCTGTTTCTCGCCCTCTGTTTCAGCCCCTCTGTGTCAGCCACTCCGTTTCAGCCCCTCTGTTTCAGCCCCTCTGTTTCTCACCCTCTGTTTCTCGACCTCTGTTTCAGGCCCTCTGTTTCAGCTCCTCTGTTTCTCGCCCTCTGTTTCAGCCCCTCTGTTTCAGCCCCTCTGTTTCAGCCCCTCTGTTTCAGCCCCTCTGTTTCTCGCCATCTGTTTCAGCCCCTCTGTTTCAGCCCCTCTGTTTCAGGCCCTCTGTTTCAGCCCCTCTGTTTCAGCACCTCTGTTTCAGCCCCTCTATTTCAGCCCCTCCGTTTCTTGCCCTCTGTTTCAGCCCCTCTGTTTCAGCCCCTCTGTTTCCCGCCCTCTGTTTCTCGCCCTCTGTTTCTCGCCCTCTGTTTCAGCCCCTCTGTGTCAGCCCCTTTGTTTCAGCCCCTCTGTTTCAGCCCCTCTGTTTCTCACCCTCTGTTTCTCGCCCTCTGTTTCACCCCCTCTGTGTCAGCCCCTCTGTTTCAGCCCCTCTGTTTCAGCCCCTCTGTTTCTCACCCTCTGTTTCTCACCCTCTGTTTCTCGCCCTCTGTTTCAGCCCCTCTGTTTCAGCCCCTCTGTTTCAGCCCCTCTGTTTCTCGCCCTCTGTTTCTCGCCCTCTGTTTCAGCCCCTCTGTGTCAGCCACTCCGTTACAGCCCCTCTGTTTCAGCCCCTCTGTTTCTCACCCTCTGTTTCTCGCCCTCTGTTTCAGCCCCTCTGTGTCAGCCACTCCGTTTCAGCCCCTCTGTTTCAGCCCCTCTGTTTCTCACCCTCTGTTTCTCGACCTCTGTTTCAGGCCCTCTGTTTCAGCTCCTCTGTTTCTCGCCCTCTGTTTCAGCCCCTCTGTTTCAGCCCCTCTGTTTCAGCCCCTCTGTTTCAGCCCCTCTGTTTCTCGCCATCTGTTTCAGCCCCTCTGTTTCCGCCCCTCTGTTTCTGCCCCTCTGTTTCAGCTCCTCTGTTTCTCGCCCTCTGTTTCAGCCCCTCTTTTTCCGCCCCTCTGTTTCAGCCCCTCTGTTTCAGCCCCTCAGTTTCACCCCCTCTGTTTCTCGCCCTCTGTTTCAGCCCCTCTGTTTCAGCCCCTCTGATTCAGCCCCTCTATTTCAGCCCCTCTGTTTGTCGCCCTCTGTTTCAGCCCCTCTGTTTCAGCCCCTCTGTTTCAGCACCTCTGTTAAAGCCCCTCTATTTCAGCCCCTCTGTTTCAGCCCCTATGTTTCAGCCCCTCTGTTTCTCGGCCCATGTTTTTAGCCCTCTGTTTCAGTCCCTGTGTTTCAATCCCTCTGTCTCAGCCCCTCAGTTTCAGCCCCTCTGTTTAAACCCCTCTGTTTCAGCCCCTCTGTTTCAGCCACTCTGTTTCTCGCCCTCTGTTTCAGCCCCTCTGTTTCTCGCCCTCTGTTTCTCGCCCTCTGTTTCAGCCCCTCTGTTTCAGCCCCTCTGTTTCAGCCCCTCTGTTTCTCGCCCTATGTTTCTCACCCTCTGTTTCAGCCCCTCTGTTTCAGCCCCTGTGTTTCAGCCCCTCTGTTTCAGCCCCTCTGTTTCTCGCCCTCTGTTTCAGCCCCTCTGTTTCTCGCCCTCTGTTTCAGCCCCTCTGTTTCAGCCCCTCTGTTTCAGCCCCTCTGTTTCAGCCCCTCTTTTTCTCGCCATCTGTTTCAGCCCCTCTGTTTCCGCCCCTCTGTTTCAGCCCCTCTGTTTCACCCCTCTGTTTGTCGCGCTCTGTTTCAGCCCCTCTGTTTCTCGCCCTCTGTTTCTCGCCCTTTGTTTCAGCCCCTCTGTTTCAGCCCCTCTGTTTCAGCCCCTCTGTTTCTCGCCCTCTTTTTCAGATCCTCTGTTTCAGCCCCTCTGTTTCAGCCCCTCTGTTTCTCGCCCTCTGTTTCAGCCCCTCTGTTTCTCGCCCTCAGTTTCTCGCCCTCTGTTTCAGCCCCTGTGTTTCAGCCCCTCTGTTTCAGCCCCTCTGTTTCTCGCCCTCTGTTTCTCCCCTCTGTTTCAGCCCCTCTGTTTCAGCCCCTCTGTTTCTCGCCCTCTGTTTCAGCCCCTCTGTTTCAGCCCCTCTGTTTCTCGCCCTCTGTTTCAGCCCCTCTGTTTCAGCCCCTCTGTTTCAGACCCGCTGTTTCTCGCCATCTGTTTCAGCCCCTCTGTTTCAGCCCCTCTGTTTCAGCCCCTCTGTTTCAGCCCCTCTGTTTGTCGCCCTCTGTTTCAGCCCCTCTGTTTCAGCCCCTCTGTTTCAGCACCTCTGTTTCAGCCCCTCTATTTCAGCCCCTCTGTTTCAGCCCCCCTGTTTCAGCCCCTCTGTTTCAGCCCCTCTGTTTCTCGCCCTATGTTTCTCGCCCTCTGTTTCAGCCCCTCTGTTTCAGTCCCTGTGTTTCAGTCCCTCTGTTTCTCGCCCTCTGTTTCTCGCCCTCTGTTTCAGCCCCTCAGTTTCATCCCCTCTGTTTCGCCCCCTCTGTTTCTCGCCCACTGTTTCAGCCCCTCTGTTTCAGCCCCTCTGTTTCAGCCCCTCTGTTTCAGCCCCTCTGTTTCAGGCCCTCTGTTTCAGCCCCTCTGTTTCAGCACCTCTGTTTCAGCCCCTCTATTTCAGCCCCTCCGTTTCTTGCCCTCTGTTTCAGCCCCTCTGTTTCAGACCCTCTGTTTCCCGCCTTCTGTTTCTCGCCCTCTGTTTCTCGCCCTCTGTTTCAGCCCCTCTGTGTCAGCCCCTCTGTTTCAGCCCCTCTGTTTCAGCCCCTCTGTTTCTCACCCTCTGTTTCTCGCCCTCTGTTTCACCCCCTCTGTGTCAGCCCCTCTGTTTCAGCCCCTCTGTTTCAGCCCCTCTGTTTCAGCCCCTCTGTTTCTCGCCCTCTGTTTCTCGCCCTCTCTTTCAGCCCCTCTGTGTCAGCCACTCCGTTACAGCCCCTCTGTTTCAGCCGCTCTGTTTCTCACCCTCTGTTTCTCACCCTCTGTTTCTCGCCCTCTGTTTCAGCCCCTCTGTTTCAGCCCCTCTGTTTCAGCACCTCTGTTTCTCGCCCTGTGTTTCTCGCCCTCTGTTTCAGCCCCTCTGTGTCAGCCACTCCGTTACAGCCCCTCAGTTTCAGCCCCTCTGTTTTTCACCCTCTGTTTCTCGCCCTCTGTTTCAGCCCCTCTGTGTCAGCCACTCCGTTTCAGCCCCTCTCTTTCAGCCCCATCTGTTTCTCACCCTCTGTTTCTCGACCTCTGTTTCAGCCCCTCTGTTTCAGCCCCTCTGTTTCATCCCCTCTGTTTCAGCCCGTCTGTTTCATCCCCTCTGTTTCAGCCTCTCTCTTTCAGCCCCTCTGTTTCTCGCCCTCTGTTTCAGCCCCTGTGTTTCAGCCCCTCTGTTTCAGCCCCTCTGTTTCAGCCCCTCTGTTTCTCGCCATCTGTTCCAGCCCCTCGGTTTCAACCCCTCTGTTTCAGCCTCTCTGTTTCTCGCCCTCTGTTTCTCGCCCTCTGTTTCATCCCCTCTGTTTCAGCCTCTCTGTTTCAGCCTCTCTGTTTCAGCCCCTCTATTTCTCGCCCTCTGTTTCAGCCCCTGTTTTTCTCGCACTCTGTTTCTTGCCCTCTGTTTCAGCCTCTCGGTTTCAGCCCCTCTGTTTCAGCCCCTCTGTTTCAGCACCTCTGTTTCTCGCCCTCTATTTCTCGCCCTCTGTTTCAGCCCCTCTGTTTCTCACCCTCTGTTTCTCGCCCTCTGTTTCAGCCCCTCTGTTTCAGCCCCTGTGTTTCAGCCCCTCTGTTTCAGCCCGTCTGTTTCAGCCCCTCTGTTTCTCGCCCTCTGTTTCTCGCCCTCTGTCTCAGCCCCTCTGTTTCAGCCCCTCTGCTTCTCGCCCTCTGTTTCACGCCCTCTGTTTCAGCCCCTGTGTTTCAGCCCCTCTGTTTCAGCCCCTCTGTTTCAGCCCCTCTGTGTCTCGCCCTCTGTTTCAGCCCCTCGGTTTCAGCCCCTCTGTTTCAGCCCCTCTGTTTCTCGCCCTCTGTTTCTCGCCCTCTGTTTCAGCCCCTCTGTTTCAGCCTCTCTGTTTCAGCCCCTCTGTTTCTCGCCCTCTGTTGCAGCCCCTGTGTTTCAGCCCCTGTGTTTCAGCCCCTCTGTTTCAGCCCCTCTGTTTCTCGCCCTCTGTTTCAGCCCCTCGGTTTCAGACCCTCTGTTTCAGCCCCTCTGTTGTTCGCCCTCTGTATCTCGCCCTCTGTATCAGCCCCTCTGTTTCAGCCCCTCTGTTTCAGCCCCTCTGTTTCAGCCCCTCTGTTTGTCGCCCTCTGTTTCAGCCCCTCTGTTTCAGCCCCTCTGTTTCAGCACCTCTGTTTCAGCCCCTCTATTTCAGCCCCTCTGTTTCAGCCCCCCTGTTTCAGCCCCTCTGTTTCAGCCCCTCTGTTTCTCGCCCTATGTTTCTCGCCCTCTGTTTCAGCCCCTCTGTTTCAGTCCCTGTATTTCAGTCCCTCTGTTTCTCGCCCTCTGTTTCTCGCCCTCTGTTTCAGCCCCTCTGTGTCAGCCACTCCGTTACAGCCCCTCTGTTTCAGCCCCTCTGTTTCTCACCCTCTGTTTCTCGCCCTCTGTTTCAGCCCCTCTGTTTCAGCCCCTGTGTTTCAGCCCCTCTGTTTCAGCCCGTCTGTTTCAGCCCCTCTGTTCCTCGCCCTCTGTTTCTCTCCCTCTGTCTCAACCCCTCTGTTTCAGCCCCTCTGTTTCTCGCCCTCTGTTTCACCCCCTCTGTTTCAGCCCCTGTGTTTCAGCCCCTCAGTTTCAGCCCCTCTGTTTCAGCCTCTCTGTTTCTCGCCCTCTGTTTCAGCCCCTCGGTTTCAGCCCCTCTGTTTCAGCCCCTCTGTTTCTCGCCCTCTGTTTCTCGCCCTCTGTTTCAGCCCCTCTGTTTCAGCATCTCTGTTTCAGCCCCTCTGTTTCTCGCCCTCTGTTTCAGCCCCTGTGTTTCAGCCCCTCTGTTTCAGCCCCTCTGTTTCTCGCCCTCTGTTTCAGCCCCTCGGTTTCAGACCCTCTGTTTCAGCCCCTCTGTTGCTCGCCCTCTGTTTCTCGCCCTCTGTATCAGCCCCTTTGTTTCAGCCCCTCTGTTTCAGCCCCTGTGTTTCTCGCCCTCTTTTTCAGATCCTCTGTTTCAGACCCTCTGTTTCAGCCCCTCTGTTTCAGCCCCTCTGTTTCAGCCACTCTGTTTCTCGCCCTCTGTTTCAGCCCCTCTGGTTCTCGCCCTCTGTTTCAGCCCCTCTGTTTCAGCCCCTCTGTTTCAGCCCCTCTGTTTCTCGCCCTCTGTTTCAGCCCCTCTGTTTCAGCCCCTCTGTTTCAGCCCCTCTGTTTCTCGCCCTCTGTTTCCGCCCCTCTGTTTCAGCTACTCTGTTTCTCGCCCTCTGTTTCAGCCCCTCTTTTTCCGCCCCTCTGTTTCAGCCCCTCTGTTTCAGCCCCTCAGTTTCACCCCCTCTGTTTCTCGCCCTCTGTTTCAGCCCCTCTGTTTCAGCCCCTCTGATTCAGCCCCTCTGTTTCAGCCCCTCTGTGTGTCGCCCTCTGTTTCAGCCCCTCTGTTTCAGCCCCTCTGTTTCAGCACCTCTGTTAAAGCCCCTCTATTTCAGCCCCTCTGTTTCAGCCCCTATGTTTCAGCCCCTCTGTTTCTCGGCCCATGTTTTTCGCCCTCTGTTTCAGGCCTCTGTTTCAGTCCCTGTGTTTCAATCCCTCTGTTTCAGCCCCTCTGTTTGTCGCCCTCTGTTTCAGCCCCTCTGTTTCAGCCCCTCTGTTTCAGCACCTCTGTTTCAGCCCCTCTATTTCAGCCCCTCTGTTTCAGCCCCCCTGTTTCAGCCCCTCTGTTTCAGCCCCTCTGTTTCTCGCCCTATGTTTCTCGCCCTCTGTTTCAGCCCCTCTGTTTCAGTCCCTGTGTTTCAGTCCCTCTGTTTCTCGCCCTCTGTTTCTCGCCCTCTGTTTCAGCCCCTCAGTTTCATCCCCTCTGTTTCGCCCCCTCTGTTTCTCGCCCACTGTTTCAGCCCCTCTGTTTCAGCCCCTCTGTTTCAGCCCCTCTGTTTCAGCCCCTCTGTTTCAGGCCCTCTGTTTCAGCCCCTCTGTTTCAGCACCTCTGTTTCAGCCCCTCTATTTCAGCCCCTCCGTTTCTTGCCCTCTGTTTCAGCCCCTCTGTTTCAGCCACTCTGTTTCCCGCCCTCTGTTTCTCGCCCTCTGTTTCTCGCCCTCTGTTTCAGCCCCTCTGTGTCAGCCCCTCTGTTTCAGCCCCTCTGTTTCAGCCCCTCTGTTTCTCACCCTCTGTTTCTCGCCCTCTGTTTCACCCCCTCTGTGTCAGCCCCTCTGTTTCAGCCCCTCTGTTTCAGCCCCTCTGTTTCAGCCCCTCTGTTTCTCGCCCTCTGTTTCTCGCCCTCTGTTTCAGCCCCTCTGTGTCAGCCACTCCGTTACAGACCCTCTGTTTCAGCCGCTCTGTTTCTCACCCTCTGTTTCTCACCCTCTGTTTCTCGCCCTCTGTTTCAGCCCCTCTGTTTCAGCCCCTCTGTTTCAGCACCTCTGTTTCTCGCCCTGTGTTTCTCGCCCTCTGTTTCAGCCCCTCTGTGTCAGCCACTCCGTTACAGCCCCTCAGTTTCAGCCCCTCTGTTTTTCACCCTCTGTTTCTCGCCCTCTGTTTCAGCCCCTCTGTGTCAGCCACTCCGTTTCAGCCCCTCTCTTTCAGCCCCATCTGTTTCTCACCCTCTGTTTCTCGACCTCTGTTTCAGCCCCTCTGTTTCAGCCCCTCTGTTTCATCCCCTCTGTTTCAGCCCGTCTGTTTCATCCCCTCTGTTTCAGCCTCTCTCTTTCAGCCCCTCTGTTTCTCGCCCTCTGTTTCAGCCCCTGTGTTTCAGCCCCTCTGTTTCAGCCCCTCTGTTTCAGCCCCTCTGTTTCTCGCCATCTGTTCCAGCCCCTCGGTTTCAACCCCTCTGTTTCAGCCTCTCTGTTTCTCGCCCTCTGTTTCTCGCCCTCTGTTTCATCCCCTCTGTTTCAGCCTCTCTGTTTCAGCCTCTCTGTTTCAGCCCCTCTATTTCTCGCCCTCTGTTTCAGCCCCTGTTTTTCTCGCACTCTGTTTCTTGCCCTCTGTTTCAGCCTCTCGGTTTCAGCCCCTCTGTTTCAGCCCCTCTGTTTCAGCACCTCTGTTTCTCGCCCTCTATTTCTCGCCCTCTGTTTCAGCCCCTCTGTTTCTCACCCTCTGTTTCTCGCCCTCTGTTTCAGCCCCTCTGTTTCAGCCCCTGTGTTTCAGCCCCTCTGTTTCAGCCCGTCTGTTTCAGCCCCTCTGTTTCTCGCCCTCTGTTTCTCGCCCTCTGTCTCAGCCCCTCTGTTTCAGCCCCTCTGCTTCTCGCCCTCTGTTTCACGCCCTCTGTTTCAGCCCCTGTGTTTCAGCCCCTCTGTTTCAGCCCCTCTGTTTCAGCCCCTCTGTGTCTCGCCCTCTGTTTCAGCCCCTCGGTTTCAGCCCCTCTGTTTCAGCCCCTCTGTTTCTCGCCCTCTGTTTCTCGCCCTCTGTTTCAGCCCCTCTGTTTCAGCCTCTCTGTTTCAGCCCCTCTGTTTCTCGCCCTCTGTTGCAGCCCCTGTGTTTCAGCCCCTGTGTTTCAGCCCCTCTGTTTCAGCCCCTCTGTTTCTCGCCCTCTGTTTCAGCCCCTCGGATTCAGACCCTCTGTTTCAGCCCCTCTGTTGTTCGCCCTCTGTATCTCGCCCTCTGTATCAGCCCCTCTGTTTCAGCCCCTCTGTTTCAGCCCCTCTGTTTCAGCCCCTCTGTTTCAGCCCCTCTGTTTCAGCCCCTCTGTTTGTCGCCCTCTGTCTCAACCCCTCTGTTTCAGCCCCTCTGTTTCAGCACCTCTGTTTCAGCCCCTCTATTTCAGCCCCTCTGTTTCAGCCCCCCTGTTTCTGCCCCTCTGTTTCAGCCCCTCTGTTTCTCGCCCTATGTTTCTCGCCCTCTGTTTCAGCCCCTCTGTTTCAGTCCCTGTATTTCAGTCCCTCTGTTTCTCGCCCTCTGTTTCTCGCCCTCTGTTTCAGCCCCTCTGTGTCAGCCACTCCGTTACAGCCCCTCTGTTTCAGCCCCTCTGTTTCTCACCCTCTGTTTCTCGCCCTCTGTTTCAGCCCCTCTGTTTCAGCCCCTGTGTTTCAGCCCCTCTGTTTCAGCCCGTCTGTTTCAGCCCCTCTGTTCCTCGCCCTCTGTTTCTCTCCCTCTGTCTCAACCCCTCTGTTTCAGCCCCTCTGTTTCTCGCCCTCTGTTTCACGCCCTCTGTTTCAGCCCCTGTGTTTCAGCCCCTCAGTTTCAGCCCCTCTGTTTCAGCCTCTCTGTTTCTCGCCCTCTGTTTCATCCCCTCGGTTTCAGCCCCTCTGTTTCAGCCCCTCTGTTTCTCGCCCTCTGTTTCTCGCCCTCTGTTTCAGCCCCTCTGTTTCAGCATCTCTGTTTCAGCCCCTCTGTTTCTCGCCCTCTGTTTCAGTCCCTGTGTTTCAGCCCCTCTGTTTCAGCCCCTCTGTTTCTCGCCCTCTGTTTCAGCCCCTCGGTTTCAGACCCTCTGTTTCAGCCCCTCTGTTGTTCGCCCTCTGTTTCTCGCCCTCTGTATCAGCCCCTTTGTTTCAGCCCCTCTGTTTCAGCCCCTGTGTTTCTCGCCCTCTTTTTCAGATCCTCTGTTTCAGACCCTCTGTTTCAGCCCCTCTGTTTCAGCCCCTCTGTTTCAGCCACTCTGTTTCTCGCCCTCTGTTTCAGCCCCTCTGGTTCTCGCCCTCTGTTTCAGCCCCTCTGTTTCTCGCCCTCTGTTTCTCGCCCTCTGTTTCAGCCCCTCTGTTTCAGCCCCTCTGTTTCAGCCCCTCTGTTTCTCGCCCTCTGTTTCAGCCCCTCTGTTTCAGCCCCTCTGTTTCAGCCCCTCTGTTTCTCGCCCTCTGTTTCCGCCCCTCTGTTTCAGCTACTCTGTTTCTCGCCCTCTGTTTCAGCCCCTCTTTTTCCGCCCCTCTGTTTCAGCCCCTCTGTTTCAGCCCCTCAGTTTCACCCCCTCTGTTTCTCGCCCTCTGTTTCAGCCCCTCTGTTTCAGCCCCTCTGATTCAGCCCCTCTGTTTCAGCCCCTCTGTTTGTCGCCCTCTGTTTCAGCCCCTCTGTTTCAGCCCCTCTGTTTCAGCACCTCTGTTAAAGCCCCTCTATTTCAGCCCCTCTGTTTCAGCCCCTATGTTTCAGCCCCTCTGTTTCTCGGCCCATGTTTTTCGCCCTCTGTTTCAGGCCTCTGTTTCAGTCCCTGTGTTTCAATCCCTCTGTTTCAGCCCCTCAGTTTCAGCCCCTCTGTTTCAACCCCTCTGTTTCAGCCCCTCTGTTTCAGCCCCTCTGTTTCAACCCCTCTGTTTCAGCCCCTCTGTTTCAGCCCCTCTGTTTCTCGCCCTCTGTTTCAGCCCCTCTGTTTCAGCCCCTCTGTTTCAGCCCCTCTGTTTCTCGCCCTATGTTTCTCGCCCTCTGTTTCAGCCCCTCTGTTTCAGCCCCTGTGTTTCAGCCCCTCTGTTTCAGCCACTCTGTTTCTCGCCCTCTGTTTCAGCCCCTCTGTTTCTCGCCCTCTGTTTCAGCCCCTCTGTTTCAGCCCCTCTGTTTCAGCCCCTCTGTTTCAGCCCCTCTGTTTCTCGCCATCTGTTTCAGCCCCTCTGTTTCAGCCCCTCTGTTTCACCCCTCTGTTTGTCGCCCACTGTTTCGGCCCCTCTGTTTCAGCCCCCCTGTTTCAGCCCCTCTGTTTCAGCCCCTCTGTTTCTCGCCCTATGTTTCTCGCCCTCTGTTTCAGCCCCACTGTTTCAGTCCCTGTGTTTCTGTTCCTCTGTTTCAGACCCTCTGTTTCTCGCCCTCTGTTTCAGCCCCTCAGTTTCATCCCCTCTGTTTCTCCCCCGGTGTTTCTCTCCCACTGTTCCAGCCCCTCTGTTTCAGCCCCTCTGTTTCAGCCCCTCTGTTTCACCCCCCCTGTTTCAGGCCCTCTGTTTCAGCCCCTCTGTTTCAGCCCCTCTGTTTCAGCCCCTCCGTTTCTCGCCCTCGGTTTCTCGCCCTCTGTTTCTCGCCCTCTGTTTCAGCCCGTCTGTGTCAGCCCCTCTGTTTCAGCCCCTCTGTTTCTCACCCTCTGTTTCTCACCCTCTGTTTCTCGCCCTTTGTTTCACCCCCTCTGTGTCAGCCACTCTGTTTCAGCCCCTCTGTTTCAGCCCCTCTGTTTCTCGCCCTCTGTTTCAGCCCCTCTGTTTCAGCCCCTCTGTTTCAGCCCCTCTGTTTCTCGCCCTCTGTTTCTCGCCCTCTGTTTCAGCCCATCTGTGTCAGCCACTCCGTTACAGCCCCTCTGTTTCAGCCCCTCGGTTTCTCACCCTCTGTTTCTCGCCCTCTGTTTCAGCCCCTCTCTGTCAGCCACTCCGTTTCAGCCCCTCTGTTTCAGCCCCTCTGTTTCTCACCCTCTGTTTCTCGCCCTCTGTTTCAGCCCCTCTGTTTCAGCCCCTCTGTTTCAGCCCCTCTGTTTCAGCCCGTCTGTTTCAGCCCCTCCGTTTCTCGCCCTCTGTTTCTCGCCCTCTGTTTCATCCCCTCTGTTTCAGCCTCTCTCTTTCAGCCCCTCTGTTTCAGCCCCTCTGTTTCAGCCCCTCTGTTTCAGCCCCTCTGTTTCAGCCCGTCTGTTTCAGCCCCTCCGTTTCTCGCCCTCTGTTTCTCGCCCTCTGTTTCATCCCCTCTGTTTCAGCCTCTCTCTTTCAGCCCCTCTGTTTCTCGACCTGTGTTTCAGCCCCTCTGTTTCATCCTCTCTGTTTCAGCCTCTCTGTTTCAGCCCCTCTGTTTCTCGCCCTCTGTTTCAGCCCCTCGGTTTCAGCCCCTCTGTTTCAGCCCCTCTGTTTCAGACCCTCTGTTTCTCGCCCTCTGTTTCAGCCCCTCAGTTTCATCCCCTCTGTTTCTCCCCCTGTGTTTCTCTCCCACTGTTTCAGCCCCTCTGTTTCAGCCCCTCTGTTTCAGCCCCTCTGTTTCACCCCCCCTGTTTCAGGCCCTCTGTTTCACCCCCTCTGTTTTAGCACCTCTGTTTCAGCCCCTCTATTTCAGCCGCTCCGTTTCTTGCCCTCTGTTTCAGCCCCTCTGTTTCAGCCCCTCTGTTTCAGCCCCTCTGTTTCTCGCCATCGGTTTCTCGCCCTCTGTTTCTCGCCCTCTGTTTCAGCCCGTCTGTGTCAGCCCCTCTGTTTCAGCCCGTCTGTTTCTCACCCTCTGTTTCTCTCCCTCTGTTTCTCGACCGCTGTTTCACCCCCTCTGTGTCAGCCACTCTGTTTCAGCCCCTGTGTTTCAGCCCCTCTGTTTCTCGCCCTCTGTTTCAGCCCCTCTGTTTCAGCCCCTCTGTTTCAGCCCCTCTGTTTCTCGCCCTCTGTTTCTCGCCCTCTGTTTCAGCCCATCTGTGTCAGCCACTCCGTTACAGCCCCTCTGTTTCAGCGCCTCGGTTTCTCACCCTCTGTTTCTCGCCCTCTGTTTCAGCCCCTCTGTGTCAGCCACTCCGTTTCAGCCCCTCTGTTTCAGCCCCTCTGTTTCTCACCCTCTGTTTCTCGCCCTCTGTTTCAGCCCCTCTGTTTCAGCCCCTCTGTTTCAGCGCCTCTGTTTCAGCCCGTCTGTTTCAGCCCCTCTGTTTCTCGCCCTCTGTTTCTCGCCCTCTGTTTCATCCCCTCTGTTTCAGCCTCTCTCTTTCAGCCCCTCTGTTTCTCGCCCTCTGTTTCAGCCCCTGTGTTTCAGCCCCTCTGTTTCAGCCCCTCTGTTTCAGCCCCTCTGTTTCTCGCCATCTGTTTCAGCCCCTCGGTTTCAGCCCCTCTGTTTCAGCCTCTCTGTTTCTCGCCCTCTGTTTCTCGACCTGTGTTTCAGCCCCTCTGTTTCATCCTCTCTGTTTCAGCCTCTCTGTTTCAGCCCCTCTGTTTCTCGCCCTCTGTTTCAGCCCCTGTTTTTCTCGCCCTCTGTTTCTCGCCCTCTGTTTCAGCCACTCGGTTTCAGCCCCTCTGTTTCAGCCCCTCTGTTTCAGGCCCTCTGTTTCTCGCCCTCTGTTTCTCGCCCTCTGTTTCTCGCCCTCTGTTTCAGCCCCTCTGTTTCAGCCCCACTGTTTCTCGCCCTCTGTTTCACGCCCTCTGTTTCAGCCCCTGTGTTTCAGCCCCTCTGTTTCAGCCCCTCTGTTTCAGCCCCTCTGTTTCTCGCCCTCTGTTTCAGCCCCTCGGTTTCAGCCCCTCTGTTTCAGCCCCTCTGTTTCTCGCCCTCTGTTTCTCGCCCTCTGTTTCAGCCCTTCTGTTTCAGCCCCTCTGTTTCAGCCCCTCTGTTTCTCGCCCTCTGTTTCAGCCCCTGTGTTTCAGCCCCTCTGTTTCTCGCCCTCTGTTTCAGCCCCTCGGTTTCAGCCCCTCTGTTTCAGCCCCTGTGTTTCTCGCCCTCTGTTTCTCGCCCTCTGTTTCAGCCCCTGTGATTCAGTCCCTGTATTTCAGCCCCTCTGTTTCAGCCCCTCTGTTTCTCGCCCTCTGTTTCAGCCCCTCGCTTTCAGACCCTTTGTTTCAGCCCCTCTGTTTCTCGCCCTCTGTTTCTCGCCCTCTGTTTCAGCCCCTCTGTTTCAGCCTCTCTGTTTCTCGCCCTCTGTTCCAGCCCCTCGGTTTCACGCCCTCTGTTTCAGCCCCTGTGTTTCTCGCCCTCTGTTTCTCGCCCTCTGTTTCAGCCCCTGTGATTCAGTCCCTGTATTTCAGCCCCTCTGTTTCAGCCCCTCTGTTTCTCGCCCTCTGTTTCAGCCCCTCGCTTTCAGACCCTTTGTTTCAGCCCCTCTGTTACTCGCCCTCTGTTTCTCGCCCTCTGTTTCAGCCCCTCTGTTTCAGCCCCTCTGTTTCTCGCCCTCTGTTTCAGCCCCTCGGTTTCACGCCCTCTGTTTCAGCCCCTGTGTTTCAGCCCCTCTGTTTCAGCCCCTCTGTTTCAGCCCCTCTGTTTCTTGCCCTCTGTTTCAGCCCTCCGGTTTCAGCACCTCTGTTTCAGCCCCTCTGTTTCTCGCCCTCTGTTTCTCGCCCTCTGTTTCAGCCCCTCTGTTTCAGCCTCTCTGTTTCACCCCCTCTGTTTCTCGCCCTCTGTTTCAGCCCCTGTGTTTCAGCCCCTGTGTTTCAGCCCCTCTGTTTCAGCCCTTCTGTTTCTCGCCCTCTGTTTCAGCCCCTCTGTTTCAGCCCCTCTGTTTCAGCCCCTCTGTTTCTCTCCCTCTTTTTCAGATCCTCTGTTTCAGCCCCTCTGTTTCAGTCCCTCTGTTTCTCGCCCTCTGTTTCAGCCACTTTGTTTCTCGCCCTCTGTTTCAGCCCCTCTGTTTCTCGCCCTCTGTTTCAGCCCCTCTGTTTCTCGCCCTCTGTTTCTCGCCCTCTGTTTCAGCCCCTCTGTTTCAGCCCCTCTGTTTCAGCCCCTCTGTTTCTCGCCCTCTGTTTCAGCCCCTCGGTTTCAGCACGTCTGTTTCAGCCCCTCTGTTTCTCGCCCTTTGTTTCTCGCCCTCTGTTTCAGCCCCTCTGTTTCAGCCTCTCTGTTTCAGCCCCTCTGTTTCTTGCCCTCTGTTTCAGCCCCTGTGTTTCAGCCCCTGTGTTTCAGCCCCTCTGTTTCAGCCCCTCTGTTTCTCGCCCTCTGTTTCAGCCCCTCGGTTTCAGCCCCTCTGTTTCAGCTCCTCTGTTTCTCACCCTCTGTATCAGTCACTCTGTTTCCCGCCCTCTGTTTCAGCCCCTCTGTTTCTCGCCCTCTGTTTCAGCCCCTCTGTTTCTCGCCCTCTGTTTCTCGCCCTCTGTTTCAGCCCCTCTGTTTCAGCCCCTCTGTTTCAGCCCCTCTGTTTCAGCCCCTCTGTTTCAGCCCCTCTGTTTCTCACCCTCTGTTTCAACACCTCTGTTTCAGCCCCTCTGTTTCACGCCCTCTGTTTCAGCCCTTCTGTTTCAGCCCCTCTGTTTCAGCCCCTCTGTTTCAACCCCTCTGTTTCTAGCCCTCTGTTTCAGCCCCTCTGTTTCTGCCCCTCTGTTTCAGCCCCCTGTTTCAGCCCCTCTGTTTCTTGCCCTCTGTTTCAGCCCCTCTGTTAAAGCTCCTCTGTTTCTCGCCTTCTGTTTCAGCCCCTCTGTTTCAGCCCCTCTGTTTCTCGCCCCTCTGTTTCTCGCCCTGTGTTTCGCGCCCTCTGTTTCTCGCCCTCTGTTTCAGCCCCTCTGTTTCTCACCCTTTGTTTCAGCACCTCTGTTTCAGCCCCTCTGTTTCTCGCCCTCTGTTGCAGCCCCTCTGTTACAGTCCCTCTGTTTCAGCCCCTCTATTTCAGCCCCTCTGTTTCAGCCCCTCTGTTTCAGCCCCTCTGTTTCAGTCCGTCTGTTTCTCGCCCTATGTTTCTCGCCCTATATTTCTCGCCCTCTGTTTCAGCCCCTCTGTTTCAGTCCCTCTGTTTCAGTCCCTCTGTTTCAGCCCCTCTGTTTCAGCCCCTCTGTTTCTCGCCCTCTGTTTCAGCCCCTCTGTTTCATCCCCTCTGTTTCTTCCCCTCTGTTTCTCGCCCACTGTTTCAGCCCCTCTGTTTCAGCCCCTCTGTTTCAGCCCCGCTGTTTCAGCCCCTCTGTTTCAGGCCCTCTGTTTCAGCCACTCTGTTTCACCACCTCTTTTTCAGCCCCTCTGCTTCAGCCCCTCTGTTTCTCGCCCTCTGTTTCTCGCCCTCTGTTTCAGCCCCTCTGTTTCAGCCCCTCTGTTTCAGCCCCTCTGTTTCTCACTCTCAGTTTCATCCACTCTGTTTCACCCCCTCTGTTTCAGCCACTCTGTGTCACCCCCTCTGTTCCAGCCCCTCTGTTTCACGCCCTCTGTTTCAGCCCCTCTGTTTCAGCCACTCAGTTTCAGCCACTCTGTTTCAGCCACTCTGTTCCAGCCCCTCTGTTTCACCCCCTCTGTTTCTCGCCCTCTGTTTCAGTCCCTCTGTTTCAGCCCCTCTGTTTCAGCCCCTCTGTTACTCGCCCTCTGTTTCAGCCCCTCTGTTTCAGCCACTCTGTTTCAGCCACTCTGTTTCAGACCCTCTGTTTCAGCCCCTCAGTTTCTCGCCCTCTGTTTCAGCCCCTTTGTTTCTCGCCTTCTGTTTCAGCCCCTCTGTTTCAGCCTCTCTGTTTCTCGCCCTGTTTCAGCCCCTCTGTTTCAGCCCCTCTGTTTCTCGCCCTCTGTTTCAGCCCCTCTGTTTCAGCCCCTCTGTTTCAGCCCCTCTGTTCCTCGACCTCTGTTTCTCGCCCTCTGTTTCAGCCCCTCTGTGTCAGCCACTCCGTTACAGCCCCTCTGTTTCATCCCCTCTGTTTCTCACCCTCTGTTTCTCGCCCTCTGTTTCAGCCCCTCTGTTTCAGCCCCTGTGTTTCAGCCCCGATGTTTCAGCCCCTCTGTTTCAGGCCCTCTGTTTCAGCCACTCTGTTTCACCACCTCTTTTTCAGCCCCTCTGCTTCAGCCCCTCTGTTTCTCGCCCTCTGTTTCTCGCCCTCTGTTTCAGCCCCTCTGTTTCAGCCCCTCTGTTTCAGCCCCTCTGTTTCTCACTCTCAGTTTCAGCAACTCTGTTTCACCCCCTCTGTTTCAGCCACTCTGTGTCACCCCCTCTGTTCCAGCCCCTCTGTTTCACGCCCTCTGTTTCAGCCCCTCTGTTTCAGCCACTCTGTTTCAGCCACTCTGTTTCAGCCACTCTGTTCCAGCCCCTCTGTTTCACCCCCTCTGTTTCTCGCCCTCTGTTTCAGTCCCTCTGTTTCAGCCCCTCTGTTTCAGCCCCTCTGTTACTCGCCTTCTGTTTCAGCCCCTCTGTTTCAGCCACTCTGTTTCAGCCACTCTGTTTCAGACCCTCTGTTTCAGCCCCTCAGTTTCTCGCCCTCTGTTTCAGCCCCTTTGTTTCTCGCCTTCTGTTTCAGCCCCTCTGTTTCAGCCTCTCTGTTTCTCGCCCTGTTTCAGCCCCTCTGTTTCAGCCCCTCTGTTTCTCGCCCTCTGTTTCAGCCCCTCTGTTTCAGCCCCTCTGTTTCTCGCCCTCTGTTTCTCGCCCTCTGTTTCAGCCCCTCTCTGTCAGCCACTCCGTTACAGCCCCTCTGTTTCATCCCCTCTGTTTCTCACCCTCTGTTTCTCGCCCTCTGTTTCAGCCCCTCTTTTTCAGCCCCTGTGTTTCAGCCCCTCTGTTTCAGCCCGTCTGTTTCAGCCCCTCTGTTTCTCGCCCTCTGTTTCTCGCCCTCTGTTTCAGCCCCTCTGTTTCAGCCCCTCTGTTTCTCGCCATCTGTTTCACGCCCTCTGTTTCAGCCCCTGTGTTTCAGCCCCTCTGTTTCAGCCCCTCTGTTTCAGCCCCTCTGTTTCTCGCCCTCTGTTTCAGCCCCTCTGTTTCAGCCTCTCTGTTTCAGCACCTCTGTTTCTCGCCCTCTGTTTCAGCCCCTGTGTTTCAGCCCCTGTGTTTCAGCCCCTCTGTTTCAGCCCCTCTGTTTCTCGCCCTCTGTTTCAGCCCCTCGGTTTCAGACCCTCTGTTTCAGCCCCTCTGTTTCTCGCCCTCTGTTTCTCGCCCTCTGTATCAGCACCTCTGTTTCAGCCCCTCTGTTTCAGCCCCTCTGTTTCTCGCCCTCTTTTTCAGATCCTCTGTTTCAGCCCCTCTGTTTCAGCCCCTCTGTTTCTCGCCCTCTGTTTCAGCCACTTTGTTTCTCGCCCTCTGTTTCAGCCCCTCTGTTTATCGCCCTCTGTTTCAGCCCCTCTGTTTCTCGCCCTCTGTTTCTCGCCCTCTGTTTCAGCCCCTCTGTTTCTCGCCCTCTGATTCAGCCCCTCGGTTTCAGCCCCTCTGTTTTTGCCCCTCTGTTTCTCGCCCTCTGTTTCTCGCCCTGTGTTTCTCGCCCTCTGTTTCTCGCCCTCTGTTTCAGCCCCTCTGTTTCTCGCCCTTTGTTTCAGCACCTCTGTTTCAGCCCCTCTGTTTCTCGCCCTCTGTTTCAGCCCCTCTGTTTCAGCCCCTCTGTTTCAGCCCCTCTGTTTGTCGCCCTCTGTTTCAGCCCCTCTGTTTCAGCCCCTCTGTTTCAGCACCTCTGTTTCAGCCCCTCTATTTCAGCCCCTCTGTTTCAGCCCCTCTGTTTCAGCCCCTCTGTTTCTCGCCCTATGTTTCTCGCCCTATGTTTCTCGCCCTCTGTTTCAGCCCCTCTGTTTCAGTCCCTCTGTTTCAGTCCCTCTGTTTCAGCCCCTCTGTTTAAGCCCCTGTGTTTCTCGCCCTCTGTTTCAGCCCCTCTGTTTCATCCCCTCTGTTTCTCCCCCTCTGTTTCTCGCCCACTGTTTCAGCCCCTCTGTTTCAGCCCCTCTGTTTCAGCCCCGCTGTTTCAGCCCCTGTGTTTCAGGCCCTCTGTTTCAGCCCCTCTGTTTCAGCACCTCTGTTTCAGCCCCTCTGTTTCAGCCCCTCCGTTTCTCGCCCTCAGTTTCAGCCCCTCTGTTTCAGCCCCTCTGTTTCAGCCCCTCTGTTTCTCGCCCTCTGTTTCTCGCCCTCTGTTTCAGCCCCTCTGTTTCAGCCCCTCTGTTTATCGCCCTCTGTTTCAGCCCCTCTGTTTCTCGCCCTCTGTTTCTCGCCCTCTGTTTCAGCCCCTCTGTTTCAGCCCCTCTGTTTCAGCCCTTCTGTTTCAGCCCCTCTGTTTCTCGCCCTCTGTTTCAGCCCCTCGGTTTCAGCCCCTCTGTTTCAGCCCCTCTGTTTCTCGCCCTGTGTTTCTCGCCCTGTGTTTCTCGCCCTCTGTTTCTCGCCCTCTGTTTCAGCCCCTCTGTTTCTCGCCCTTTGTTTCAGCTCCTCTGTTTCAGCCCCTCTGTTTCTCGCCCTCTGTTTCAGCCCCTCTGTTTCAGCCCCTCTGTTTCAGCCCCTCTGTTTGTCGCCCTCTGTTTCAGCCCCTCTGTTTCAGCCCCTCTGTTTCAGCACCTCTGTTTCAGCCCCTCTATTTCAGCCCCTCTGTTTCAGCCCCTCTGTTTCAGCCCCTCTGTTTCTCGCCCTATGTTTCTCGCCCTATGTTTCTCGCCCTCTGTTTAAGCCCCTCTGTTTCAGTCCCTCTGTTTCAGTCCCTCTGTTTCAGCCCCTCTGTTTAAGCCCCTGTGTTTCTCGCCCTCTGTTTCAGCCCCTCTGTTTCATCCCCTCTGTTTCTCCCCCTCTGTTTCTCGCCCACTGTTTCAGCCCCTCTGTTTCAGCCCCTCTGTTTCAGCCACGCTGTTTCAGCCCCTCTGTTTCAGGCCCTCAATTTCAGCCCCTCTGTTTCAGCACCTCTGTTTCAGCCCCTCTGTTTCAGCCCCTCCGTTTCTCGCCCTCAGTTTCAGCCCCTCTGTTTCAGCCCCTCTGTTTCAGCCCCTCTGTTTCTCGCCCTCTGTTTCTCGCCCTCAGTTTCAGCCCCTCTGTTTCAGCCCCTCTGTTTCAGCCCCTCTGTTTCAGCCACTTTGTGTCAGCCCCTCTGTTCCATGCCCTCTGTTTCAGCCCCTCTGTTTCAGCCACTCTGTTTCAGCCACTCTGTTTCAGCCATTCTGTTTCAGCCCCTCTGTTTCAGCCCCTCTGTTTCTCGCCCTCTGTTTCAGCCCCTCGGTTTCACGCCCTCTGTTTCAGCCCCTGTGTTTCAGCCCCTCTGTTTCAGCCCCTCTGTTTCAGCCCCTCTGTTTCTCGCCCTCTGTTTCAGCCCTCCGGTTTCAGCACCTCTGTTTCAGCCCCTCTGTTTCTCGCCCTCTGTTTCTCGCCCTCTGTTTCAGCCCCTCTGTTTCAGCCTCTCTGTTTCACCCCCTCTGTTTCTCGCCCTCTGTTTCAGCCCCTGTGTTTCAGCCCCTGTGTTTCAGCCCCTCTGTTTCAGCCCTTCTGTTTCTCGCCCTCTGTTTCAGCCCCTCTGTTTCAGCCCCTCTGTTTCAGCCCCTCTGTTTCTCGCCCTCTTTTTCAGATCCTCTGTTTCAGCCCCTCTGTTTCAGTCCCTCTGTTTCTCGCCCTCTGTTTCAGCCACTTTGTTTCTCGCCGTCTGTTTCAGCCCCTCTGTTTCTCGCCCTCTGTTTCAGCCCCTCTGTTTCTCGCCCTCTGTTTCTCGCCCTCTGTTTCAGCCCCTCTGTTTCAGCCCCTCTGTTTCAGCCCCTCTGTTTCTCGCCCTCTGTTTCAGCCCCTCGGTTTCAGCACCTCTGTTTCAGCCCCTCTGTTTCTCGCCCTTTGTTTCTCGCCCTCTGTTTCAGCCCCTCTGTTTCAGCCTCTCTGTTTCAGCCCCTCTGTTTCTTGCCCTCTGTTTCAGCCCCTGTGTTTCAGCCCCTGTGTTTCAGCCCCTCTGTTTCAGCCCCTCTGTTTCTCGCCCTCTGTTTCAGCCCCTCGGTTTCAGCCCCTCTGTTTCAGCCCCTCTGTTTCTCACCCTCTGTATCAGTCACTCTGTTTCCCGCCCTCTGTTTCAGCCCCTCTGTTTCTCGCCCTCTGTTTCAGCCCCTCTGTTTCTCGCCCTCTGTTTCTCGCCCTCTGTTTCAGCCCCTCTGTTTCAGCCCCTCTGTTTCAGCCCCTCTGTTTCAGCCCCTCTGTTTCAGCCCCTCTGTTTCTCGCCCTCTGTTTCAACACCTCTGTTTCAGCCCCTCTGTTTCACGCCCTCTGTTTCAGCCCTTCTGTTTCAGCCCCTCTGTTTCAGCCCCTCTGTTTCAACCCCTCTGTTTCTAGCCCTCTGTTTCAGCCCCTCTGTTTCTGCCCCTCTGTTTCAGCCCCCTGTTTCAGCCCCTCTGTTTCTTGCCCTCTGTTTCAGCCCCTCTGTTAAAGCTCCTCTGTTTCTCGCCTTCTGTTTCAGCCCCTCTGTTTCAGCCCCTCTGTTTCTCGCCCCTCTGTTTCTCGCCCTGTGTTTCGCGCCCTCTGTTTCTCGCCCTCTGTTTCAGCCCCTCTGTTTCTCACCCTTTGTTTCAGCACCTCTGTTTCAGCCCCTCTGTTTCTCGCCCTCTGTTTCAGCCCCTCTGTTACAGTCCCTCTGTTTCAGCCCCTCTATTTCAGCCCCTCTGTTTCAGCCCCTCTGTTTCAGCCCCTCTGTTTTAGTCCGTCTGTTTCTCGCCCTATGTTTCTCGCCCTATATTTCTCGCCCTCTGTTTCAGCCCCTCTGTTTCAGTCCCTCTGTTTCAGTCCCTCTGTTTCAGCCTCTCTGTTTCAGCCCCTCTGTTTCTTGCCCTCTGTTTCAGCCCCTGTGTTTCAGCCCCTGTGTTTCAGCCCCTCTGTTTCAGCCCCTCTGTTTCTCGCCCTCTGTTTCAGCCCCTCGGTTTCAGCCCCTCTGTTTCAGCCCCTCTGTTTCTCGCCCCTCTGTTTCTCGCCCTGTGTTTCGCGCCCTCTGTTTCTCGCCCTCTGTTTCAGCCCCTCTGTTTCTCACCCTTTGTTTCAGCACCTCTGTTTCAGCCCCTCTGTTTCTCGCCCTCTGTTTCAGCCCCTCTGTTACAGTCCCTCTGTTTCAGCCCCTCTATTTCAGCCCCTCTGTTTCAGCCCCTCTGTTTCAGCCCCTCTGTTTTAGTCCGTCTGTTTCTCGCCCTATGTTTCTCGCCCTATATTTCTCGCCCTCTGTTTCAGCCCCTCTGTTTCAGTCCCTCTGTTTCAGTCCCTCTGTTTCAGCCTCTCTGTTTCAGCCCCTCTGTTTCTTGCCCTCTGTTTCAGCCCCTGTGTTTCAGCCCCTGTGTTTCAGCCCCTCTGTTTCAGCCCCTCTGTTTCTCGCCCTCTGTTTCAGCCCCTCGGTTTCAGCCCCTCTGTTTCAGCTCCTCTGTTTCTCACCCTCTGAATCAGTCACTCTGTTTCCCGCCCTCTGTTTCAGCCCCTCTGTTTCTCGCCCTCTGTTTCAGCCCCTCTGTTTCTCGCCCTCTGTTTCTCGCCCTCTGTTTCAGCCCCTCTGTTTCAGCCCCTCTGTTTCAGCCCCTCTGTTTCAGCCCCTCTGTTTCAGCCCCTCTGTTTCTCGCCCTCTGTTTCAACACCTCTGTTTCAGCCCCTCTGTTTCACGCCCTCTGTTTCAGCCCTTCTGTTTCAGCCCCTCTGTTTCAGCCCCTCTGTTTCAACCCCTCTGTTTCTAGCCCTCTGTTTCAGCCCCTCTGTTTCTGCCCCTCTGTTTCAGCCCCCTGTTTCAGCCCCTCTGTTTCTTGCCCTCTGTTTCAGCCCCTCTGTTAAAGCTCCTCTGTTTCTCGCCTTCTGTTTCAGCCCCTCTGTTTCAGCCCCTCTGTTTCTCGCCCCTCTGTTTCTCGCCCTGTGTTTCGCGCCCTCTGTTTCTCGCCCTCTGTTTCAGCCCCTCTGTTTCTCACCCTTTGTTTCAGCACCTCTGTTTCAGCCCCTCTGTTTCTCGCCCTCTGTTGCAGCCCCTCTGTTACAGTCCCTCTGTTTCAGCCCCTCTATTTCAGCCCCTCTGTTTCAGCCCCTCTGTTTCAGCCCCTCTGTTTCAGTCCGTCTGTTTCTCGCCCTATGTTTCTCGCCCTATATTTCTCGCCCTCTGTTTCAGCCCCTCTGTTTCAGTCCCTCTGTTTCAGTCCCTCTGTTTCAGCCCCTCTGTTTCAGCCCCTCTGTTTCTCGCCCTCTGTTTCAGCCCCTCTGTTTCATCCCCTCTGTTTCTTCCCCTCTGTTTCTCGCCCACTGTTTCAGCCCCTCTGTTTCAGCCCCTCTGTTTCAGCCCCGCTGTTTCAGCCCCTCTGTTTCAGGCCCTCTGTTTCAGCCACTCTGTTTCACCACCTCTTTTTCAGCCCCTCTGCTTCAGCCCCTCTGTTTCTCGCCCTCTGTTTCTCGCCCTCTGTTTCAGCCCCTCTGTTTCAGCCCCTCTGTTTCAGCCCCTCTGTTTCTCACTCTCAGTTTCATCCACTCTGTTTCACCCCCTCTGTTTCAGCCACTCTGTGTCACCCCCTCTGTTCCAGCCCCTCTGTTTCACGCCCTCTGTTTCAGCCCCTCTGTTTCAGCCACTCAGTTTCAGCCACTCTGTTTCAGCCACTCTGTTCCAGCCCCTCTGTTTCACCCCCTCTGTTTCTCGCCCTCTGTTTCAGTCCCTCTGTTTCAGCCCCTCTGTTTCAGCCCCTCTGTTACTCGCCCTCTGTTTCAGCCCCTCTGTTTCAGCCACTCTGTTTCAGCCACTCTGTTTCAGACCCTCTGTTTCAGCCCCTCAGTTTCTCGCCCTCTGTTTCAGCCCCTTTGTTTCTCGCCTTCTGTTTCAGCCCCTCTGTTTCAGCCTCTCTGTTTCTCGCCCTGTTTCAGCCCCTCTGTTTCAGCCCCTCTGTTTCTCGCCCTCTGTTTCAGCCCCTCTGTTTCAGCCCCTCTGTTTCAGCCCCTCTGTTCCTCGACCTCTGTTTCTCGCCCTCTGTTTCAGCCCCTCTGTGTCAGCCACTCCGTTACAGCCCCTCTGTTTCATCCCCTCTGTTTCTCACCCTCTGTTTCTCGCCCTCTGTTTCAGCCCCTCTGTTTCAGCCCCTGTGTTTCAGCCCCGATGTTTCAGCCCCTCTGTTTCAGGCCCTCTGTTTCAGCCACTCTGTTTCACCACCTCTTTTTCAGCCCCTCTGCTTCAGCCCCTCTGTTTCTCGCCCTCTGTTTCTCGCCCTCTGTTTCAGCCCCTCTGTTTCAGCCCCTCTGTTTCAGCCCCTCTGTTTCTCACTCTCAGTTTCAGCAACTCTGTTTCACCCCCTCTGTTTCAGCCACTCTGTGTCACCCCCTCTGTTCCAGCCCCTCTGTTTCACGCCCTCTGTTTCAGCCCCTCTGTTTCAGCCACTCTGTTTCAGCCACTCTGTTTCAGCCACTCTGTTCCAGCCCCTCTGTTTCACCCCCTCTGTTTCTCGCCCTCTGTTTCAGTCCCTCTGTTTCAGCCCCTCTGTTTCAGCCCCTCTGTTACTCGCCTTCTGTTTCAGCCCCTCTGTTTCAGCCACTCTGTTTCAGCCACTCTGTTTCAGACCCTCTGTTTCAGCCCCTCAGTTTCTCGCCCTCTGTTTCAGCCCCTTTGTTTCTCGCCTTCTGTTTCAGCCCCTCTGTTTCAGCCTCTCTGTTTCTCGCCCTGTTTCAGCCCCTCTGTTTCAGCCCCTCTGTTTCTCGCCCTCTGTTTCAGCCCCTCTGTTTCAGCCCCTCTGTTTCAGCCCCTCTGTTTCTCGCCCTCTGTTTCTCGCCCTCTGTTTCAGCCCCTCTCTGTCAGCCACTCCGTTACAGCCCCTCTGTTTCATCCCCTCTGTTTCTCACCCTCTGTTTCTCGCCCTCTGTTTCAGCCCCTCTTTTTCAGCCCCTGTGTTTCAGCCCCTCTGTTTCAGCCCGTCTGTTTCAGCCCCTCTGTTTCTCGCCCTCTGTTTCTCGCCCTCTGTTTCAGCCCCTCTGTTTCAGCCCCTCTGTTTCTCGCCATCTGTTTCACGCCCTCTGTTTCAGCCCCTGTGTTTCAGCCCCTCTGTTTCAGCCCCTCTGTTTCAGCCCCTCTGTTTCTCGCCCTCTGTTTCAGCCCCTCTGTTTCAGCCTCTCTGTTTCAGCACCTCTGTTTCTCGCCCTCTGTTTCAGCCCCTGTGTTTCAGCCCCTGTGTTTCAGCCCCTCTGTTTCAGCCCCTCTGTTTCTCGCCCTCTGTTTCAGCCCCTCGGTTTCAGACCCTCTGTTTCAGCCCCTCTGTTTCTCGCCCTCTGTTTCTCGCCCTCTGTATCAGCACCTCTGTTTCAGCCCCTCTGTTTCAGCCCCTCTGTTTCTCGCCCTCTTTTTCAGATCCTCTGTTTCAGCCCCTCTGTTTCAGCCCCTCTGTTTCTCGCCCTCTGTTTCAGCCACTTTGTTTCTCGCCCTCTGTTTCAGCCCCTCTGTTTATCGCCCTCTGTTTCAGCCCCTCTGTTTCTCGCCCTCTGTTTCTCGCCCTCTGTTTCAGCCCCTCTGTTTCTCGCCCTCTGATTCAGCCCCTCGGTTTCAGCCCCTCTGTTTTTGCCCCTCTGTTTCTCGCCCTCTGTTTCTCGCCCTGTGTTTCTCGCCCTCTGTTTCTCGCCCTCTGTTTCAGCCCCTCTGTTTCTCGCCCTTTGTTTCAGCACCTCTGTTTCAGCCCCTCTGTTTCTCGCCCTCTGTTTCAGCCCCTCTGTTTCAGCCCCTCTGTTTCAGCCCCTCTGTTTGTCGCCCTCTGTTTCAGCCCCTCTGTTTCAGCCCCTCTGTTTCAGCACCTCTGTTTCAGCCCCTCTATTTCAGCCCCTCTGTTTCAGCCCCTCTGTTTCAGCCCCTCTGTTTCTCGCCCTATGTTTCTCGCCCTATGTTTCTCGCCCTCTGTTTCAGCCCCTCTGTTTCAGTCCCTCTGTTTCAGTCCCTCTGTTTCAGCCCCTCTGTTTAAGCCCCTGTGTTTCTCGCCCTCTGTTTCAGCCCCTCTGTTTCATCCCCTCTGTTTCTCCCCCTCTGTTTCTCGCCCACTGTTTCAGCCCCTCTGTTTCAGCCCCTCTGTTTCAGCCCCGCTGTTTCAGCCCCTGTGTTTCAGGCCCTCTGTTTCAGCCCCTCTGTTTCAGCACCTCTGTTTCAGCCCCTCTGTTTCAGCCCCTCCGTTTCTCGCCCTCAGTTTCAGCCCCTCTGTTTCAGCCCCTCTGTTTCAGCCCCTCTGTTTCTCGCCCTCTGTTTCTCGCCCTCTGTTTCAGCCCCTCTGTTTCAGCCCCTCTGTTTATCGCCCTCTGTTTCAGCCCCTCTGTTTCTCGCCCTCTGTTTCTCGCCCTCTGTTTCAGCCCCTCTGTTTCAGCCCCTCTGTTTCAGCCCTTCTGTTTCAGCCCCTCTGTTTCTCGCCCTCTGTTTCAGCCCCTCGGTTTCAGCCCCTCTGTTTCAGCCCCTCTGTTTCTCGCCCTGTGTTTCTCGCCCTGTGTTTCTCGCCCTCTGTTTCTCGCCCTCTGTTTCAGCCCCTCTGTTTCTCGCCCTTTGTTTCAGCTCCTCTGTTTCAGCCCCTCTGTTTCTCGCCCTCTGTTTCAGCCCCTCTGTTTCAGCCCCTCTGTTTCAGCCCCTCTGTTTGTCGCCCTCTGTTTCAGCCCCTCTGTTTCAGCCCCTCTGTTTCAGCACCTCTGTTTCAGCCCCTCTATTTCAGCCCCTCTGTTTCAGCCCCTCTGTTTCAGCCCCTCTGTTTCTCGCCCTATGTTTCTCGCCCTATGTTTCTCGCCCTCTGTTTAAGCCCCTCTGTTTCAGTCCCTCTGTTTCAGTCCCTCTGTTTCAGCCCCTCTGTTTAAGCCCCTGTGTTTCTCGCCCTCTGTTTCAGCCCCTCTGTTTCATCCCCTCTGTTTCTCCCCCTCTGTTTCTCGCCCACTGTTTCAGCCCCTCTGTTTCAGCCCCTCTGTTTCAGCCACGCTGTTTCAGCCCCTCTGTTTCAGGCCCTCAATTTCAGCCCCTCTGTTTCAGCACCTCTGTTTCAGCCCCTCTGTTTCAGCCCCTCCGTTTCTCGCCCTCAGTTTCAGCCCCTCTGTTTCAGCCCCTCTGTTTCAGCCCCTCTGTTTCTCGCCCTCTGTTTCTCGCCCTCAGTTTCAGCCCCTCTGTTTCACCCCCTCTGTTTCTCGCCCTCTGTTTCAGCCCCTGTGTTTCAGCCCCTGTGTTTCAGCCCCTCTGTTTCAGCCCTTCTGTTTCTCGCCCTCTGTTTCAGCCCCTCTGTTTCAGCCCCTCTGTTTCAGCCCCTCTGTTTCTCGCCCTCTTTTTCAGATCCTCTGTTTCAGCCCCTCTGTTTCAGTCCCTCTGTTTCTCGCCCTCTGTTTCAGCCACTTTGTTTCTCGCCGTCTGTTTCAGCCCCTCTGTTTCTCGCCCTCTGTTTCAGCCCCTCTGTTTCTCGCCCTCTGTTTCTCGCCCTCTGTTTCAGCCCCTCTGTTTCAGCCCCTCTGTTTCAGCCCCTCTGTTTCTCGCCCTCTGTTTCAGCCCCTCGGTTTCAGCACCTCTGTTTCAGCCCCTCTGTTTCTCGCCCTTTGTTTCTCGCCCTCTGTTTCAGCCCCTCTGTTTCAGCCTCTCTGTTTCAGCCCCTCTGTTTCTTGCCCTCTGTTTCAGCCCCTGTGTTTCAGCCCCTGTGTTTCAGCCCCTCTGTTTCAGCCCCTCTGTTTCTCGCCCTCTGTTTCAGCCCCTCGGTTTCAGCCCCTCTGTATCAGCCCCTCTGTTTCTCACCCTCTGTATCAGTCACTCTGTTTCCCGCCCTCTGTTTCAGCCCCTCTGTTTCTCGCCCTCTGTTTCAGCCCCTCTGTTTCTCGCCCTCTGTTTCTCGCCCTCTGTTTCAGCCCCTCTGTTTCAGCCCCTCTGTTTCAGCCCCTCTGTTTCAGCCCCTCTGTTTCAGCCCCTCTGTTTCTCGCCCTCTGTTTCAACACCTCTGTTTCAGCCCCTCTGTTTCACGCCCTCTGTTTCAGCCCTTCTGTTTCAGCCCCTCTGTTTCAGCCCCTCTGTTTCAACCCCTCTGTTTCTAGCCCTCTGTTTCAGCCCCTCTGTTTCTGCCCCTCTGTTTCAGCCCCCTGTTTCAGCCCCTCTGTTTCTTGCCCTCTGTTTCAGCCCCTCTGTTAAAGCTCCTCTGTTTCTCGCCTTCTGTTTCAGCCCCTCTGTTTCAGCCCCTCTGTTTCTCGCCCCTCTGTTTCTCGCCCTGTGTTTCGCGCCCTCTGTTTCTCGCCCTCTGTTTCAGCCCCTCTGTTTCTCACCCTTTGTTTCAGCACCTCTGTTTCAGCCCCTCTGTTTCTCGCCCTCTGTTTCAGCCCCTCTGTTACAGTCCCTCTGTTTCAGCCCCTCTATTTCAGCCCCTCTGTTTCAGCCCCTCTGTTTCAGCCCCTCTGTTTTAGTCCGTCTGTTTCTCGCCCTATGTTTCTCGCCCTATATTTCTCGCCCTCTGTTTCAGCCCCTCTGTTTCAGTCCCTCTGTTTCAGTCCCTCTGTTTCAGCCCCTCTGTTTCAGCCCCTCTGTTTCTCGCCCTCTGTTTCAGCCCCTCTGTTTCATCCCCTCTGTTTCTTCCCCTCTGTTTCTCGCCCACTGTTTCAGCCCCTCTGTTTCAGCCCCTCTGTTTCAGCCCCGCTGTTTCAGCCCCTCTGTTTCAGGCCCTCTGTTTCAGCCACTCTGTTTCACCACCTCTTTTTCAGCCCCTCTGCTTCAGCCCCTCTGTTTCTCGCCCTCTGTTTCTCGCCCTCTGTTTCAGCCCCTCTGTTTCAGCCCCTCTGTTTCAGCCCCTCTGTTTCTCACTCTCAGTTTCATCCACTCTGTTTCACCCCCTCTGTTTCAGCCACTCTGTGTCACCCCCTCTGTTCCAGCCCCTCTGTTTCACGCCCTCTGTTTCAGCCCCTCTGTTTCAGCCACTCAGTTTCAGCCACTCTGTTTCAGCCACTCTGTTCCAGCCCCTCTGTTTCACCCCCTCTGTTTCTCGCCCTCTGTTTCAGTCCCTCTGTTTCAGCCCCTCTGTTTCAGCCCCTCTGTTACTCGCCCTCTGTTTCAGCCCCTCTGTTTCAGCCACTCTGTTTCAGCCACTCTGTTTCAGACCCTCTGTTTCAGCCCCTCAGTTTCTCGCCCTCTGTTTCAGCCCCTTTGTTTCTCGCCTTCTGTTTCAGCCCCTCTGTTTCAGCCTCTCTGTTTCTCGCCCTGTTTCAGCCCCTCTGTTTCAGCCCCTCTGTTTCTCGCCCTCTGTTTCAGCCCCTCTGTTTCAGCCCCTCTGTTTCAACCCCTCTGTTCCTCGACCTCTGTTTCTCGCCCTCTGTTTCAGCCCCTCTGTGTCAGCCACTCCGTTACAGCCCCTCTGTTTCATCCCCTCTGTTTCTCACCCTCTGTTTCTCGCCCTCTGTTTCAGCCCCTCTGTTTCAGCCCCTGTGTTTCAGCCCCGATGTTTCAGCCCCTCTGTTTCAGGCCCTCTGTTTCAGCCACTCTGTTTCACCACCTCTTTTTCAGCCCCTCTGCTTCAGCCCCTCTGTTTCTCGCCCTCTGTTTCTCGCCCTCTGTTTCAGCCCCTCTGTTTCAGCCCCTCTGTTTCAGCCCCTCTGTTTCTCACTCTCAGTTTCTGCCACTCTGTTTCACCCCCTCTGTTTCAGCCACTCTGTGTCACCCCCTCTGTTCCAGCCCCTCTGTTTCACGCCCTCTGTTTCAGCCCCTCTGTTTCAGCCACTCTGTTTCAGCCACTCTGTTTCAGCCACTCTGTTCCAGCCCCTCTGTTTCACCCCCTCTGTTTCTCGCCCTCTGTTTCAGTCCCTCTGTTTCAGCCCCTCTGTTTCAGCCCCTCTGTTACTCGCCCTCTGTTTCAGCCCCTTTGTTTCAGCCTCTCTGTTTCAGCCCCTCTGTTTCAGCCCCTCTGTTTCAGCCCCTCTGTTTCTCGCCCTCTGTTTCTCGCCCTCTGTTTCAGCCCCTCTTTTTCAGCCCCTGTGTTTCAGCCCCTCTGTTTCAGCCCGTCTGTTTCAGCCCCTCTGTTTCTCGCCCTCTGTTTCTCGCCCTCTGTTTCAGCCCCTCTGTTTCAGCCCCTCTGTTTCTCGCCATCTGTTTCACGCCCTCTGTTTCAGCCCCTGTGTTTCAGCCCCTCTGTTTCAGCCCCTCTGTTTCAGCCCCTCTGTTTCAGCCTCTCTGTTTCAGCACCTCTGTTTCTCGCCCTCTGTTTCAGCCCCTGTGTTTCAGCCCCTGTGTTTCAGCCCCTCTGTTTCAGCCCCTCTGTTTCTCGCCCTCTGTTTCAGCCCCTCGGTTTCAGACCCTCTGTTTCAGCCCCTCTGTTTCTCGCCCTCTGTTTCTCGCCCTCTGTATCAGCCCCTCTGTTTCAGCCCCTCTGTTTCAGCCCCTCTGTTTCTCGCCCTCTTTTTCAGATCCTCTGTTTCAGCCCCTCTGTTTCAGCCCCTCTGTTTCTCGCCCTCTGTTTCAGCCACTTTGTTTCTCGCCCTCTGTTTCAGCCCCTCTGTTTATCGCCCTCTGTTTCAGCCCCTCTGTTTCTCGCCCTCTGTTTCTCGCCCTCTGTTTCAGCCCCTCTGTTTCAGCCCCTCTGTTTCAGCCCCTCTGTTTCAGCCCCTCTGTTTCTCGCCCTCTGTTTCAGCCCCTCGGTTTCAGCCCCTCTGTTTCAGCCCCTCTGTTTCTCGCCCTCTGTTTCTCGCCCTGTGTTTCTCGCCCTCTGTTTCTCGCCCACTGTTTCAGCCCCTCTGTTTCTCGCCCTTTGTTTCAGCACCTCTGTTTCAGCCCCTCTGTTTCTCGCCCTCTGTTTCAGCCCCTCTGTTTCAGCCCCTCTGTTTCAGCCCCTCTGTTTGTCGCCCTCTGTTTCAGCTCCTCTGTTTCAGCCCCTCTGTTTCAGCACCTCTGTTTCAGCCCCTCTATTTCAGCCCCTCTGTTTCAGCCCCTCTGTTTCAGCCCCTCTGTTTCTCGCACTCTGTTTCTCCCCCTCTGTTTCTCGCCCACTGTTTCAGCCCCTCTGTTTCAGCCCCTCTGTTTCAGCCCCGCTGTTTCAGCCCCTCTGTTTCAGCACCTCTGTTTCAGTCCCTCTGTTTCAGCCCCTCCGTTTCTCGCCCTCAGTTTCAGCCCCTCTGTTTCAGCCCCTCTGTTTCTCGCCCTCTGTTTCTCGCCCTCTGTTTCAGCCCCTCTGTTTCAGCCCCTCTGTTTCAGCCCCTCTGTTTCAGCCCCTCTGTTTCAGCCACTTTGTGTCAGCCCCTGTGTTTCATGCCCTCTGTTTCAGCCCCTCTGTTTCAGCCACTCTGTTTCAGCCACTCTGCTTCAGCCATTCTGTTTCAGCCCCTCTGTTTCAGACCCTCTGTTTCTCGCCCTCTGTTTCAGCCCCTCGGTTTCACGCCCTCTGTTTCAGCCCCTGTGTTTCAGCCCCTCTGTTTCAGCCCCTCTGTTTCAGCCCCTCTGTTTCTCGCCCTCTGTTTCAGCCCCCCGGTTTCAGCCCCTCTGTTTCAGCCCCTCTGTTTCTCGCCCTCTGTTTCTCGCCCTCTGTTTCAGCCCCTGTGTTTCAGCCCCTCTGTTTCAGCCCCTCTGTTTCTCGCCCTCTGTTTCTCGCCCTCTGTGTCAGCCCCTCTGTTTCAGCCCCTCTGTTTCAGCCCCTGTCTTTCTCGCCCTCTTTTTCAGATCCTCTGTTTCAGCCCCTCTGTTTCAGCCCCTCTGTTTCTCGCCCTCTGTTTCAGCCACTTTGTTTCTCGCCCTCTGTTTCAGCCCCTCTGTTTCTCGCCCTCTGTTTCAGCCCCTCTGTTTCTCGCCCTCTGTTTCTCGCCCTCTGTTTCAGCCCCTCTGTTTCAGCCCCTCTGTTTCAGCCCCTCTGTTTCTCGCCCTCTGTTTCAGCCCCTCGGTTTCAGCCCCTCTGTTTCAGCCCCTCAGTTTCTCGCCTGTGTTTCTCGCCCTCTGTTTCAGCCCCTCTGTTTCAGCCTCTCTGTTTCAGGGCCTCTGTTTCTTGCCCTCTGTTTCAGCCCCTGTGTTTCAGCCCCTGTGTTTCAGCCCCTCTGTTTCAGCCCCTCTGTTTCTCGCCCTCTGTTTCAGCCCCTCGGTTTCAGCCCCTCTGTTTCAGCCCCTCTGTTTCTCACCCTCTGTATCAGTCACTCTGTTTCCCGCCCTCTGTTTCAGCCCCTCTGTTTCTCGCCCTCTGTTTCAGCCCCTCTGTTTCTCGCCCTCTGTTTCTCGCCCTCTGTTTCAGCCCCTCTGTTTCAGCCCCTCTGTTTCTCGCCCTCTGTTTCAGCCCCTCTGTTTCAGCCCCTCTGTTTCAGCCCCTCTGTTTCTCGCCCTCTGTTTCAACACCTCTGTTTCAGCCCCTCTGTTTCTCGCCCTCTGTTTCAGCCCTTCTGTTTCAGCCCCTCTGTTTCTAGCCCTCTGTTTCAGCCCCTCTGTTTCAGCCCCTCTGTTTCAGCCCCCTGTTTCAGCCCCTCTGTTTCTTGCCCTCATTTTCAGCCCCTCTGTTAAAGCTCCTCTGTTTCTCGCCTTCTGTTTCAGCCCCTCTGTTTCAGCCCCTCTGTTTCTCGCCCCTCTGTTTCTCGCCCTGTGTTTCGCGCCCTCTGTTTCTCGCCCTCTGTTTCAGCCCCTCTGTTTCTCGCCCTTTGTTTCAGCACCTCTGTTTCAGCCCCTCTGTTTCTCGCCCTCTGTTTCAGCCCCTCTGTTTCAGCCCCGCTGTTTCAGCCCCTCTGTTTCAGCACCTCTGTTTCAGCCCCTCTGTTTCAGCCCCTCTGTTTCAGCCACTTTGTGACACCCCCTCTGTTTCATGCCCTCTGTTTCAGCCCCTCTGTTTCAGCCCCTCTGTTTCAGCCCCTCTGTTTCAGCCCCTCTGTTTCTCGCCCTCTGTTTCAGCCCCCGGTTTCAGCCCCTCTGTTTCAGCCCATCTGTTTCTCGCCCTCTGTTTCTCGCCCTCTGTTTCAGCCCCTCTGTTTCAGCCTCTCTGTTTCAGCCCCTCTGTTTCTCGCCCTCTGTTTCAGCCCCTGTGTTTCAGCCCCTGTGTTTCAGCCCCTCTGTTTCAGCCCCTCTGTTTCTCGCCCTCTGTTTCAGCCCCTCGGTTTCAGCCCCTCTGTTTCAGCCCCTCTGTTTCTCGCCCTCTGTTTCTCGCCCTCTGTATCAGCCCCTCTGTTTCAGCCCCTCTGTTTCAGCCCCTGTGTTTCTCGCCCTCTTTTTCAGATCCTCTGTTTCAGCCCCTCTGTTTCAGCCCCTCTGTTTCTCGCCCTCTGTTTCAGCCACTTTGTTTCTCGCCCTCTGTTTCAGCCCCTCTGTTTCTCGCCCTCTGTTTCAGCCCCTCTGTTTCTCGCACTCTGTTTCTCGCCCTCTGTTTCAGCCCCTCTGTTTCAGCCCCTCTGTTTCAGCCCCTCTGTTTCTCGCCCTCTGTTTCAGCCCCTCGGTTTCAGCCCCTCTGTTTCAGCCCCTCTGTTTCTCGCCCTCTGTTTCAGACCCTCTGTTTCAGCCCCTCTGTTTCAGCCTCTCTGTTTCAGCCCCTCTGTTTCTTGCCCTCTGTTTCAGCCCCTGTGTTTCAGCCCCTGTGTTTCAGCCCCTCTGTTTCAGCCCCTCTGTTTCTCGCCCTCTGTTTCAGCCCCTCGGTTTCAGCCCCTCTGTTTCAGCCCCTCTGTTTCTCACCCTCTGTATCAGTCACTCTGTTTCCCGCCCTCTGTTTCAGCCCCTCTGTTTCTCGCCCTCTGTTTCAGCCCCTCTGTTTCAGCCCCTCTGTTTCAGCCCCTCTGTTTCAGCCACTTTGTGTCAGCCCCTCTGTTTCATGCCCTCTGTTTCAGCCCCTCTGTTTCAGCCACTCTGTTTCAGCCCCTCTGTTTCAGCCATTCTGTTTCAGCCCCTCTGTTTCAGACCCTCTGTTTCTCGCCCTCTGTTTCAGCCCCTCGGTTTCACGCCCTCTGTTTCAGCCCCTGTGTTTCAGCCCCTCTGTTTCAGCCCCTCTGTTTCAGCCCCTCTGTTTCTCGCCCTCTGTTTCAGCCGCCCGGTTTCAGCCCCTCTGTTTCAGCCCCTCTGTTTCTCGCCCTCTGTTTCTCGCCCTCTGTTTCAGCCCCTGTGTTTCAGCCCCTCTGTTTCAGCCCCTCTGTTTCTCGCCCTCTGTTTCTCGCCCTCTGTGTCAGCCCCTCTGTTTCAGCCCCTCTGTTTCAGCCCCTGTGTTTCTCGCCCTCTTTTTCAGATCCTCTGTTTCAGCCCCTCTTTTTCAGCCCCTCTGTTTCTCGCCCTCTGTTTCAGCCACTTTGTTTCTCGCCCTCTGTTTCAGCCCCTCTGTTTCTCGCCCTCTGTTTCAGCCCCTCTGTTTCTCGCCCTCTGTTTCTCGCCCTCTGTTTCAGCCCCTCTGTTTCAGCCCCTCTGTTTCAGCCCCTCTGTTTCTCGCCCTCTGTTTCATCCCCTCGGTTTCAGCCCCTCTGTTTCAGCCCCTCTGTTTCTCGCCCTCTGTTTCTCGCCCTCTGTTTCAGCCCCTCTGTTTCAGCCTCTATGTTTCAGCCCCTCTGTTTCAGCCCCTCTGTTTCAGCCCCTCTGTTTCTCGCCCTCTGTTTCAGCCGCCCGGTTTCAGCCCCTCTGTTTCAGCCCCTCTGTTTCTCGCCCTCTGTTTCTCGCCCTCTGTTTCAGCCCCTGTGTTTCAGCCCTTCTGTTTCAGCCCCTCTGTTTCTCGCCCTCTGTTTCTCGCCCTCTGTGTCAGCCCCTCTGTTTCAGCCCCTCTGTTTCAGCCCCTGTGTTTCTCGCCCTCTTTTTCAGATCCTCTGTTTCAGCCCCTCTTTTTCAGCCCCTCTGTTTCTCGCCCTCTGTTTCAGCCACTTTGTTTCTCGCCCTCTGTTTCAGCCCCTCTGTTTCTCGCCCTCTGTTTCAGCCCCTCTGTTTCTCGCCCTCTGTTTCTCGCCCTCTGTTTCAGCCCCTCTGTTTCAGCCCCTCTGTTTCAGCCCCTCTGTTTCTCGCCCTCTGTTTCATCCCCTCGGTTTCAGCCCCTCTGTTTCAGCCCCTCTGTTTCTCGCCCTCTGTTTCTCGCCCTCTGTTTCAGCCCCTCTGTTTCAGCCTCTATGTTTCAGCCCCTCTGTTTCTTGCCCTCTGTTTCAGCCCCTGTGTTTCAGCCCCTGTGTTTCAGCCCCTCTGTTTCAGCCCCTCTGTTTCTCGCCCTCTGTTTCAGCCCCTCGGTTTCAGCCCCTCTGTTTCAGCCCCTCTGTTTCTCACCCTCTGTATCAGTCACTCTGTTTCCCGCCCTCTGTTTCAGCCCCACTGTTTCTCGCCCTCTGTTTCAGCCCCTCTGTTTCTCGCCCTCTGTTTCTCGCCCTCTGTTTCAGCCCCTCTGTTTCAGCCCCTCTGTTTCTCGCCCTCTGTTTCAGCCCCTCTGTTTCAGCCCCTCTGTTTCAGCCCCTCTGTTTCTCGCCCTCTCTTTCAACACCTCTGTTTCAGCCCCTCTGTTTCTCGCCCTCTGTTTCAGCCCTTCTGTTTCAGCCCCTCTGTTTCAGCCCCTCTGTTTCAACCCCTCTGTTTCTAGCCCTCTCTTTCAACCCCTCTGTTTCAGCCCCTCTGTTTCAGCCCCCTGTTTCAGCCCCTCTGTTTCTTGCCCTCTGTTTCAGCCCCTCTGTTAAAGCTCCTCTGTTTCTCGCCTTCTGTTTCAGCCCCTCTGTTTCAGCTCCTCTGTTTCTCGCCCCTCTGTTTCTCGCCCTGTGTTTCGCGCCCTCTGTTTCTCGCCCTCTGTTTCAGCCCCTCTGTTTCTCGCCCTTTGTTTCAGCACCTCTGTTTCAGCCCCTCTGTTTCTCGCCCTCTGTTTCAGCCCCTCTGTTTCAGCCCCGCTGTTTCAGCCCCTCTGTTTGTCGCCCTCTGTTTCAGCCCCTCTGTTTCAGCCCCTCTGTTTCAGCACCGCTGTTAAAGCCCCTCTATTTCAGCCCCTCTGTTTCAGCCACTCTGTTTCAGCCACTCTGTTTCAGCCACTCTGTTCCAGCCCCTCTGTTTCACCCCCTCTGTTTCTCGCCCTCTGTTTCAGCCCCTCTGTTTCAGCCCCTCTGTTTCAGCCCCTCTGTTACTCGCCCTCTGTTTCAGCCCCTCTGTTTCAGCCACTCTGTTTCAGCCACTCTGTTTCAGACCCTCTGTTTCAGCCCCTCAGTTTCTCGCCCTCTGTTTCAGCCCCTTTGTTTCTCGCCTTCTGTTTCAGCCCCTCTGTTTCAGCCTCTCTGTTTCTCGCCCTGTTTCAGCCCCTCTGTTTCAGCCCCTCTGTTTCTCGCCCTCTGTTTCAGCCCCTCTGTTTCAGCCCCTCTGTTTCAGCCCCTCTGTTTCTCGCCCTCTGTTTCTCGCCCTCTGTTTCAGCCCCTCTGTGTCAGCCACTCCGTTACAGCCCCTCTGTTTCAGCCCCTCTGTTTCTCACCCTCTGTTTCTCGCCCTCTGTTTCAGCCCCTCTGTTTCAGCCCCTGTGTTTCAGCCCCTCTGTTTCAGCCCGTCTGTTTCAGCCCCTCTGTTTCTCGCCCTCTGTTTCTCGCCCTCTGTTTCAGCCCGTCTGTTTCAGCCCCTCTGTTTCTCGCCCTCTGTTTCAGCCCCTCGGTTTCACGCCCTCTGTTTCAGCCCCTGTGTTTCTCACCCTCTGTATCAGTCACTCTGTTTCCCGCCCTCTGTTTCAGCCCCACTGTTTCTCGCCCTCTGTTTCAGCCCCTCTGTTTCTCGCCCTCTGTTTCTCGCCCTCTGTTTCAGCCCCTCTGTTTCAGCCCCTCTGTTTCTCGCCCTCTGTTTCAGCCCCTCTGTTTCAGCCCCTCTGTTTCAGCCCCTCTGTTTCTCGCCCTCTCTTTCAACACCTCTGTTTCAGCCCCTCTGTTTCTCGCCCTCTGTTTCAGCCCTTCTGTTTCAGCCCCTCTGTTTCAGCCCCTCTGTTTCAGCCCCTCTGTTTCAGCCCCTCTGTTTCAGCCACTTTGTGTCAGCCCCTCTGTTTCATGCCCTCTGTTTCAGCCCCTCTGTTTCAGCCACTCTGTTTCAGCCCCTCTGTTTCAGCCATTCTGTTTCAGCCCCTCTGTTTCAGACCCTCTGTTTCTCGCCCTCTGTTTCAGCCCCTCGGTTTCACGCCCTCTGTTTCAGCCCCTGTGTTTCAGCCCCTCTGTTTCAGCCCCTCTGTTTCAGCCCCTCTGTTTCTCGCCCTCTGTTTCAGCCGCCCGGTTTCAGCCCCTCTGTTTCAGCCCCTCTGTTTCTCGCCCTCTGTTTCTCGCCCTCTGTTTCAGCCCCTGTGTTTCAGCCCCTCTGTTTCAGCCCCTCTGTTTCTCGCCCTCTGTTTCTCGCCCTCTGTGTCAGCCCCTCTGTTTCAGCCCCTGTGTTTCTCGCCCTCTTTTTCAGATCCTCTGTTTCAGCCCCTCTGTTTCAGCCCCTCTGTTTCTCGCCCTCTGTTTCAGCCACTTTGTTTCTCGCCTTCTGTTTCAGCCCCTCTGTTTCTCGCCCTCTGTTTCAGCCCCTCTGTTTCTCGCCCTCTGTTTCTCGCCCTCTGTTTCAGCCCCTCTGTTTCAGCCCCTCTGTTTCAGCCCCTCTGTTTCTCGCCCTCTGTTTCATCCCCTCGGTTTCAGCCCCTCTGTTTCAGCCCCTCTGTTTCTCGCCCTCTGTTTCTCGCCCTCTGTTTCAGCCCCTCTGTTTCAGCCTCTATGTTTCAGCCCCTCTGTTTCTTGCCCTCTGTTTCAGCCCCTGTGTTTCAGCCCCTGTGTTTCAGCCCCTCTGTTTCAGCCCCTCTGTTTCTCGCCCTGTGTTTCAGCCCCTCGGTTTCAGCCCCTCTGTTTCAGCCCCTCTGTTTCTCACCCTCTGTATCAGTCACTCTGTTTCCCGCCCTCTGTTTCAGCCCCACTGTTTCTCGCCCTCTGTTTCAGCCCCTCTGTTTCTCGCCCTCTGTTTCTCGCCCTCTGTTTCAGCCCCTCTGTTTCAGCCCCTCTGTTTCTCGCCCTCTGTTTCAGCCCCTCTGTTTCAGCACCTCTGTTTCAGCCCCTCTATTTCAGCCCCTCTGTTTCAGCCCCTCTGTTTCAGCCCCTCTGTTTCAGTCCCTCTGTTTCTCGCCCTATGTTTCTCGCCCTATATTTCTCGCCCTCTGTTTCAGCCCCTCTGTTTCAGTCCCTCTGTTTCAGTCCCTCTGTTTCACGCCCCTCTGTTTCAGCCCCTCTGTTTCTCGCCCTCTGTTTCAGCCCCTCTGTTTCATCCCCTCTGTTTCTTCCCCTCTGTTTCTCGCCCACTGTTTCAGCCCCTCTGTTTCAGCCCCTCTGTTTCAGCCCCGCTGTTTCAGCCCCTCTGTTTCAGGCCCTCTGTTTCAGCCACTCTGTTTCACCACCTCTTTTTCAGCCCCTCTGCTTCAGCCCCTCTGTTTCTCGCCCTCTGTTTCTCGCCCTCTGTTTCAGCCCCTCTGTTTCAGCCCCTCTGTTTCAGCCCCTCTGTTTCTCACTCTCAGTTTCAGCCACTCTGTTTCACCCCCTCTGTTTCAGCCACTCTGTGTCACCCCCTCTGTTCCAGCCCCTCTGTTTCACGCCCTCTGTTTCAGCCCCTCTGTTTCAGCCACTCTGTTTCAGCCACTCTGTTTCAGCCACTCTGTTCCAGCCCCTCTGTTTCACCCCCTCTGTTTCTCGCCCTCTGTTTCAGTCCCTCAGTTTCAGCCCCTCTGTTTCAGCCCCTCTGTTACTCGCCCTCTGTTTCAGCCCCTCTGTTTCAGCCACTCTGTTTCAGCCACTCTGTTTCAGACCCTCTGTTTCAGCCCCTCAGTTTCTCGCCCTCTGTTTCAGCCCCTTTGTTTCTCGCCTTCTGTTTCAGCCCCTCTGTTTCAGCCTCTCTGTTTCTCGCCCTGTTTCAGCCCCTCTGTTTCAGCCCCTCTGTTTCTCGCCCTCTGTTTCAGCCCCTCTGTTTCAGCCCCTCTGTTTCTCGCCCTCTGTTTCTCGCCCTCTGTTTCAGCCCCTCTGTGTCAGCCACTCCGTTACAGCCCCTCTGTTTCATCCCCTCTGTATCTCACCCTCTGTTTCTCGCCCTCTGTTTCAGCCCCTCTGTTTCAGCCCCTGTGTTTCAGCCCCGATGTTTCAGCCCCTCTGTTTCAGGCCCTCTGTTTCAGCCACTCTGTTTCACCACCTCTTTTTCAGCCCCTCTGCTTCAGCCCCTCTGTTTCTCGCCCTCTGTTTCTCGCCCAATGTTTCAGCCCCTCTGTTTCAGCCCCTCTGTTTCCGCCCCTCTGTTTCTCACTCTCAGTTTCAGCCACTCTGTTTCACCCCCTCTGTTTCAGCCACTCTGTGTCACCCCCTCTGTTCCAGCCCCTCTGTTTCACGCCCTCTGTTTCAGCCCCTCTGTTTCAGCCACTCTGTTTCAGCCACTCTGTTTCAGCCACTCTGTTCCAGCCCCTCTGTTTCACCCCCTCTGTTTCTCGCCCTCTGTTTCAGTCCCTCTGTTTCAGCCCCTCTGTTTCAGCCCCTCTGTTACTCGCCCTCTGTTTCAGCCGCTCTGTTTCAGCCACTCTGTTTCAGCCACTCTGTTTCAGACCCTCTGTTTCAGCCCCTCAGTTTCTCGCCCTCTGTTTCAGCCCCTTTGTTTCTCGCCTTCTGTTTCAGCCCCTCTGTTTCAGCCTCTCTGTTTCTCGCCCTGTTTCAGCCCCTCTGTTTCAGCCCCTCTGTTTCTCGCCCTCTGTTTCAGCCCCTCTGTTTCAGCCCCTCTGTTTCAGCCCCTCTGTTTCTCGCCCTCTGTTTCTCACCCTCTGTTTCAGCCCCTCTGTGTCAGCCCCTGTGTTTCAGCCCCTCTGTTTCAGCCCGTCTGTTTCAGCCCCTCTGTTTCTCGCCCTCTGTTTCTCGCCCTCTGTTTCAGCCCCTCTGTTTCAGCCCCTCTGTTTCTCGCCATCTGTTTCACGCCCTCTGTTTCAGCCCCTGTGTTTCAGCCCCTCTGTTTCAGCCCCTCTGTTTCAGCCCCTCTGTTTCTCGCCCTCTGTTTCAGCCCCTCTGTTTCAGCCTCTCTGTTTCAGCACCTCTGTTTCTCGCCCTCTGTTTCAGCCCCTGTGTTTCAGCCCCTGTGTTTCAGCCCCTCTGTTTCAGCCCCTCTGTTTCTCGCCCTCTGTTTCAGCCCCTCGGTTTCAGACCCTCTGTTTCAGCCCCTCTGTTTCTCGCCCTCTGTTTCTCGCCCTCTGTTTCAGCCCCTCTGTTTCAGCCCCTCTGTTTCAGCCCCTCTGTTTCTCGCCCTCTTTTTCAGATCCTCTGTTTCAGCCCCTCTGTTTCAGCCCCTCTGTTTCTCGCCCTCTGTTTCAGCCACTTTGTTTCTCGCCCTCTGTTTCAGCCCCTCTGTTTATCGCCCTCTGTTTCAGCCCCTCTGTTTCTCGCCCTCTGTTTCTCGCCCTCTGTTTCAGCCCCTCTGTTTCAGCCCCTCTGTTTCAGCCCCTCTGTTTCAGCCCCTCTGTTTCTCGCCCTCTGTTTCAGCCCCTCGGTTTCAGCCCCTCTGTTTCAGCCCCTCTGTTTCTCGCCCTCTGTTTCTCGCCCTGTGTTTCTCGCCCTCTGTTTCTCGCCCACTGTTTCAGCCCCTCTGTTTCTCGCCCTTTGTTTCAGCACCTCTGTTTCAGCCCCTCTGTTTCTCGCCCTCTGTTTCAGCCCCTCTGTTTCAGCCCCTCTGTTTCAGCCCCTCTGTTTGTCGCCCTCTGTTTCAGCCCCTCTGTTTCAGCCCCTCTGTTTCAGCACCTCTGTTTCAGCCCCTCTATTTCAGCCCCTCTGTTTCAGCCCCTCTGTTTCAGCCCCTCTGTTTCTCGCCCTCTGTTTCTCCCCCTCTGTTTCTCGCCCACTGTTTCAGCCCCTCTGTTTCAGCCCCTCTGTTTCAGCCCCGCTGTTTCAGCCCCTCTGTTTCAGCACCTCTGTTTCAGTCCCTCTGTTTCAGCCCCTCCGTTTCTCGCCCTCAGTTTCAGCCCCTCTGTTTCAGCCCCTCTGTTTCTCGCCCTCTGTTTCTCTCCCTCTGTTTCAGCCCCTCTGTTTCAGCCCCTCTGTTTCAGCCCCTCTGTTTCAGCCACTTTGTGTCAGCCCCTGTGTTTCATGCCCTCTGTTTCAGCCCCTCTGTTTCAGCCACTCTGTTTCAGCCACTCTGTTTCAGCCATTCTGTTTCAGCCCCTCTGTTTCAGACCCTCTGTTTCTCGCCCTCTGTTTCAGCCCCTCGGTTTCACGCCCTCTGTTTCAGCCCCTGTGTTTCAGCCCCTCTGTTTCTGCCCCTCTGTTTCAGCCCCTCTGTTTCTCGCCCTCTGTTTCAGCCCCCCGGTTTCAGCCCCTCTGTTTCAGCCCCTCTGTTTCTCGCCCTCTGTTTCTCGCCCTCTGTTTCAGCCCCTGTGTTTCAGCCCCTCTGTTTCAGCCCCTCTGTTTCTCGCCCTCTGTTTCTCGCCCTCTGTGTCAGCCCCTCTGTTTCAGCCCCTCTGTTTCAGCCCCTGTCTTTCTCGCCCTCTTTTTCAGATCCTCTGTTTCAGCCCCTCTGTTTCAGCCCCTCTGTTTCTCGCCCTCTGTTTCAGCCACTTTGTTTCTCGCCCTCTGTTTCAGCCCCTCTGTTTCTCGCCCTCTGTTTCAGCCCCTCTGTTTCTCGCCCTCTGTTTCTCGCCCTCTGTTTCAGCCCCTCTGTTTCAGCCCCTCTGTTTCAGCCCCTCTGTTTCTCGCCCTCTCTTTCAGCCCCTCGGTTTCAGCCCCTCTGTTTCAGCCCCCCTGTTTCTCGCCCTATGTTTCTCGCCCTCTGTTTCAGCCCCTCTGTTTCAGCCTCTCTGTTTCAGGCCCTCTGTTTCTTGACCTCTGTTTCAGCCCCTGTGTTTCAGCCCCTGTGTTTCAGCCCCTCTGTTTCAGCCCCTCTGTTTCTCGCCCTCTGTTTCAGCCCCTCGGTTTCAGCCCCTCTGTTTCAGCCCCTCTGTTTCTCGCCCTCTGTATCAGTCACTCTGTTTCCCGCCCTCTGTTTCAGCCCCTCTGTTTCTCACCCTCTGTTTCAGCCCCTCTGTTTCTCGCCCTCTGTTTCTCGCCCTCTGTTTCAGCCCCTCTGTTTCAGCCCCTCTGTTTCTCGCCCTCTGTTTCAGCCCCTCTGTTTCAGCCCCTCTGTTTCAGCCCCTCTGCTTCTCGCCCTCTGTTTCAACACCTCTGTTTCAGCCCCTCTGTTTCTCGCCCTCTGTTTCAGCCCTTCTGTTTCAGCCCCTCTGTTTCAGCCCCTCTGTTTCAACCCCTCTGTTTCTAGCCCTCTGTTTCAGCCCCTCTGTTTCAGCCCCTCTGTTTCAGCCCCCTGTTTCAGCCCCTCTGTTTCTTGCCCTCATTTTCAGCCCCTCTGTTAAAGCTCCTCTGTTTCTCGCCTTCTGTTTCAGCCCCTCTGTTTCAGCCCCTCTGTTTCACGCCCCTCTGTTTCTCGCCCTGTGTTTCGCGCCCTCTGTTTCTCGCCCTCTGTTTCAGCCCCTCTGTTTCTCGCCCTTTGTTTCAGCACCTCTGTTTCAGCCCCTCTGTTTCTCGCCCTCTGTTTCAGCCCCTCTGTTTCAGCCCCGCTGTTTCAGCCCCTCTGTTTCTCGCCCTCTGTTTCAGCCCCTCTGTTTCAGCCCCTCTGTTTCAGCCACTTTGTGACACCCCCTCTGTTTCATGCCCTCTGTTTCAGCCCCTCTGTTTCAGCCACTCTGTTTCAGCCACTCTGTTTCAGCCATTCTGTTTCAGCCCCTCTGTTTCAGCCCCTCTGTTTCTCGCCCTCTGTTTCAGCCCCTCGGTTTCACGCCCTCTGTTTCAGCCCCTGTGTTTCAGCCCCTCTGTTTCAGCCCCTCTGTTTCAGCCCCTCTGTTTCTCGCCCTCTGTTTCAGCCCCCGGTTTCAGCCCCTCTGTTTCAGCCCCTCTGTTTCTCGCCCTCTGTTTCTCGCCCTCTGTTTCAGCCCCTCTGTTTCAGCCTCTCTGTTTCAGCCCCTCTGTTTCTCGCCCTCTGTTTCAGCCCCTGTGTTTCAGCCCCTGTGTTTCAGCCCCTCTGTTTCAGCCCCTCTGTTTCTCGCCCTCTGTTTCAGCCCCTCGGTTTCAGCCCCTCTGTTTCAGCCCCTCTGTTTCTCGCCCTCTGTTTCTCGCCCTCTGTATCAGCCCCTCTGTTTCAGCCCCTCTGTTTAGCCCCTGTGTTTCTCGCCCTCTTTTTCAGATCCTCTGTTTCAGCCCCTCTGTTTCAGCCCCTCTGTTTCTCGCCCTCTGTTTCAGCCACTTTGTTTCTCGCCCTCTGTTTCAGCCCCTCTGTTTCTCGCCCTCTGTTTCAGCCCCTCTGTTTCTCGCCCTCTGTTTCTCGCCCTCTGTTTCAGCCCCTCTGTTTCAGCCCCTCTGTTTCAGCCCCTCTGTTTCTCGCCCTCTGTTTCAGCCCCTCGGTTTCAGCCCCTCTGTTTCAGCCCCTCTGTTTCTCGCCCTCTGTTTCAGACCCTCTGTTTCAGCCCCTCTGTTTCAGCCTCTCTGTTTCAGCCCCTCTGTTTCTTGCCCTCTGTTTCAGCCCCTGTGTTTCAGCCCCTGTGTTTCAGCCCCTCTGTTTCAGCCCCTCTGTTTCTCGCCCTCTGTTTCAGCCCCTCGGTTTCAGCCCCTCTGTTTCAGCCCCTCTGTTTCTCACCCTCTGTATCAGTCACTCTGTTTCCCGCCCTCTGTTTCAGCCCCTCTGTTTCTCGCCCTCTGTTTCAGCCCCTCTGTTTCTCGCCCTCTGTTTCTCGCCCTCTGTTTCAGCCCCTCTGTTTCAGCCCCTCTGTTTCAGCCCCTCTGTTTCTCGCCCTCTGTTTCAGCCCCTCTGTTTCAGCCCCTCTGTTTCAGCCCCTCTGTTTCTCGCCCTCTCTTTCAACACCTCTGTTTCAGCCCCTCTGTTTCTCGCCCTCTGTTTCAGCCCTTCTGTTTCAGCCCCTCTGTTTCAGCCCCTCTGTTTCAACCCCTCTGTTTCTAGCCCCCTGTTTCAGCCCCTCTGTTTCTTGCCCTCTGTTTCAGCCCCCTGTTTCAGCCCCTCTATTTCTTGCCCTCTGTTTCAGCCCCTCTGTTAAAGCTCCTCTGTTTCTCGCCTTCTGCTTCAGCCCCTCTGTTTCAGCCCCTCTGTTTCTCGCCCCTCTGTTTCTCGCCCTGTGTTTCGCGCCCTCTGTTTCTCGCCCTCTGTTTCAGCCCCTCTGTTTCTCGCCCTTTGTTTCAGCACCTCTGTTTCAGCCCCTCTGTTTCTCGCCCTCTGTTTCAGCCCCTCTGTTTCAGCCCCGCTGTTTCAGTCCCTCTGTTTGTCGCCCTCTGTTTCAGCCCCTCTGTTTCAGCCCCTCTGTTTCAGCACCTCTGTTTCAGCCCCTCTATTTCAGCCCCTCTGTTTCAGCCCCTCTGTTTCAGCCCCTCTGTTTCAGCCCCTCTGTTTCTCGCCCTATGTTTCTCGCCCTATATTTCTCGCCCTCTGTTTCAGCCCCTCTGTTTCAGTCCCTCTGTTTCAGTCCCTCTGTTTCAGCCCCTCTGTTTCAGCCCCTCTGTTTCTCGCCCTCTGTTTCAGCCCCTCTGTTTCATCCCCTCTGTTTCTCCCCCTCTGTTTCTCGCCCACTGTTTCAGCCCCTCTGTTTCAGCCCCTCTGTTTCAGCCCCGCTGTTTCAGCCCCTCTGTTTCAGGCCCTCTGTTTCAGCCACTCTGTTTCACCACCTCTTTTTCAGCCCCTCTGTTTCAGCCCCTCCGTTTCTCGCCCTCTGTTTCAGCCCCTCTGTTTCAGCCCCTCTGTTTCAGCCCCTCTGTTTCTCGCCCTCTGTTTCGCGCCCTCTGTTTCAGCCCCTCTGTTTCAGCCCCTCTGTTTCAGCCCCTCTGTTTCTCACTCTCAGTTTCAGCCACTCTGTTTCACCCCCTCTGTTTCAGCCACTCTGTGTCACCCCCTCTGTTCCAGCCCCTCTGTTTCACGCCCTCTGTTTCAGCCCCTCTGTTTCAGCCACTCTGTTTCAGCCACTCTGTTTCAGCCACTCTGTTCCAGCCCCTCTGTTTCACCCCCTCTGTTTCTCGCCCTCTGTTTCAGCCCCTCTGTTTCAGCCCCTCTGTTTCAGCCCCTCTGTTACTCGCCCTCTGTTTCAGCCCCTCTGTTTCAGCCACTCTGTTTCAGCCACTCTGTTTCAGACCCTCTGTTTCAGCCCCTCAGTTTCTCGCCCTCTGTTTCAGCCCCTTTGTTTCTCGCCTTCTGTTTCAGCCCCTCTGTTTCAGCCTCTCTGTTTCTCGCCCTGTTTCAGCCCCTCTGTTTCAGCCCCTCTGTTTCTCGCCCTCTGTTTCAGCCCCTCTGTTTCAGCCCCTCTGTTTCAGCCCCTCTGTTTCTCGCCCTCTGTTTCTCGCCCTCTGTTTCAGCCCCTCTGTGTCAGCCACTCCGTTACAGCCCCTCTGTTTCAGCCCCTCTGTTTCTCACCCTCTGTTTCTCGCCCTCTGTTTCAGCCCCTCTGTTTCAGCCCCTGTGTTTCAGCCCCTCTGTTTCAGCCCGTCTGTTTCAGCCCCTCTGTTTCTCGCCCTCTGTTTCTCGCCCTCTGTTTCAGCCCCTCTGTTTCAGCCCCTCTGTTTCTCGCCCTCTGTTTCACGCCCTCTGTTTCAGCCCCTGTGTTTCAGCCCCTCTGTTTCAGCCCCTCTGTTTCAGCCCCTCTGTTTCTCGCCCTCTGTTTCAGCCCCTCTGTTTCAGCCTCTCTGTTTCAGCCCCTGTGTTTCAGCCCCTGTGTTTCAGCCCCTCTGTTTCAGCCCCTCTGTTTCTCGCCCTCTGTTTCAGCCCCTCGGTTTCAGACCCTCTGTTTCAGCCCCTCTGTTTCTCGCCCTCTGTTTCTCGCCCTCTGTATCAGCCCCTCTGTTTCAGCCCCTCTGTTTCAGCCCCTCTGTTTCTCGCCCTCTTTTTCAGATCCTCTGTTTCAGCCCCTCTGTTTCAGCCCCTCTGTTTCTCGCCCTCTGTTTCAGCCACTTTGTTTCTCGCCCTCTGTTTCAGCCCCTCTGTTTATCGCCCTCTGTTTCAGCCCCTCTGTTTCTCGCCCTCTGTTTCTCGCCCTCTGTTTCAGCCCCTCTGTTTCAGCCCCTCTGTTTCTCGCCCTCTGTTTCAGCCCCTCTGTTTCTCGCCCTCTGTTTCAGCCCCTCGGTTTCAGCCCCTCTGTTTCAGCCCCTCTGTTTCTCGCCCTCTGTTTCTCGCCCTGTGTTTCTCGCCCTCTGTTTCTCGCCCTCTGTTTCAGCCCCTCTGTTCCTCGCCCTTTGTTTCAGCACCTCTGTTTCAGCCCCTCTGTTTCTCGCCCTCTGTTTCAGCCCCTCTGTTTCAGCCCCTCTGTTTCAGCCCCTCTGTTTGTCGCCCTCTGTTTCAGCCCCTCTGTTTCAGCCCCTCTGTTTCAGCAGCTCTGTTTCAGCTCCTCTATTTCAGCCCCTCTGTTTCAGCCCCTCTGTTTCAGCCCCTCTGTTTCTCGCCCTCTGTTTCTCCCCCTCTGTTTCTCGCCCACTGTTTCAGCCCCTCTGTTTCAGCCCCTCTGTTTCAGCCCCGCTGTTTCAGCCCCTCTGTTTCAGCCCCTCTGTTTCAGTCCCTCTGTTTCAGCCCCTCCGTTTCTCGCCCTCAGTTTCACCCCCTCTGTTTCAGCCCCTCTGTTTCAGCCCCTCTGTTTCAGCCCCTCTGTTTCAGCCACTTTGTGTCAGCCCCGCTGTTTCATGCCCTCTGTTTCAGCCCCTCTGTTTCAGTCACTCTGTTTCAGCCACTCTGTTTCAGCCATTCTGTTTCAGCCCCCCTGTTTCAGCCCCTCTGTTTCTCGCCCTCTGTTTCAGCCCCTCCGTTTCTCGCCCTCAGTTTCACCCCCTCTGTTTCAGCCCCTCTGTTTCAGCCACTTTGTGTCAGCCCCTCTGTTTCATGCCCTCTGTTTCAGCCCCTCTGTTTCAGCCATTCTGTTTCAGCCCCTCTGTTTCAGACCCTCTGTTTCAGCCCCTCTGTTTCAGCCCCTCTGTTTCAGCCCCTCTGTTTCAGCCACTTTGTGTCAGCCCCTCTGTTTCATGCCCTCTGTTTCAGCCCCTCTGTTTCAGCCATTCTGTTTCAGCCCCTCTGTTTCAGACCCTCTGTTTCTCGCCCTCTGTTTCAGCCCCTCGGTTTCACGCCCTCTGTTTCAGCCCCTGTGTTTCAGCCCCTCTGTTTCAGCCCCTCTGTTTCAGCCCCTCTGTTTCTCGCCCTCTGTTTCAGCCCCCCGGTTTCAGCCCCTCTGTTTCAGCCCCTCTGTTTCTCGCCCTCTGTTTCTCGCCCTCTGTGTCAGCCCCTCTGTTTCAGCCCCTCTGTTTCAGCCCCTGTGTTTCTCGCCCTCTTTTTCAGATCCTCTGTTTCAGCCCCTCTTTTTCAGCCCCTCTGTTTCTCGCCCTCTGTTTCAGCCACTTTGTTTCTCGCCCTCTGTTTCAGCCCCTCTGTTTCTCGCCCTCTGTTTCAGCCCCTCTGTTTCTCGCCCTCTGTTTCTCGCCCTCTGTTTCAGCCCCTCTGTTTCAGCCCCTCTGTTTCAGCCCCTCTGTTTCTCGCCCTCTGTTTCATCCCCTCGGTTTCAGCCCCTCTGTTTCTCGCCCTCTGTTTCTCACCCTCTGTTTCAGCCCCTCTGTTTCAGCCTCTATGTTTCAGCCCCTCTGTTTCTTGCCCTCTGTTTCAGCCCCTGTGTTTCAGCCCCTGTCTTTCAGCCCCTCTGTTTCAGCCCCTCTGTTTCTCGCCCTCTGTTTCAGCCCCTCGGTTTCACCCCTCTGTTTCAGCCCCTCTGTTTCTCACCCTCTGTATCAGTCACTCTGTTTCCCGCCCTCTGTTTCAGCCCCACTGTTTCTCGCCCTCTGTTTCAGCCCCTCTGTTTCTCGCCCTCTGTTTCTCGCCCTCTGTTTCAGCCCCTCTGTTTCAGCGCCTCTGTTTCTCGCCCTCTGTTTCAGCCCCTCTGTTTCAGCCCCTCTGTTTCAGCCCCTCTGTTTCTCGCCCTCTCTTTCAACACCTCTGTTTCAGCCCCTCTGTTTCTCGCCCTCTGTTTCAGCCCTTCTGTTTCAGCCCCTCTGTTTCAGCCCCTCTGTTTCAACCCCTCTGTTTCTAGCCCTCTCTTTCAACCCCTCTGTTTCAGCCCCTCTGTTTCAGCCCCCTGTTTCAGCCCCACTGTTTCTTGCCCTCTGTTTCAGCCCCTCTGTTAAAGCTCCTCTGTTTCTCGCCTTCTGTTTCAGCCCCTCTGTTTCAGCTCCTCTGTTTCTCGCCCCTCTGTTTCTCGCCCTGTGTTTCGCGCCCTCTGTTTCTCGCCCTCTGTTTCAGCCCCTCTGTTTCTCGCCCTTTGTTTCAGCCCCTCTGTTTCTCGCCCCTCTGTTTCTCGCCCTCTGTTTCAGCCCCTCTGTTTCAGCCCCGCTGTTTCAGCCCCTCTGTTTGTCGCCCTCTGTTTCAGCCCCTCTGTTTCAGCCCCTCTGTTTCAGCACCGCTGTTAAAGCCCCTCTATTTCAGCCCCTCTGTTTCAGCCACTCTGTTTCAGCCACTCTGTTTCAGCCACTCTGTTCCAGCCCCTCTGTTTCACCCCCTCTGTTTCTCGCCCTCTGTTTCAGCCCCTCTGTTTCAGCCCCTCTGTTTCAGCCCCTCTGTTACTCGCCCTCTGTTTCAGCCCCTCTGTTTCAGCCACTCTGTTTCAGCCACTCTGTTTCAGACCCTCTGTTTCAGCCCCTCAGTTTCTCGCCCTCTGTTTCAGCCCCTTTGTTTCTCGCCTTCTGTTTCAGCCCCTCTGTTTCAGCCTCTCTGTTTCTCGCCCTGTTTCAGCCCCTCTGTTTCAGCCCCTCTGTTTCTCGCCCTCTGTTTCAGCCCCTCTGTTTCAGCCCCTCTGTTTCAGCCCCTCTGTTTCTCGCCCTCTGTTTCTCGCCCTCTGTTTCAGCCCCTCTGTGTCAGCCACTCCGTTACAGCCCCTCTGTTTCAGCCCCTCTGTTTCTCACCCTCTGTTTCTCGCCCTCTGTTTCAGCCCCTCTGTTTCAGCCCCTGTGTTTCAGCCCCTCTGTTTCAGCCCGTCTGTTTCAGCCCCTCTGTTTCTCGCCCTCTGTTTCTCGCACTCTGTTTCAGCCCGTCTGTTTCAGCCCCTCTGTTTCTCGCCCTCTGTTTCACGCCCTCTGTTTCAGCCCCTGTGTTTCAGCCCCTCTGTTTCAGCCCCTCTGTTTCAGCCCCTCTGTTTCTCGCCCTCTGTTTCAGCCCCTCTGTTTCAGCCCCTCTGTTTCAGCCCCTCTGTTTCAGCCCCTCTGTTACTCGCCCTCTGTTTCAGCCCCTCTGTTTCAGCCACTCTGTTTCAGCCACTCTGTTTCAGACCCTCTGTTTCAGCCCCTCAGTTTCTCGCCCTCTGTTTCAGCCCCTTTGTTTCTCGCCTTCTGTTTCAGCCCCTCTGTTTCAGCCTCTCTGTTTCTCGCCCTGTTTCAGCCCCTCTGTTTCAGCCCCTCTGTTTCTCGCCCTCTGTTTCAGCCCCTCTGTTTCAGCCCCTCTGTTTCAGCCCCTCTGTTTCTCGCCCTCTGTTTCTCGCCCTCTGTTTCAGCCCCTCTGTGTCAGCCACTCCGTTACAGCCCCTCTGTTTCAGCCCCTCTGTTTCTCACCCTCTGTTTCTCGCCCTCTGTTTCAGCCCCTCTGTTTCAGCCCCTGTGTTTCAGCCCCTCTGTTTCAGCCCGTCTGTTTCAGCCCCTCTGTTTCTCGCCCTCTGTTTCTCGCCCTCTGTTTCAGCCCCTCTGTTTCAGCCCCTCTGTTTCTCGCCCTCTGTTTCACGCCCTCTGTTTCAGCCCCTGTGTTTCAGCCCCTCTGTTTCAGCCCCTCTGTTTCAGCCCCTCTGTTTCTCGCCCTCTGTTTCAGCCCCTCTGTTTCAGCCTCTCTGTTTCAGCCCCTGTGTTTCAGCCCCTGTGTTTCAGCCCCTCTGTTTCAGCCCCTCTGTTTCTCGCCCTCTGTTTCAGCCCCTCGGTTTCAGACCCTCTGTTTCAGCCCCTCTGTTTCTCGCCCTCTGTTTCTCGCCCTCTGTATCAGCCCCTCTGTTTCAGCCCCTCTGTTTCAGCCCCTCTGTTTCTCGCCCTCTTTTTCAGATCCTCTGTTTCAGCCCCTCTGTTTCAGCCCCTCTGTTTCTCGCCCTCTGTTTCAGCCACTTTGTTTCTCGCCCTCTGTTTCAGCCCCTCTGTTTATCGCCCTCTGTTTCAGCCCCTCTGTTTCTCGCCCTCTGTTTCTCGCCCTCTGTTTCAGCCCCTCTGTTTCAGCCCCTCTGTTTCAGCCCCTCTGTTTCAGCCCCTCTGTTTCTCGCCCTCTGTTTCAGCCCCTCGGTTTCAGCCCCTCTGTTTCAGCCCCTCTGTTTCTCGCCCTCTGTTTCTCGCCCTGTGTTTCTCGCCCTCTGTTTCTCGCCCTCTGTTTCAGCCCCTCTGTTTCTCGCCCTTTGTTTCAGCACCTCTGTTTCAGCCCCTCTGTTTCTCGCCCTCTGTTTCAGCCCCTCTGTTTCAGCCCCTCTGTTTCAGCCCCTCTGTTTGTCGCCCTCTGTTTCAGCCCCTCTGTTTCAGCCCCTCTGTTTCAGCACCTCTGTTTCAGCTCCTCTATTTCAGCCCCTCTGTTTCAGCCCCTCTGTTTCAGCCCCTCTGTTTCTCGCCCTCTGTTTCTCCCCCTCTGTTTCTCGCCCACTGTTTCAGCCCCTTTGTTTCAGCCCCTCTGTTTCAGCCCCGCTGTTTCAGCCCCTCTGTTTCAGCACCTCTGTTTCAGTCCCTCTGTTTCAGCCCCTCCGTTTCTCGCCCTCAGTTTCACCCCCTCTGTTTCAGCCCCTCTGTTTCAGCCCCTCTGTTTCAGCCCCTCTGTTTCAGCCACTTTGTGTCAGCCCCTCTGTTTCATGCCCTCTGTTTCAGCCCCTCTGTTTCAGTCACTCGGTTTCAGCCACTCTGTTTCAGCCATTCTGTTTCAGCCCCCCTGTTTCAGCCCCTCTGTTTCTCACCCTCTGTTTCAGCCCCTCCGTTTCTCGCCCTCAGTTTCACCCCCTCTGTTTCAGCCCCTCTGTTTCAGCCCCTCTGTTTCAGCCCCTCTGTTTCAGCCACTTTGTGTCAGCCCCTCTGTTTCATGCCCTCTGTTTCAGCCCCTCTGTTTCAGCCACTCTGTTTCAGCCCCTCTGTTTCAGCCATTCTGTTTCAGCCCCTCTGTTTCAGACCCTCTGTTTCTCGCCCTCTGTTTCAGCCCCTCGGTTTCACGCCCTCTGTTTCAGCCCCTGTGTTTCAGCCCCTCTGTTTCAGCCCCTCTGTTTCAGCCCCTCTGTTACTCGCCCTCTGTTTCAGCCCCCCGGTTTCAGCCCCTCTGTTTCAGCCCCTCTGTTTCTCGCCCTCTGTTTCTCGCCCTCTGTTTCAGCCCCTGTGTTTCAGCCCCTCTGTTTCAGCCCCTCTGTTTCTCGCCCTCTGTTTCTCGCCCTCTGTGTCAGCCCCTCTGTTTCAGCCCCTCTGTTTCAGCCCCTGTGTTTCTCGCCCTCTTTTTCAGATCCTCTGTTTCAGCCCCTCTTTTTCAGCCCCTCTGTTTCTCGCCCTCTGTTTCAGCCACTTTGTTTCTCGCCCTCTGTTTCAGCCCCTCTGTTTCTCGCCCTCTGTTTCAGCCCCTCTGTTTCTCGCCCTCTGTTTCTCGCCCTCTGTTTCAGCCCCTCTGTTTCAGCCCCTCTGTTTCAGCCCCTCTGTTTCTCGCCCTCTGTTTCATCCCCTCGGTTTCAGCCCCTCTGTTTCAGCCCCTCTGTTTCTCGCCCTCTGTTTCTCACCCTCTGTTTCAGCCCCTCTGTTTCAGCCTCTATGTTTCAGCCCCTCTGTTTCTTGCCCTCTGTTTCAGCCCCTGTGTTTCAGCCCCTGTGTTTCAGCCCCTCTGTTTCAGCCCCTCTGTTTCTCGCCCTCTGTTTCAGCCCCTCGGTTTCAACCCCTCTGTTTCAGCCCCTCTGTTTCTCACCCTCTGTATCAGTCACTCTGTTTCCCGCCCTCTGTTTCAGCCCCACTGTTTCTCGCCCTCTGTTTCAGCCCCTCTGTTTCTCGCCCTCTGTTTCTCGCCCTCTGTTTCAGCCCCTCTGTTTCAGCCCCTCTGTTTCTCGCCCTCTGTTTCAGCCCCTCTGTTTCAGCCCCTCTGTTTCAGCCCCTCTGTTTCTCGCCCTCTCTTTCAACACCTCTGTTTCAGCCCCTCTGTTTCTCGCCCTCTGTTTCAGCCCTTCTGTTTCAGCCCCTCTGTTTCAGCCCCTCTGTTTCAACCCCTCTGTTTCTAGCCCTCTGTTTCAACCCCTCTGTTTCAGCCCCTCTGTTTCAGCCCCCTGTTTCAGCCCCACTGTTTCTTGCCCTCTGTTTCAGCCCCTCTGTTAAAGCTCCTCTGTTTCTCGCCTTCTGTTTCAGCCCCTCTGTTTCAGCTCCTCTGTTTCTCGCCCCTCTGTTTCTCGCCCTGTGTTTCGCGCCCTCTGTTTCTCGCCCTCTGTTTCAGCCCCTCTGTTTCTCGCCCTTTGTTTCAGCACCTCTGTTTCAGCCCCTCTGTTTCTCGCCCTCTGTTTCAGCCCCTCTGTTTCAGCCCCGCTGTTTCAGCCCCTCTGTTTGTCGCCCTCTGTTTCAGCCCCTCTGTTTCAGCCCCTCTGTTTCAGCACCGCTGTTAAAGCCCCTCTATTTCAGCCCCTCTGTTTCAGCCACTCTGTTTCAGCCACTCTGTTTCAGCCACTCTGTTCCAGCCCCTCTGTTTCACCCCCTCTGTTTCTCGCCCTCTGTTTCAGCCCCTCTGTTTCAGCCCCTCTGTTTCAGCCCCTCTGTTACTCGCCCTCTGTTTCAGCCCCTCTGTTTCAGCCACTCTGTTTCAGCCACTCTGTTTCAGACCCTCTGTTTCAGCCCCTCAGTTTCTCGCCCTCTGTTTCAGCCCCTTTGTTTCTCGCCTTCTGTTTCAGCCCCTCTGTTTCAGCCTCTCTGTTTCTCGCCCTGTTTCAGCCCCTCTGTTTCAGCCCCTCTGTTTCTCGCCCTCTGTTTCAGCCCCTCTGTTTCAGCCCCTCTGTTTCAGCCCCTCTGTTTCTCGCCCTCTGTTTCTCGCGCTCTGTTTCAGCCCCTCTGTGTCAGCCACTCCGTTACAGCCCCTCTGTTTCAGCCCCTCTGTTTCTCACCCTCTGTTTCTCGCCCTCTGTTTCAGCCCCTCTGTTTCAGCCCCTGTGTTTCAGCCCCTCTGTTTCAGCCCGTCTGTTTCAGCCCCTCTGTTTCTCGCCCTCTGTTTCTCGCCCTCTGTTTCAGCCCATCTGTTTCAGCCCCTCTGTTTCTCGCCCTCTGTTTCACGCCCTCTGTTTCAGCCCCTGTGTTTCAGCCCCTCTGTTTCAGCCCCTCTGTTTCAGCCCCTCTGTTTCTCGCCCTCTGTTTCAGCCCCTCTGTTTCAGCCTCTCTGTTTCAGCCCCTGTGTTTCAGCCCCTGTGTTTCAGACCCTGTGTTTCAGCCCCTCTGTTTCTCGCCCTCTGTTTCAGCCCCTCGGTTTCAGACCCTCTGTTTCAGCCCCTCTGTTTCTCGCCCTCTGTTTCTCGCCCTCTGTATCAGCCCCTCTGTTTCAGCCCCTCTGTTTCAGCCCCTCTGTTTCTCGCCCTCTTTTTCAGATCCTCTGTTTCAGCCCCTCTGTTTCTCGCCCTCTGTTTCAGCCCCTCTGTTTCTCGCCCTCTGTTTCTCGCCCTCTGTTTCAGCCCCTCTGTTTCAGCCCCTCTGTTTCAGCCCCTCTGTTTCTCGCCCTCTGTTTCAGCCCCTCTGTTTCAGCCCCTCTGTTTCAGCCCCTCTGTTTCTCGCCCTCTGTTTCAACACCTCTGTTTCAGCCCCTCTGTTTCTCGCCCTCTGTTTCAGCCCTTCTGTTTCAGCCCCTCTGTTTCAGCCCCTCTGTTTCAACCCCTCTGTTTCAAGCCCCCTGTTTCAGCCCCTCTGTTTCTTGCCCTCTGTTTCAGCCCCCTGTTTCAGCCCCTCTGTTTCTTGCCCTCTGTTTCAGCCCCTCTGTTAAAGCTCCTCTGTTTCTCGCCTTCTGCTTCAGCCCCTCTGTTTCAGCCCCTCTGTTTCTCGCCCCTCTGTTTCTCGCCCTGTGTTTCGCGCCCTCTGTTTCTCGCCCTCTGTTTCAGCCCCTCTGTTTCTCGCCCTTTGTTTCAGCACCTCTGTTTCAGCCCCTCTGTTTCTCGCCCTCTGTTTCAGCCCCTCTGTTTCAGCCCCGCTGTTTCAGTCCCTCTGTTTGTCGCCCTCTGTTTCAGCCCCTCTGTTTCAGCCCCTCTGTTTCAGCACCTCTGTTTCAGCCCCTCTATTTCAGCCCCTCTGTTTCAGCCCCTCTGTTTCAGCCCCTCTGTTTCAGTCCCTCTGTTTCTCGCCCTATGCTTCTCGCCCTATATTTCTCGCCCTCTGTTTCAGCCCCTCTGTTTCAGTCCCTCTGTTTCAGTCCCTCTGTTTCAGCCCCTCTGTTTCAGCCCCTCTGTTTCTCGCCCTCTGTTTCAGCCCCTCTGTTTCATCCCCTCTGTTTCTCCCCCTCTGTTTCTCGCCCACTGTTTCAGCCCCTCTGTTTCAGCCCCTCTGTTTCAGCCCCGCTGTTTCAGCCCCTCTGTTTCAGGCCCTCTGTTTCAGCCACTCTGTTTCACCACCTCTTTTTCAGCCCCTCTGTTTCAGCCCGTCCGTTTCTCGCCCTCTGTTTCAGCCCCTCTGTTTCAGCCCCTCTGTTTCAGCCCCTCTGTTTCTCGCCCTCTGTTTCGCGCCCTCTGTTTCAGCCCCTCTGTTTCAGCCCCTCTGTTTCAGCCCCTCTGTTTCTCACTCTCAGTTTCAGCCACTCTGTTTCACCCCCTCTGTTTCAGCCACTCTGTGTCACCCCCTCTGTTCCAGCCCCTCTGTTTCACGCCCTCTGTTTCAGCCCCTCTGTTTCAGCCACTCTCTTTCAGCCACTCTGTTTCAGCCACTCTGTTCCAGCCCCTCTGTTTCACCCCCTCTGTTTCTCGCCCTCTGTTTCAGCCCCTCTGTTTCAGCCCCTCTGTTTCAGCCCCTCTGTTACTCGCCCTCTGTTTCAGCCCCTCTGTTTCAGCCACTCTGTTTCAGCCACTCTGTTTCAGACCCTCTGTTTCAGCCCCTCAGTTTCTCGCCCTCTGTTTCAGCCCCTTTGTTTCTCGCCTTCTGTTTCAGCCCCTCTGTTTCAGCCTCTCTGTTTCTCGCCCTGTTTCAGCCCCTCTGTTTCAGCCCCTCTGTTTCTCGCCCTCTGTTTCAGCCCCTCTGTTTCAGCCCCTCTGTTTCAGCCCCTCTGTTTCTCGCCCTCTGTTTCTCGCCCTCTGTTTCAGCCCCTCTGTGTCAGCCACTCCGTTACAGCCCCTCTGTTTCAGCCCCTCTGTTTCTCACCCTCTGTTTCTCGCCCTCTGTTTCAGCCCCTCTGTTTCAGCCCCTGTGTTTCAGCCCCTCTGTTTCAGCCCGTCTGTTCCAGCCCCTCTGTTTCTCGCCCTCTGTTTCTCGCCCTCTGTTTCAGCCCCTCTGTTTCAGCCCCTCTGTTTCTCGCCCTCTGTTTCACGCCCTCTGTTTCAGCCCCTGTGTTTCAGCCCCTCTGTTTCAGCCCCTCTGTTTCAGCCCCTCTGTTTCTCGCCCTCTGTTTCAGCCCCTCTGTTTCAGCCTCTCTGTTTCAGCCCCTGTGTTTCAGCCCCTGTGTTTCAGCCCCTCTGTTTCAGCCCCTCTGTTCCTCGCCCTCTGTTTCAGCCCCTCGGTTTCAGACCCTCTGCTTCAGCCCCTCTGTTTCTCGCCCTCTGTTTCTCGCCCTCTGTATCAGCCCCTCTGTTTCAGCCCCTCTGTTTCAGCCCCTCTGTTTCTCGCCCTCTTTTTCAGATCCTCTGTTTCAGCCCCTCTGTTTCAGCCCCTCTGTTTCTCGCCCTCTGTTTCAGCCACTTTGTTTCTCGCCCTCTGTTTCAGCCCCTCTGTTTATCGCCCTCTGTTTCAGCCCCTCTGTTTCTCGCCCTCTGTTTCTCGCCCTCTGTTTCAGCCCCTCTGTTTCAGCCCCTCTGTTTCTCGCCCTCTGTTTCAGCCCCTCTGTTTCTCGCCCTCTGTTTCAGCCCCTCGGTTTCAGCCCCTCTGTTTCAGCCCCTCTGTTTCTCGCCCTCTGTTTCTCGCCCTGTGTTTCTCGCCCTCTGTTTCTCGCCCTCTGTTTCAGCCCCTCTGTTTCTCGCCCTTTGTTTCAGCACCTCTGTTTCAGCCCCTCTGTTTCTCGCCCTCTGTTTCAGCCCCTCTGTTTCAGCCCCTCTGTTTCAGCCCCTCTGTTTGTCGCCCTCTGTTTCAGCCCCTCTGTTTCAGCCCCTCTGTTTCAGCAGCTCTGTTTCAGCTCCTCTATTTCAGCCCCTCTGTTTCAGCCCCTCTGTTTCAGCCCCTCTGTTTCTCGCCCTCTGTTTCTCCCCCTCTGTTTCTCGCCCACTGTTTCAGCCCCTCTGTTTCAGCCCCTCTGTTTCAGCCCCGCTGTTTCAGCCCCTCTGTTTCAGCCCCTCTGTTTCAGTCCCTCTGTTTCAGCCCCTCCGTTTCTCGCCCTCAGTTTCACCCCCTCTGTTTCAGCCCCTCTGTTTCAGCCCCTCTGTTTCAGCCCCTCTGTTTCAGCCACTTTGTGTCAGCCCCGCTGTTTCATGCCCTCTGTTTCAGCCCCTCTGTTTCAGTCACTCTGTTTCAGCCACTCTGTTTCAGCCATTCTGTTTCAGCCCCCCTGTTTCAGCCCCTCTGTTTCTCGCCCTCTGTTTCAGCCCCTCCGTTTCTCGCCCTCAGTTTCACCCCCTCTGTTTCAGCCCCTCTGTTTCAGCCCCTCTGTTTCAGCCCCTCTGTTTCAGCCACTTTGTGTCAGCCCCTCTGTTTCATGCCCTCTGTTTCAGCCCCTCTGTTTCAGCCATTCTGTTTCAGCCCCTCTGTTTCAGACCCTCTGTTTCAGCCCCTCTGTTTCAGCCCCTCTGTTTCAGCCCCTCTGTTTCAGCCACTTTGTGTCAGCCCCTCTGTTTCAGCCCCTCTGTTTCAGCCCCTCTGTTTCAGCCATTCTGTTTCAGCCCCTCTGTTTCAGACCCTCTGTTTCTCGCCCTCTGTTTCAGCCCCTCGGTTTCACGCCCTCTGTTTCAGCCCCTGTGTTTCAGCCCCTCTGTTTCAGCCCCTCTGTTTCAGCCCCTCTGTTTCTCGCCCTCTGTTTCAGCCCCCCGGTTTCAGCCCCTCTGTTTCAGCCCCTCTGTTTCTCGCCCTCTGTTTCTCGCCCTCTATTTCAGCCCCTGTGTTTCAGCCCCTCTGTTTCAGCCCCTCTGTTTCTCGCCCTCTGTTTCTCGCCCTCTGTGTCAGCCCCTCTGTTTCAGCCCCTCTGTTTCAGCCCCTCTGTTTCTCGCCCTCTTTTTCAGATCCTCTGTTTCAGCCCCTCTTTTTCAGCCCCTCTGTTTCTCGCCCTCTGTTTCAGCCACTTTGTTTCTCGCCCTCTGTTTCAGCCCCTCTGTTTCTCGCCCTCTGTTTCAGACCCTCTGTTTCTCGCCCTCTGTTTCTCGCCCTCTGTTTCAGCCCCTCTGTTTCAGCCCCTCTGTTTCAGCCCCTCTGTTTCTCGCCCTCTGTTTCATCCCCTCGGTTTCAGCCCCTCTGTTTCTCGCCCTCTGTTTCTCACCCTCTGTTTCAGCCCCTCTGTTTCAGCCTCTATGTTTCAGCCCCTCTGTTTCTTGCCCTCTGTTTCAGCCCCTGTGTTTCAGCCCCTGTCTTTCAGCCCCTCTGTTTCAGCCCCTGTTTCTCGCCCTCTGTTTCAGCCCCTCGGTTTCACCCCTCTGTTTCAGCCCCTCTGTTTCTCACCCTCTGTATCAGTCACTCTGTTTCCCGCCCTCTGTTTCAGCCCCACTGTTTCTCGCCCTCTGTTTCAGCCCCTCTGTTTCTCGCCCTCTGTTTCTCGCCCTCTGTTTCAGCCCCTCTGTTTCAGCCCCTCTGTTTCTCGCCCTCTGTTTCAGCCCCTCTGTTTCAGCCCCTCTGTTTCAGCCCCTCTGTTTCTCGCCCTCTCTTTCAACACCTCTGTTTCAGCCCCTCTGTTTCTCGCCCTCTGTTTCAGCCCTTCTGTTTCAGCCCCTCTGTTTCAGCCCCTCTGTTTCAACCCCTCTGTTTCTAGCCCTCTGTTTCAACCCCTCTGTTTCAGCCCCTCTGTTTCAGCCCCCTGTTTCAGCCCCACTGTTTCTTGCCCTCTGTTTCAGCCCCTCTGTTAAAGCTCCTCTGTTTCTCGCCTTCTGTTTCAGCCCCTCTGTTTCAGCTCCTCTGTTTCTCGCCCCTCTGTTTCTCGCCCTGTGTTTCGCGCCCTCTGTTTCTCGCCCTCTGTTTCAGCCCCTCTGTTTCTCGCCCTTTGTTTCAGCCCCTCTGTTTCTCGCCCCTCTGTTTCTCGCCCTCTGTTTCAGCCCCTCTGTTTCAGCCCCGCTGTTTCAGCCCCTCTGTTTGTCGCCCTCTGTTTCAGCCCCTCTGTTTCAGCCCCTCTGTTTCAGCACCGCTGTTAAAGCCCCTCTATTTCAGCCCCTCTGTTTCAGCCACTCTGTTTCAGCCACTCTGTTTCAGCCACTCTGTTCCAGCCCCTCTATTTCACCCCCTCTGTTTCTCGCCCTCTGTTTCAGCCCCTCTGTTTCAGCCCCTCTGTTTCAGCCCCTCTGTTACTCGCCCTCTGTTTCAGCCCCTCTGTTTCAGCCACTCTGTTTCAGCCACTCTGTTTCAGACCCTCTGTTTCAGCCCCTCAGTTTCTCGCCCTCTGTTTCAGCCCCTTTGTTTCTCGCCTTCTGTTTCAGCCCCTCTGTTTCAGCCTCTCTGTTTCTCGCCCTGTTTCAGCCCCTCTGTTTCAGCCCCTCTGTTTCTCGCCCTCTGTTTCAGCCCCTCTGTTTCAGCCCCTCTGTTTCAGCCCCTCTGTTTCTCGCCCTCTGTTTCTCGCCCTCTGTTTCAACCCCTCTGTGTCAGCCACTCCGTTACAGCCCCTCTGTTTCAGCCCCTCTGTTTCTCACCCTCTGTTTCTCGCCCTCTGTTTCAGCCCCTCTGTTTCAGCCCCTGTGTTTCAGCCCCTCTGTTTCAGCCCGTCTGTTTCAGCCCCTCTGTTTCTCGCCCTCTGTTTCTCGCACTCTGTTTCAGCCCGTCTGTTTCAGCCCCTCTGTTTCTCGCCCTCTGTTTCACGCCCTCTGTTTCAGCCCCTGTGTTTCAGCCCCTCTGTTTCAGCCCCTCTGTTTCAGCCCCTCTGTTTCTCGCCCTCTGTTTCAGCCCCTCTGTTTCAGCCCCTCTGTTTCAGCCCCTCTGTTTCAGCCCCTCTGTTACTCGCCCTCTGTTTCAGCCCCTCTGTTTCAGCCACTCTGTTTCAGCCACTCTGTTTCAGACCCTCTGTTTCAGCCCCTCAGTTTCTCGCCCTCTGTTTCAGCCCCTTTGTTTCTCGCCTTCTGTTTCAGCCCCTCTGTTTCAGCCTCTCTGTTTCTCGCCCTGTTTCAGCCCCTCTGTTTCAGCCCCTCTGTTTCTCGCCCTCTGTTTCAGCCCCTCTGTTTCAGCCCCTCTGTTTCAGCCCCTCTGTTTCTCGCCCTCTGTTTCTCGCCCTCTGTTTCAGCCCCTCTGTGTCAGCCACTCCGTTACAGCCCCTCTGTTTCAGCCCCTCTGTTTCTCACCCTCTGTTTCTCGCCCTCTGTTTCAGCCCCTCTGTTTCAGCCCCTGTGTTTCAGCCCCTCTGTTTCAGCCCGTCTGTTTCAGCCCCTCTGTTTCTCGCCCTCTGTTTCTCGCCCTCTGTTTCAGCCCCTCTGTTTCAGCCCCTCTGTTTCTCGCCCTCTGTTTCACGCCCTCTGTTTCAGCCCCTCGGTTTCAGCCCCTCTGTTTCAGCCCCTCTGTTTCAGCCCCTCTGTTTCTCGCCCTCTGTTTCAGCCCCTCTGTTTCAGCCTCTCTGTTTCAGCCCCTGTGTTTCAGCCCCTGTGTTTCAGCCCCTCTGTTTCAGCCCCTCTGTTTCTCGCCCTCTGTTTCAGCCCCTCGGTTTCAGACCCTCTGTTTCAGCCCCTCTGTTTCTCGCCCTCTGTTTCTCGCCCTCTGTATCAGCCCCTCTGTTTCAGCCCCTCTGTTTCTCGCCCTCTTTTTCAGATCCTCTGTTTCAGCCCCTCTGTTTCAGCCCCTCTGTTTCTCGCCCTCTGTTTCAGCCACTTTGTTTCTCGCCCTCTGTTTCAGCCCCTCTGTTTATCGCCCTCTGTTTCAGCCCCTCTGTTTCTCGCCCTCTGTTTCTCGCCCTCTGTTTCAGCCCCTCTGTTTCAGCCCCTCTGTTTCAGCCCCTCTGTTTCAGCCCCTCTGTTTCTCGCCCTCTGTTTCAGCCCCTCGGTTTCAGCCCCTCTGTTTCAGCCCCTCTGTTTCTCGCCCTCTGTTTCTCGCCCTGTGTTTCTCGCCCTCTGTTTCTCGCCCTCTGTTTCAGCCCCTCTGTTTCTCGCCCTTTGTTTCAGCACCTCTGTTTCAGCCCCTCTGTTTCTCGCCCTCTGTTTCAGCCCCTCTGTTTCAGCCCCTCTGTTTCAGCCCCTCTGTTTGTCGCCCTCTGTTTCAGCCCCTCTGTTTCAGCCCCTCTGTTTCAGCACCTCTGTTTCAGCTCCTCTATTTCAGCCCCTCTGTTTCAGCCCCTCTGTTTCAGCCCCTCTGTTTCTCGCCCTCTGTTTCTCCCCCTCTGTTTCTCGCCCACTGTTTCAGCCCCTCTGTTTCAGCCCCTCTGTTTCAGCCCCGCTGTTTCAGCCCCTCTGTTTCAGCACCTCTGTTTCAGTCCCTCTGTTTCAGCCCCTCCGTTTCTCGCCCTCAGTTTCACCCCCTCTGTTTCAGCCCCTCTGTTTCAGCCCCTCTGTTTCAGCCCCTCTGTTTCAGCCACTTTGTGTCAGCCCCTCTGTTTCATGCCCTCTGTTTCAGCCCCTCTGTTTCAGTCACTCTGTTTCAGCCACTCTGTTTCAGCCATTCTGTTTCAGCCCCCCTGTTTCAGCCCCTCTGTTTCTCACCCTCTGTTTCAGCCCCTCCGTTTCTCGCCCTCAGTTTCACCCCCTCTGTTTCAGCCCCTCTGTTTCAGCCCCTCTGTTTCAGCCCCTCTGTTTCAGCCACTTTGTGTCAGCCCCTCTGTTTCATGCCCTCTGTTTCAGCCCCTCTGTTTCAGCCACTCTGTTTCAGCCCCTCTGTTTCAGCCATTCTGTTTCAGCCCCTCTGTTTCTCGCCCTCTGTTTCAGCCCCTCGGTTTCACGCCCTCTGTTTCAGCCCCTGTGTTTCAGCCCCTCTGTTTCAGCCCCTCTGTTTCAGCCCCTCTGTTTCTCGCCCTCTGTTTCAGCCCCCCGGTTTCAGCCCCTCTGTTTCAGCCCCTCTGTTTCTCGCCCTCTGTTTCTCGCCCTCTGTTTCAGCCCCTGTGTTTCAGCCCCTCTGTTTCAGCCCCTCTGTTTCTCGCCCTCTGTTTCTCGCCCTCTGTGTCAGCCCCTCTGTTTCAGCCCCTCTGTTTCAGCCCCTGTGTTTCTCGCCCTCTTTTTCAGATCCTCTGTTTCAGACCCTCTTTTTCAGCCCCTCTGTTTCTCGCCCTCTGTTTCAGCCACTTTGTTTCTCGCCCTCTGTTTCAGCCCCTCTGTTTCTCGCCCTCTGTTTCAGCCCCTCTGTTTCTCGCCCTCTGTTTCTCGCCCTCTGTTTCAGCCCCTCCGTTTCAGCCCCTCTGTTTCAGCCCCTCTGTTTCTCGCCCTCTGTTTCATCCCCTCGGTTTCAGCCCCTCTGTTTCAGCCCCTCTGTTTCTCGCCCTCTGTTTCTCACCCTCTGTTTCAGCCCCTCTGTTTCAGCCTCTATGTTTCAGCCCCTCTGTTTCAGCCACTTTGTTTCTCGCCCTCTGTTTCAGCCCCTCTGTTTCTCGCCCTCTGTTTCAGCCCCTCTGTTTCTCGCCCTCTGTTTCTCGCCCTCTGTTTCAGCCCCTCTGTTTCAGCCCCTCTGTTTCAGCCCCTCTGTTTCTCGCCCTCTGTTTCATCCCCTCGGTTTCAGCCCCTCTGTTTCAGCCCCTCTGTTTCTCGCCCTCTGTTTCTCACCCTCTGTTTCAGCCCCTCTGTTTCAGCCTCTATGTTTCAGCCCCTCTGTTTCAGCCCCTCTGTTTCAGCCCCTCTGTATCTCGCCCTCTGTTTCAGCCCCTCGGTTTCAGCCCCTCTGTTTCAGCCCCTCTGTTTCTCACCCTCTGCATCAGTCACTCTGTTTCCCGCCCTCTGTTTCAGCCCCACTGTTTCTCGCCCTCTGTTTCAGCCCCTCTGTTTCTCGCCCTCTGTTTCTCGCCCTCTGTTTCAGCCCCTCTGTTTCAGCCCCTCTGTTTCTCGCCCTCTGTTTCAGCCCCTCTGTTTCAGCCCCTCTGTTTCAGCCCCTCTGTTTCTCGCCCTCTCTTTCAACACCTCTGTTTCAGCCCCTCTGTTTCTCGCCCTCTGTTTCAGCCCTTCTGTTTCAGCCCCTCTGTTTCAGCCCCTCTGTTTCAACCCCTCTGTTTCTAGCCCTCTGTTTCAACCCCTCTGTTTCAGCCCCTCTGTTTCAGCCCCCTGTTTCAGCCCCACTGTTTCTTGCCCTCTGTTTCAGCCCCTCTGTTAAAGCTCCTCTGTTTCTCGCCTTCTGTTTCAGCCCCTCTGTTTCAGCTCCTCTGTTTCTCGCCCCTCTGTTTCTCGCCCTGTGTTTCGCGCCCTCTGTTTCTCGCCCTCTGTTTCAGCCCCTCTGTTTCTCGCCCTTTGTTTCAGCACCTCTGTTTCAGCCCCTCTGTTTCTCGCCCTCTGTTTCAGCCCCTCTGTTTCAGCCCCGCTGTTTCAGCCCCTCTGTTTGTCGCCCTCTGTTTCAGCCCCTCTGTTTCAGCCCCTCTGTTTCAGCACCGCTGTTAAAGCCCCTCTATTTCAGCCCCTCTGTTTCAGCCACTCTGTTTCAGCCACTCTGTTTCAGCCACTCTGTTCCAGCCCCTCTGTTTCACCCCCTCTGTTTCTCGCCCTCTGTTTCAGCCCCTCTGTTTCAGCCCCTCTGTTTCAGCCCCTCTGTTACTCGCCCTCTGTTTCAGCCCCTCTGTTTCAGCCACTCTGTTTCAGCCACTCTGTTTCAGACCCTCTGTTTCAGCCCCTCAGTTTCTCGCCCTCTGTTTCAGCCCCTTTGTTTCTCGCCTTCTGTTTCAGCCCCTCTGTTTCAGCCTCTCTGTTTCTCGCCCTGTTTCAGCCCCTCTGTTTCAGCCCCTCTGCTTCTCGCCCTCTGTTTCAGCCCCTCTGTTTCAGCCCCTCTGTTTCAGCCCCTCTGTTTCTCGCCCTCTGTTTCTCGCCCTCTGTTTCAGCCCCTCTGTGTCAGCCACTCCGTTACAGCCCCTCTGTTTCAGCCCCTATGTTTCTCACCCTCTGTTTCTCGCCCTCTGTTTCAGCCCCTCTGTTTCAGCCCCTGTGTTTCAGCCCCTCTGTTTCAGCCCGTCTGTTTCAGCCCCTCTGTTTCTCGCCCTCTGTTTCTCGCCCTCTGTTTCAGCCCGTCTGTTTCAGCCCCTCTGTTTCTCGCCCTCTGTTTCACGCCCTCTGTTTCAGCCCCTGTGTTTCAGCCCCTCTGTTTCAGCCCCTCTGTTTCAGCCCCTCTGTTTCTCGCCCTCTGTTTCAGCCCCTCTGTTTCAGCCTCTCTGTTTCAGCCCCTGTGTTTCAGCCCCTGTGTTTCAGCCCCTCTGTTTCAGCCCCTCTGTTTCTCGCCCTCTGTTTCAGCCCCTCGGTTTCAGACCCTCTGTTTCTCGCCCTCTGTTTCTCGCCCTCTGTATCAGCCCCTCTGTTTCAGCCCCTCTGTTTGAGCCCCTCTGTTTCTCGCCCTCTTTTTCAGATCCTCTGTTTCAGCCCCTCTGTTTCAGCCCCTCTGTTTCTCGCCCTCTGTTTCAGCCACTTTGTTTCTCGCCCTCTGTTTCAGCCCCTCTGTTTCTCGCCCTCTGTTTCTCGCCCTGTGTTTCTCGCCCTCTGTTTCTCGCCCTCTGTTTCAGCCCCTCTGTTTCTCGCCCTCTGTTTCAGCCCCTCTGTTTCAGCCCCGCTGTTTCAGCCCCTCTGTTTGTCGCCCTCTGTTTCAGCCCCTCTGTTTCAGCCCCTCTGTTTCAGCACCGCTGTTAAAGCCCCTCTATTTCAGCCCCTCTGTTTCAGCCACTCTGTTTCAGCCACTCTGTTTCAGCCACTCTGTTCCAGCCCCTCTGTTTCACCCCCTCTGTTTCTCGCCCTCTGTTTCAGCCCCTCTGTTTCAGACCCTCAGTTTCAGCCCCTCTGTTACTCGCCCTCTGTTTCAGCCCCTCTGTTTCAGCCACTCTGTTTCTCGCCCTCTGTTTCTCGCCCTCTGTTTCAGCCCCTCTGTTTCTCGCCCTTTGTTTCAGCACCTCTGTTTCAGCCCCTCTGTTTCTCGCCCTCTGTTTCAGCCCCTCTGTTTCAGACCCTCTGTTTCAGCCCCTCAGTTTCTCGCCCTCAGTTTCAGCCCCTTTGTTTCTCGCCTTCTGTTTCAGCCCCTCTGTTTCAGCCTCTCTGTTTCTCGCCCTGTTTCAGCCCCTCTGTTTCAGCCCCTCTGTATCTCGCCCTCTGTTTCAGCCCCTCTGTTTCAGCCCCTCTGTTTCAGCCCCTCTGTTTCTCGCCCTCTGTTTCTCGCCCTCTGTTTCAGCCCCTCTGTGTCAGCCACTCCGTTACAGCCCCTCTGTTTCAGCCCCTCTGTTTCTCACCCTCTGTTTCTCGCCCTCTGTTTCAGCCCCTCTGTTTCAGCCCCTGTGTTTCAGCCCCTCTGTTTCAGCCCGTCTGTTTCAGCCACTCTGTTTCTCGCCCTCTGTTTCTCGCCCTCTGTTTCAGCCCGTCTGTTTCAGCCCCTCTGTTTCTCGCCCTCTGTTTCACGCCCTCTGTTTCAGCCCCTGTGTTTCAGCCCCTCTGTTTCAGCCCATCTGTTTCAGCCCCTCTGTTTCTCGCCCTCTGTTTCAGCCCCTCTGTTTCAGCCTCTCTGTTTCAGCCCCTGTGTTTCAGCCCCTGTGTTTCAGCCCCTCTGTTTCAGCCCCTCTGTTTCTCGCCCTCTGTTTCAGCCCCACGGTTTCAGACCCTCTGTTTCAGCCCCTCTGTTTCTCGCCCTCTGTTTCTCGCCCTCTGTATCAGCCCCTCTGTTTCAGCCCCTCTGTTTCAGCCCCTCTGTTTCTCGCCCTCTTTTTCAGATCCTCTGTTTCAGCCCCTCTGTTTCAGCCCCTCTGTTTCTCGCCCTCTGTTTCAGCCACTTTGTTTCTCGCCCTCTGTTTCAGCCCCTCTGTTTATCGCCCTCCGTTTCAGCCCCTCTGTTTCTCGCCCTCTGTTTCTCGCCCTCTGTTTCAGCCCCTCTGTTTCAGCCCCTCTGTTTCAGCCCCTCTGTTTCAGCCCCTCTGTTTCTCGCCCTCTGTTTCTCGCCCTGTGTTTCTCGCCCTCTGTTTCTCGCCCTCTGTTTCAGCCCCTCTGTTTCTCGCCCTTTGTTTCAGCACCTCTGTTTCAGCCCCTCTGTTTCTCGCCCTCTGTTTCAGCCCCTCTGTTTCAGCCCCTCTGTTTCAGCCCCTCTGTTTGTCGCCCTCTGTTTCAGCCCTTCTGTTTCAGCCCCTCTGTTTCAGCACCTCTGTTTCAGCTCCTCTATTTCAGCCCCTCTGTTTCAGCCCCTCTGTTTCAGCCCCTCTGTTTCTCGCCCTCTGTTTCTCCCCCTCTGTTTCTCGCCCACTGTTTCAGCCCCTCTGTTTCAGCCCCTCTGTTTCAGCCCCGCTGTTTCAGCCCCTCTGTTTCAGCACCTCTGTTTCAGTCCCTCTGTTTCAGCCCCTCCGTTTCTCGCCCTCAGTTTCAGCCCCTCTGTTTCAGCCCCTCTGTTTCAGCCCCTCTGTTTCAGCCCCTCTGTTTCAGCCACTTTGTGTCAGCCCCTCTGTTTCATGCCCTCTGTTTCAGCCCCTCTGTTTCAGTCACTCTGTTTCAGCCACTCTGTTTCAGCCATTCTGTTTCAGCCCCTCTGTTTCAGCCCCTCTGTTTCTCGCCCTCTGTTTCAGCCCCTCTGTTTCAGCCCCTCTGTTTCAGCCCCTCTGTTTCAGCCACTTTGTGTCAGCCCCTCTGTTTCATGCCCTCTGTTTCAGCCCCTCTGTTTAGGCCACTCTGTTTCAGCCACTCTGTTTCAGCCATTCTGTTTCAGCCACTCTGTTTCAGACCCTCTGTTTCTCGCCCTCTGTTTCAGCCCCTCGGTTTCACGCCCTCTGTTTCAGCCCCTGTGTTTCAGCCCCTCTGTTTCAGCCCCTCTGTTTCAGCCCCTCTGTTTCTCGCCCTCTGTTTCAGCCCCCCGGTTTCAGCGCCTCTGTTTCAGCCCCTCTGTTTCTCGCCCTCTGTTTCTCGCCCTCTGTTTCAGCCCCTGTGTTTCAGCCCCTCTGTTTCAGCCCCTCTGTTTCTCGCCCTCTGTTTCTCGCCCTCTGTGTCAGCCCCTCTGTTTCAGCCCCTCTGTTTCAGCCCCTGTGTTTCTCGCCCTCTTTTTCAGATCCTCTGTTTCAGCCCCTCTGTTTCAGCCCCTCTGTTTCTCGCCCTCTGTTTCAGCCACTTTGTTTCTCGCCCTCTGTTTCAGCCCCTCTGTTTCTCGCCCTCTGTTTCAGCCCCTCTGTTTCTCGCCCTCTGTTTCTCGCCCTCTGTTTCAGCCCCTCTGTTTCAGCCCCTCTGTTTCAGCCCCTCTGTTTCTCGCCCTCTGTTTCATCCCCTCGGTTTCAGCCCCTCTGTTTCAGCCCCTCTGTTTCTCGCCCTCTGTTTCTCGCCCTCTGTTTCAGCCCCTCTGTTTCAGCCTCTCTGTTTCAGCCCCTCTGTTTCTTGCCCTCTGTTTCAGCCCCTGTGTTTCAGCCCCTGTGTTGCAGCCCCTCTGTTTCAGCCCCTCTGTTTCTCGCCCTCTGTTTCAGCCCCTCGGTTTCAGCCCCTCTGTTTCAGCCCCTCTGTTTCTCACCCTCTGTATCAGTCACTCTGTTTCCCGCCCTCTGTTTCAGCCCCACTGTTTCTCGCCCTCTGTTTCAGCCCCTCTGTTTCTCGCCCTCTGTTTCTCGCCCTCTGTTTCAGCCCCTCTGTTTCAGCCCCTCTGTTTCTCGCCCTCTGTTTCAGCCCCTCTGTTTCAGCCCCTCTGTTTCAGCCCCTCTGTTTCTCGCCCTCTCTTTCAACTCCTCTGTTTCAGCCCCTCTGTTTCTCGCCCTCTGTTTCAGCCCTTCTGTTTCAGCCCCTCTGTTTCAGCCCCTCTGTTTCAGCCCCTCTGTTTCAGCCCCTCTGTTTCAGCCACTTTGTGTCATCCCCTCTGTTTCATGCCCTCTGTTTCAGCCCCTCTGTTTCAGCCACTCTGTTTCAGCCCCTCTGTTTCAGCCATTCTGTTTCAGCCCCTCTGTTTCAGACCCTCTGTTTCTCGCCCTCTGTTTCAGCCCCTCGGTTTCACGCCCTCTGTTTCAGCCCCTGTGTTTCAGCACCTCTGTTTCAGCCCCGCTGTTTCAGCCCCTCTGTTTCAGCACCTCTGTTTCAGTCCCTCTGTTTCAGCCCCTCCGTTTCTCGCCCTCAGTTTCAGCCCCTCTGTTTCAGCCCCTCTGTTTCAGCCCCTCTGTTTCAGCCCCTCTGTTTCAGCCACTTTGTGTCAGCCCCTCTGTTTCATGCCCTCTGTTTCAGCCCCTCTGTTTCAGTCACTCTGTTTCAGCCACTCTGTTTCAGCCATTCTGTTTCAGCCCCTCTGTTTCAGCCCCTCTGTTTCTCGCCCTCTATTTCTCGCCCTCTGTTTCAGCCCCTCTGTTTCAGCCCCTCTGTTTCAGCCCCTCTGTTTCAGCCCCTCTGTTTCTCGCCCTCTGTTTCATCCCCTCGGTTTCAGCCCCTCTGTTTCAGCACCTCTGTTTCAGTCCCTCTGTTTCAGCCCCTCCGTTTCTCGCCCTCAGTTTCAGCCCCTCTGTTTCAGCCCCTCTGTTTCAGCCCCTCTGTTTCAGCCCCTCTGTTTCAGCCACTTTGTGTCAGCCCCTCTGTTTCATGCCCTCTGTTTCAGCCCCTCTGTTTCAGTCACTCTGTTTCAGCCACTCTGTTTCAGCCATTCTGTTTCAGCCCCTCTGTTTCAGCCCCTCTGTTTCTCGCCCTCTATTTCTCGCCCTCTGTTTCAGCCCCTCTGTTTCAGCCCCTCTGTTTCAGCCCCTCTGTTTCAGCCCCTCTGTTTCTCGCCCTCTGTTTCATCCCCTCGGTTTCAGCCCCTCTGTTTCAGCCCCTCTGTTTCTCGCCCTCTGTTTCTCGCCCTGTGTTTCTCGCCCTCTGTTTCTCGCCCTCTGTTTCAGCCCCTCTGTTTCTCGCCCTTTGTTTCAGCACCTCTGTTTCAGCCCCTCTGTTTCTCGCCCTCTGTTTCAGCCCCTCTGTTTCAGCCCCTCTGTTTCAGCCCCTCTGTTTGTCGCCCTCTGTTTCAGCCCCTCTGTTTCAGCCCCTCTGTTTCAGCACCTCTGTTTCAGCTCCTCTATTTCAGCCCCTCTGTTTCAGCCCCTCTGTTTCAGCCCCTCTGTTTCTCGCCCTCTGTTTCTCCCCCTCTGTTTCTCGCCCACTGTTTCAGCCCCTCTGTTTCAGCCCCTCTGTTTCAGCCCCGCTGTTTCAGCCCCTCTGTTTCAGCACCTCCGTTTCTCGCCCTCAGTTTCAGCCCCTCTGCTTCAGCCCCTCTGTTTCAGCCCCTCTGTTTCAGCCCCTCTGTTTCAGCCACTTTGTGTCAGCCCCTCTGTTTCATGCCCTCTGTTTCAGCCCCTCTGTTTCAGTCACTCTGTTTCAGCCACTCTGTTTCAGCCATTCTGTTTCAGCCCCTCTGTTTCAGCCCCTCTGTTTCTCGCCCTCTGTTTCAGCCCCTCTGTTTCAGCCCCTCTGTTTCAGCCCCTCTGTTTCAGCCACTTTGTGTCAGCCCCTCTGTTTCATGCCCTCTGTTTCAGCCCCTCTGTTTAGGCCACTCTGTTTCAGCCACTCTGTTTCAGCCCTTTTGTTTCAGCCCCTCTGTTTCAGACCCTCTGTTTCTCGCCCTCTGTTTCAGCCCCTCGGTTTCACGCCCTCTGTTTCAGCCCCTGTGTTTCAGCCCCTCTGTTTCAGCCCCTCTGTTTCAGCCCCTCTGTTTCTCGCCCTCTGTTTCAGCCCCCCGGTTTCAGCCCCTCTGTTTCAGCCCCTCTGTTTCTCGCCCTCTGTTTCTCGCCCTCTGTTTCAGCCCCTGTGTTTCAGCCCCTCTGTTTCAGCCCCTCTGTTTCTCGCCCTCTGTTTCTCGCCCTCTGTGTCAGCCCCTCTGTTTCAGCCCCTCTGTTTCAGCCCCTGTCTTTCTCGCCCTCTTTTTCAGATCCTCTGTTTCAGCCCCTCTGTTTCAGCCCCTCTGTTTCTCGCCCTCTGTTTCAGCCACTTTGTTTCTCGCCCTCTGTTTCAGCCCCTCTGTTTCTCGCCCTCTGTTTCAGCCCCTCTGTTTCTCGCCCTCTGTTTCTCGCCCTCTGTTTCAGCCCCTCTGTTTCAGCCCCTCTGTTTCAGCCCCTCTGTTTCTCGCCCTCTGTTTCATCCCCTCGGTTTCAGCCCCTCTGTTTCAGCCCCTCTGTTTCTCGCCCTCTGTTTCTCGCCCTCTGTTTCAGCCCCTCTGTTTCAGCCTCTCTGTTTCAGCCCCTCTGTTTCTTGCCCTCTGTTTCAGCCCCTGTGTTTCAGCCCCTGTGTTGCAGCCCCTCTGTTTCAGCCCCTCTGTTTCTCGCCCTCTGTTTCAGCCCCTCGGTTTCAGCCCCTCTGTTTCAGCCCCTCTGTTTCTCACCCTCTGTATCAGTCACTCTGTTTCCAGCCCTCTGTTTCAGCCCCACTGTTTCTCGCCCTCTGTTTCAGCCCCTCTGTTTCTCGCCCTCTGTTTCTCGCCCTCTGTTTCAGCCCCTCTGTTTCAGCCCCTCTGTTTCTCGCCCTCTGTTTCAGCCCCTCTGTTTCAGCCCCTCTGTTTCAGCCCCTCTGTTTCTCGCCCTCTCTTTCAACACCTCTGTTTCAGCCCCTCTGTTTCTCGCCCTCTGTTTCAGCCCTTCTGTTTCAGCCCCTCTGTTTCAGCCCCTCTGTTTCAACCCCTCTGTTTCTAGCCCTCTGTTTCAGCCCCTCTGTTTCAGCCCCTCTGTTTCAGCCCCCTGTTTCAGCCCCTCTGTTTCTTGCCCTCTGTTTCAGCCCCTCTGTTAAAGCTCCTCTGTTTCTCGCCTTCTGTTTCAGCCCCTCTGTTTCAGCCCCTCTGTTTCTCGCCCCTCTGTTTCTCGCCCTGTATTTCGCGCCCTCTGTTTCTCGCCCTCTGTTTCAGCCCCTCTGTTTCTCGCCCTTTGTTTCAGCACCTCTGTTTCAGCCCCTCTGTTTCTCACCCTCTGTTTCTCGCCCTCTGTTTCAGCCCCTCTGTTTCAGCCCCTCTGTTTCAGCCCCGCTGTTTCAGCCCCTCTGTTTGTCGCCCTCTGTTTCAGCCCCTCTGTTTCAGCCCCTCTGTTTCAGCACCTCTGTTTCAGCCCCTCTATTTCAGCCCCTCTGTTTCAGCCCCTCTGTTTCAGCCCCTCTGTTTCAGTCCCTCTGTTTCTCGCCCTATGTTTCTCGCCCTATATTTCTCGCCCTCTGTTTCAGCCCCTCTGTTTCAGTCCCTCTGTTTCAGTCCCTCTGTTTCAGCCCCTCTGTTTCAGCCCCTCTGTTTCTCGCCCTCTGTTTCAGCCCCTCTGTTTCATCCCCTCTGTTTCTCCCCCTCTGTTTCTCGCCCACTGTTTCAGCCCCTCTGTTTCAGCCCCTCTGTTTCAGCCCCGCTGTTTCAGCCCCTCTGTTTCAGGCCCTCTGTTTCAGCCACTCTGTTTCAGCACCTCTTTTTCAGCCACCTCTGTTTCACCCCTCTGTTTCTCGCCCTCTGTTTCAGCCCCTCTGTTTCAGCCCCAATGTTTCAGCCCCTCTGTTTCTCGTCCTCTGTTTCTCGCCCTCTGTTTCAGCCTCTCTGTTTCAGCCCCTCTGTTTCAGCCCCTCTGATTCTCACTCTCAGTTTCAGCCACTCTGTTTCACCCCCTCTGTTTCAGCCACTCTGTGTCACCCTCTCTGTTCCAGCCCCTCTGTTTCACGCCCTCTTTTTCAGCCCCTCTGTTTCAGCCACTCTGTTTCAGCCACTCTGTTTCAGCCACTCTGTTCCAGCCCCTCTGTTTCACCCCGCTGTTTCTCGCCCTCTGTTTCAGCCCCTCTGTTTCAGCCCCTCTGTTTCTGCCCCTCTGTTACTCGCCCTCTGTTTCAGCCCCTCTGTTTCAGTCACTCTGTTTCAGCCACTCTGTTTCAGACCCTCTGTTTCAGCCCCTCAGTTTCTCGCCCTCTGTTTCAGCCCCTTTGTTTCTCGCCTTCTGTTTCAGCCCCTCTGTTTCAGCCTCTCTGTTTCTCGCCCTGTTTCAGCCCCTCTGTTTCAGCCCCTCTGTTTCTCGCCCTCTGTTTCAGCCCCTCTGTTTCAGCCCCTCTGTTTCAGCCCCTCTGTTTCTGGCCCTCTGTTTCTCGCCCTCTGTTTCGGCCCCTCTGTGTCAGCCACTCCGTTACAGCCCCTCTGTTTCAGCCCCTCTGTTTACAACCCTCTGTTTCTCGCCCTCTGTTTCAGCCCCTCTGTTTCAGCCCCTGTGTTTCAGCCCCTCTGTTTCAGCCCGTCTGTTTCAGCCACTCTGTTTCTCGCCCTCTGTTTCTCGCCCTCTGTTTCAGCCCTTCTGTTTCAGCCCCTCTGTTTCTCGCCCTCTGTTTCACGCCCTCTGTTTCAGCCCCTGTGTTTCAGCCCCTCTGTTTCAGCCCCTCTGTTTCAGCCCCTCTGTTTCTCGCCCTCTGTTTCAGCCCCTCGGTTTCAGCCCCTCTGTTTTAGCCCCTCTGTTTCTCGCCCTTCTGTTTCTCGCCCTCTGTTTCAGCCCCTCGGTTTCAGCCCCTCTGTTTTAGCCCCTCTGTTTCTCGCCCTTCTGTTTCTCGCCCTCTGTTTCAGCCCCTCTGTTTCAGCCCCTCTGTTTCAGCCCCTCTGTATCTCGCCCTCTGTTTCAGCCCCTCTGTTTCAGCCCCTCTGTTTCAGCCCCTCTGTTTCTCGCCCTCTGTTTCTCGCCCTCTGTTTCAGCCCCTCTGTGTCAGCCACTCCGTTACAGCCCCTCTGTTTCAGCCCCTCTGTTTCTCACCCTCTGTTTCTCGCCCTCTGTTTCAGCCCCTCTGTTTCAGCCCCTGTGTTTCAGCCCCTCTGTTTCAGCCCGTCTGTTTCAGCCCCTCTGTTTCTCGCCCTCTGTTTCTCGCCCTCTGTTTCAGCCCGTCTGTTTCAGCCCCTCTGTTTCTCGCCCTCTGTTTCACGCCCTCTGTTTCAGCCCCTGTGTTTCAGCCCCTCTGTTTCAGCCCATCTGTTTCAGCCCCTCTGTTTCTCGCCCTCTGTTTCAGCCCCTCTGTTTCAGCCTCTCTGTTTCAGCCCCTGTGTTTCAGCCCCTGTGTTTCAGCCCCTCTGTTTCAGCCCCTCTGTTTCTCGCCCTCTGTTTCAGCCCCACGGTTTCAGACCCTCTGTTTCAGCCCCTCTGTTTCTCGCCCTCTGTTTCTCGCCCTCTGTATCAGCCCCTCTGTTTCAGCCCCTCTGTTTCAGCCCCTCTGTTTCTCGCCCTCTTTTTCAGATCCTCTGTTTCAGCCCCTCTGTTTCAGCCCCTCTGTTTCTCGCCCTCTGTTTCAGCCACTTTGTTTCTCACCCTCTGTTTCAGCCCCTCTGTTTATCGCCCTCCGTTTCAGCCCCTCTGTTTCTCGCCCTCTGTTTCTCGCCCTCTGTTTCAGCCCCTCTGTTTCAGCCCCTCTGTTTCAGCCCCTCTGTTTCAGCCCCTCTGTTTCTCGCCCTCTGTTTCTCGCCCTGTGTTTCTCGCCCTCTGTTTCTCGCCCTCTGTTTCAGCCCCTCTGTTTCTCGCCCTTTGTTTCAGCACCTCTGTTTCAGCCCCTCTGTTTCTCGCCCTCTGTTTCAGCCCCTCTGTTTCAGCCCCTCTGTTTCAGCCCCTCTGTTTGTCGCCCTCTGTTTCAGCCCCTCTGTTTCAGCCCCTCTGTTTCAGCACCTCTGTTTCAGCTCCTCTATTTCAGCCCCTCTGTTTCAGCCCCTCTGTTTCAGCCCCTCTGTTTCTCGCCCTCTGTTTCTCCCCCTCTGTTTCTCGCCCACTGTTTCAGCCCCTCTGTTTCAGCCCCTCTGTTTCAGCCCCGCTGTTTCAGCCCCTCTGTTTCAGCACCTCTGTTTCAGTCCCTCTGTTTCAGCCCCTCCGTTTCTCGCCCTCAGTTTCAGCCCCTCTGTTTCAGCCCCTCTGTTTCAGCCCCTCTGTTTCAGCCCCTCTGTTTCAGCCACTTTGTGTCAGCCCCTCTGTTTCATGCCCTCTGTTTCAGCCCCTCTGTTTCAGTCACTCTGTTTCAGCCACTCTGTTTCAGCCATTCTGTTTCAGCCCCTCTGTTTCAGCCCCTCTGTTTCTCGCCCTCTGTTTCAGCCCCTCTGTTTCAGCCCCTCTGTTTCAGCCCCTCTGTTTCAGCCACTTTGTGTCAGCCCCTCTGTTTCATGCCTTCTGTTTCAGCCCCTCTGTTTAGGCCACTCTGTTTCAGCCCCTGTGTTTCAGCCCCTGTGTTTCAGCCCCTCTGTTTCAGCCCCTCTGTTTCTCGCCCTCTGTTTCAGCCCCTCGGTTTCAGACCCTCTGTTTCAGCCCCTCTGTTTCTCGCCCTCTGTTTCTCGCCCTCTGTATCAGCCCCTCTGTTTCAGCCCCTCTGTTTCAGCCCCTCTGTTTCTCGCCCTCTTTTTCAGATCCTCTGTTTCAGCCCCTCTGTTTCAGCCCCTCTGTTTCTCGCCCTCTGTTTCAGCCACTTTGTTTCTCGCCCTCTGTTTCAGCCCCTCTGTTTCTCGCCCTCTGTTTCTCGCCCTGTGTTTCTCGCCCTCTGTTTCTCGCCCTCTGTTTCAGCCCCTCTGTTTCTCGCCCTCTGTTTCAGCCCCTCTGTTTCAGCCCCGCTGTTTCAGCCCCTCTGTTTGTCGCCCTCTGTTTCAGCCACTCTGTTTCAGCCCCTCTGTTTCAGCACCGCTGTTAAAGCCCCTCTATTTCAGCCCCTCTGTTTCAGCCACTCTGTTTCAGCCACTCTGTTTCAGCCACTCTGTTCCAGCCCCTCTGTTTCACCCCCTCTGTTTCTCGCCCTCTGTTTCAGCCCCTCTGTTTCAGACCCTCTGTTTCAGCCCCTCTGTTACTCGCCCTCTGTTTCAGCCCCTCTGTTTCAGCCACTCTGTTTCTCGCCCTCTGTTTCTCGCCCTCTGTTTCAGCCCCTCTGTTTCTCGCCCTTTGTTTCAGCACCTCTGTTTCAGCCCCTCTGTTTCTCGCCCTCTGTTTCAGCCCCTCTGTTTCAGACCCTCTGTTTCAGCCCCTCAGTTTCTCGCCCTCAGTTTCAGCCCCTTTGTTTCTCGCCTTCTGTTTCAGCCCCTCTGTTTCAGCCTCTCTGTTTCTCGCCCTGTTTCAGCCCCTCTGTTTCAGCCCCTCTGTATCTCGCCCTCTGTTTCAGCCCCTCTGTTTCATCCCCTCTGTTTCAGCCCCTCTGTTTCTCGCCCTCTGTTTCTCGCCCTCTGTTTCAGCCCCTCTGTGTCAGCCACTCCGTTACAGCCCCTCTGTTTCAGCCCCTCTGTTTCTCACCCTCTGTTTCTCGCCCTCTGTTTCAGCCCCTCTGTTTCAGCCCCTGTGTTTCAGCCCCTCTGTTTCAGCCCGTCTGTTTCAGCCCCTCTGTTTCTCGCCCTCTGTTTCTCGCCCTCTGTTTCAGCCCGTCTGTTTCAGCCCCTCTGTTTCTCGCCCTCTGTTTCACGCCCTCTGTTTCAGCCCCTGTGTTTCAGCCCCTCTGTTTCAGCCCATCTGTTTCAGCCCCACTGTTTCTCGCCCTCTGTTTCAGCCCCTCTGTTTCAGCCTCTCTGTTTCAGCCCGTGTGTTTCAGCCCCTGTGTTTCAGCCCCTCTGTTTCAGCCCCTCTGTTTCTCGCCCTCTGTTTCAGCCCCACGGTTTCAGACCCTCTGTTTCAGCCCCTCTGTTTCTCGCCCTCTGTTTCTCGCCCTCTGTATCAGCCCCTCTGTTTCAGCCCCTCTGTTTCAGCCCCTCTGTTTCTCGCCCTCTTTTTCAGATCCTCTGTTTCAGCCCCTCTGTTTCAGCCCCTCTGTTTCTCGCCCTCTGTTTCAGCCACTTTGTTTCTCGCCCTCTGTTTCAGCCCCTCTGTTTATCGCCCTCCGTTTCAGCCCCTCTGTTTCTCGCCCTCTGTTTCTCGCCCTCTGTTTCAGCCCCTCTGTTTCAGCCCCTCTGTTTCAGCCCCTCTGTTTCAGCCCCTCTGTTTCTCGCCCTCTGTTTCTCGCCCTGTGTTTCTCGCCCTCTGTTTCTCGCCCTCTGTTTCAGCCCCTCTGTTTCTCGCCCTTTGTTTCAGCACCTCTGTTTCAGCCCCTCTGTTTCTCGCCCTCTGTTTCAGCCCCTCTGTTTCAGCCCCTCTGTTTCAGCCCCTCTGTTTGTCGCCCTCTGTTTCAGCCCCTCTGTTTCAGCCCCTCTGTTTCAGCACCTCTGTTTCAGCTCCTCTATTTCAGCCCCTCTGTTTCAGCCCCTCTGTTTCAGCCCCTCTGTTTCTCGCCCTCTGTTTCTCCCCCTCTGTTTCTCGCCCACTGTTTCAGCCCCTCTGTTTCAGCCCCTCTGTTTCAGCCCCGCTGTTTCAGCCCCTCTGTTTCAGCACCTCTGTTTCAGTCCCTCTGTTTCAGCCCCTCCGTTTCTCGCCCTCAGTTTCAGCCCCTCTGTTTCAGCCCCTCTGTTTCAGCCCCTCTGTTTCAGCCCCTCTGTTTCAGCCACTTTGTGTCAGCCCCTCTGTTTCATGCCCTCTGTTTCAGCCCCTCTGTTTCAGTCACTCTGTTTCAGCCACTCTGTTTCAGCCATTCTGTTTCAGCCCCTCTGTTTCAGCCCCTCTGTTTCTCGCCCTCTGTTTCAGCCCCTCTGTTTCAGCCCCTCTGTTTCAGCCCCTCTGTTTCAGCCACTTTGTGTCAGCCCCTCTGTTTCATGCCCTCTGTTTCAGCCCCTCTGTTTAGGCCACTCTGTTTCAGCCACTCTGTTTCAGCCATTCTGTTTCAGCCACTCTGTTTCAGACCCTCTGTTTCTCGCCCTCTGTTTCAGCCCCTCGGTTTCACGCCCTCTGTTTCAGCCCCTGTGTTTCAGCCCCTCTGTTTCAGCCCCTCTGTTTCAGCCCCTCTGTTTCTCGCCCTCTGTTTCAGCCCCCCGGTTTCAGCCCCTCTGTTTCAGCCCCTCTGTTTCTCGCCCTCTGTTTCTCGCCCTCTGTTTCAGCCCCTGTGTTTCAGCCCCTCTGTTTCAGCCCCTCTGTTTCTCGCCCTCTGTTTCTCGCCCTCTGTGTCAGCCCCTCTGTTTCAGCCCCTCTGTTTCAGCCCCTGTGTTTCTCGCCCTCTTTTTCAGATCCTCTGTTTCAGCCCCTCTGTTTCAGCCCCTCTGTTTCTCGCCCTCTGTTTCAGCCACTTTGTTTCTCGCCCTCTGTTTCAGCCCCTCTGTTTCTCGCCCTCTGTTTCAGCCCCTCTGTTTCTCGCCCTCTGTTTCTCGCCCTCTGTTTCAGCCCCTCTGTTTCAGCCCCTCTGTTTCAGCCCCTCTGTTTCTCGCCCTCTGTTTCATCCCCTCGGTTTCAGCCCCTCTGTTTCAGCCCCTCTGTTTCTCGCCCTCTGTTTCTCGCCCTCTGTTTCAGCCCCTCTGTTTCAGCCTCTCTGTTTCAGCCCCTCTGTTTCTTGCCCTCTGTTTCAGCCCCTGTGTTTCAGCCCCTGTGTTGCAGCCCCTCTGTTTCAGCCCCTCTGTTTCTCGCCCTCTGTTTCAGCCCCTCGGTTTCAGCCCCTCTGTTTCAGCCCCTCTGTTTCTCACCCTCTGTATCAGTCACTCTGTTTCCCGCCCTCTGTTTCAGCCCCACTGTTTCTCGCCCTCTGTTTCAGCCCCTCTGTTTCTCGCCCTCTGTTTCTCGCCCTCTGTTTCAGCCCCTCTGTTTCAGCCCCTCTGTTTCTCGCCCTCTGTTTCAGCCCCTCTGTTTCAGCCCCTCTGTTTCAGCCCCTCTGTTTCTCGCCCTCTCTTTCAACACCTCTGTTTCAGCCCCTCTGTTTCTCGCCCTCTGTTTCAGCCCTTCTGTTTCAGCCCCTCTGTTTCAGCCCCTCTGTTTCAGCCCCTCTGTTTCAGCCCCTCTGTTTCAGCCACTTTGTGTCATCCCCTCTGTTTCATGCCCTCTGTTTCAGCCCCTCTGTTTCAGCCACTCTGTTTCAGCCCCTCTGTTTCAGCCATTCTGTTTCAGCCCCTCTGTTTCAGACCCTCTGTTTCTCGCCCTCTGTTTCAGCCCCTCGGTTTCACGCCCTCTGTTTCAGCCCCTGTGTTTCAGCACCTCTGTTTCTGCCCCGCTGTTTCAGCCCCTCTGTTTCAGCACCTCTGTTTCAGTCCCTCTGTTTCAGCCCCTCCGTTTCTCGCCCTCAGTTTCAGCCCCTCTGTTTCAGCCCCTCTGTTTCAGCCCCTCTGTTTCAGCCCCTCTGTTTCAGCCACTTTGTGTCAGCCCCTCTGTTTCATGCCCTCTGTTTCAGCCCCTCTGTTTCAGTCACTCTGTTTCAGCCACTCTGTTTCAGCCATTCTGTTTCAGCCCCTCTGTTTCAGCCCCTCTGTTTCTCGCCCTCTGTTTCTCGCCCTCTGTTTCAGCCCCTCTGTTTCAGCCCCTCTGTTTCAGCCCCTCTGTTTCAGCCCCTCTGTTTCTCGCCCTCTGTTTCAGCCCCTCGGTTTCAGCCCCTCTGTTTCAGCCCCTCTGTTTCTCGCCCTCTGTTTCTCGCCCTGTGTTTCTCGCCCTCTGTTTCTCGCCCTCTGTTTCAGCCCCTCTGTTTCTCGCCCTTTGTTTCAGCACCTCTGTTTCAGCCCCTCTGTTTCTCGCCCTCTGTTTCAGCCCCTCTGTTTCAGCCCCTCTGTTTCAGCCCCTCTGTTTGTCGCCCTCTGTTTCAGCCCCTCTGTTTCAGCCCCTCTGTTTCAGCACCTCTGTTTCAGCTCCTCTATTTCAGCCCCTCTGTTTCAGCCCCTCTGTTTCAGCCCCTCTGTTTCTCGCCCTCTGTTTCTCCCCCTCTGTTTCTCGCCCACTGTTTCAGCCCCTCTGTTTCAGCCCCTCTGTTTCAGCCCCGCTGTTTCAGCCCCTCTGTTTCAGCACCTCTGTTTCAGTCCCTCTGTTTCAGCCCCTCCGTTTCTCGCCCTCAGTTTCAGCCCCTCTGTTTCAGCCCCTCTGTTTCAGCCCCTCTGTTTCAGCCACTTTGTGTCAGCCCCTCTGTTTCATGCCCTCTGTTTCAGCCCCTCTGTTTCAGTCACTCTGTTTCAGCCACTCTGTTTCAGCCATTCTGTTTCAGCCCCTCTGTTTCAGCCCCTCTGTTTCTCGCCCTCTGTTTCAGCCCCTCTGTTTCAGCCCCTCTGTTTCAGCCCCTCTGTTTCAGCCACTTTGTGTCAGCCCCTCTGTTTCATGCCCTCTGTTTCAGCCCCTCTGTTTAGGCCACTCTGTTTCAGCCACTCTGTTTCAGCCCTTTTGTTTCAGCCCCTCTGTTTCAGACCCTCTGTTTCTCGCCCTCTGTTTCAGCCCCTCGGTTTCACGCCCTCTGTTTCAGCCCCTGTGTTTCAGCCCCTCTGTTTCAGCCCCTCTGTTTCAGCCCCTCTGTTTCTCGCCCTCTGTTTCAGCCCCCCGGTTTCAGCCCCTCTGTTTCAGCCCCTCTGTTTCTCGCCCTCTGTTTCTCGCCCTCTGTGTCAGCCCCTCTGTTTCAGCCCCTCTGTTTCAGCCCCTGTCTTTCTCGCCCTCTTTTTCAGATCCTCTGTTTCAGCCCCTCTGTTTCAGCCCCTCTGTTTCTCGCCCTCTGTTTCAGCCACTTTGTTTCTCGCCCTCTGTTTCAGCCCCTCTGTTTCTCGCCCTCTGTTTCAGCCCCTCTGTTTCTCGCCCTCTGTTTCTCGCCCTCTGTTTCAGCCCCTCTGTTTCAGCCCCTCTGTTTCAGCCCCTCTGTTTCTCGCCCTCTGTTTCATCCCCTCGGTTTCAGCCCCTCTGTTTCAGCCCCTCTGTTTCTCGCCCTCTGTTTCTCGCCCTTTGTTTCAGCCCCTCTGTTTCAGCCTCTCTGTTTCAGCCCCTCTGTTTCTTGCCCTCTGTTTCAGCCCCTGTGTTTCAGCCCCTGTGTTGCAGCCCCTCTGTTTCAGCCCCTCTGTTTCTCGCCCTCTGTTTCAGCCCCTCGGTTTCAGCCCCTCTGTTTCAGCCCCTCTGTTTCTCACCCTCTGTATCAGTCACTCTGTTTCCCGCCCTCTGTTTCAGCCCCACTGTTTCTCGCCCTCTGTTTCAGCCCCTCTGTTTCTCGCCCTCTGTTTCTCGCCCTCTGTTTCAGCCCCTCTGTTTCAGCCCCTCTGTTTCTCGCCCTCTGTTTCAGCCCCTCTGTTTCAGCCCCTCTGTTTCAGCCCCTCTGTTTCTCGCCCTCTCTTTCAACACCTCTGTTTCAGCCCCTCTGTTTCTCGCCCTCTGTTTCAGCCCTTCTGTTTCAGCCCCTCTGTTTCAGCCCCTCTGTTTCAGCCCCTCTGTTTCTAGCCCTCTGTTTCAGCCCCTCTGTTTCAGCCCCTCTGTTTCAGCCCCCTGTTTCAGCCCCTCTGTTTCTTGCCCTCTGTTTCAGCCCCTCTGTTAAAGCTCCTCTGTTTCTCGCCTTCTGTTTCAGCCCCTCTGTTTCAGCCCCTCTGTTTCTCGCCCCTCTGTTTCTCGCCCTGTATTTCGCGCCCTCTGTTTCTCGCCCTCTGTTTCAGCCCCTCTGTTTCTCGCCCTTTGTTTCAGCACCTCTGTTTCAGCCCCTCTGTTTCTCGCCCTCTGTTTCAGCCCCTCTGTTTCAGCCCCGCTGTTTCAGCCTCTCTGTTTGTCGCCCTCTGTTTCAGCCCCTCTGTTTCAGCCCCTCTGTTTCAGCACCTCTGTTTCAGCCCCTCTATTTCAGCCCCTCTGTTTCAGCCCCTCTGTTTCAGCCCCTCTGTTTCAGTCCCTCTGTTTCTCGCCCTATGTTTCTCGCCCTATATTTCTCGCCCTCTGTTTCAGCCCCTCTGTTTCAGTCCCTCTGTTTCAGTCCCTCTGTTTCAGCCCCTCTGTTTCAGCCCCTCTGTTTCTCGCCCTCTGTTTCAGCCCCTCTGTTTCATCCCCTCTGTTTCTCCCCCTCTGTTTCTCGCCCACTGTTTCAGCCCCTCTGTTTCAGCCCCTCTGTTTCAGGCCCGCTGTTTCAGCCCCTCTGTTTCAGGCCCTCTGTTTCAGCCACTCTGTTTCAGCACCTCTTTTTCAGCCACCTCTGTTTCACCCCTCTGTTTCTCGCCCTCTGTTTCAGCCCCTCTGTTTCAGCCCCAATGTTTCAGCCCCTCTGTTTCTCGTCCTCTGTTTCTCGCCCTCTGTTTCAGCCTCTCTGTTTCAGCCCCTCTGTTTCAGCCCCTCTGATTCTCACTCTCAGTTTCAGCCACTCTGTTTCACCCCCTCTGTTTCAGCCACTCTGTGTCACCCTCTCTGTTCCAGCCCCTCTGTTTCACGCCCTCTTTTTCAGCCCCTCTGTTTCAGCCACTCTGTTTCAGCCACTCTGTTTCAGCCACTCTGTTCCAGCCCCTCTGTTTCACCCCTCTGTTTCTCGCCCTCTGTTTCAGCCCCTCTGTTTCAGCCCCTCTGTTTCTGCCCCTCTGTTACTCGCCCTCTGTTTCAGCCCCTCTGTTTCAGTCACTCTGTTTCAGCCACTCTGTTTCAGACCCTCTGTTTCAGCCCCTCAGTTTCTCGCCCTCTGTTTCAGCCCCTTTGTTTCTCGCCTTCTGTTTCAGCCCCTCTGTTTCAGCCTCTCTGTTTCTCGCCCTGTTTCAGCCCCTCTGTTTCAGCCCCTCTGTTTCTCGCCCTCTGTTTCAGCCCCTCTGTTTCAGCCCCTCTGTTTCAGCCCCTCTGTTTCTAGCCCTCTGTTTCTCGCCCTCTGTTTCGGCCCCTCTGTGTCAGCCACTCCGTTACAGCCCCTCTGTTTCAGCCCCTCTGTTTCTCACCCTCTGTTTCTCGCCCTCTGTTTCAGCCCCTCTGTTTCAGCCCCTGTGTTTCAGCCCCTCTGTTTCAGCCCGTCTGTTTCAGCCCCTCTGTTTCTCGCCCTCTGTTTCTCGCCCTCTGTTTCAGCCCTTCTGTTTCAGCCCCTCTGTTTCTCGCCCTCTGTTTCACGCCCTCTGTTTCAGCCCCTGTGTTTCAGCCCCTCTGTTTCAGCCCCTCTGTTTCAGCCCCTCTGTTTCTCGCCCTCTGTTTCAGCCCCTCGGTTTCAGCCCCTCTGTTTTAGCCCCTCTGTTTCTCGCCCTTCTGTTTCTCGCCCTCTGTTTCAGCCCCTCTGTTTCAGCCTCTCTGTTTCAGCCCCTCTGTTTCTCGCCCTCTGTTTCAGCCCCTCTGTTTCAGCCCCTCTGTTTCAGCCCCTCTGTTTCTCGCCCTCTGTTTCAGCCCCTCTGTTTCAGCCCCTCTGTTTCAGCCCCTCTGTATCTCGCCCTCTGTTTCAGCCCCACTGTTTCAGCCCCTCTGTTTCAGCCCCTCTGTTTCTCGCCCTCTGTTTCTCGCCCTCTGTTTCAGCCCCTCTGTGTCAGCCACTCCGTTACAGCCCCTCTGTTTCAGCCCCTCTGTTTCTCACCCTCTGTTTCTCGCCCTCTGTTTCAGCCCCTCTGTTTCAGCCCCTGTGTTTCAGCCCCTCTGTTTCAGCCCGTCTGTTTCAGCCCCTCTGTTTCTCGCCCTCTGTTTCTCGCCCTCTGTTTCAGCCCGTCTGTTTCAGCCCCTCTGTTTCTCGCCCTCTGTTTCACGCCCTCTGTTTCAGCCCCTGTGTTTCAGCCCCTCTGTTTCAGCCCATCTGTTTCAGCCCCTCTGTTTCTCGCCCTCTGTTTCAGCCCCTCTGTTTCAGCCTCTCTGTTTCAGCCCGTGTGTTTCAGCCCCTGTGTTTCAGCCCCTCTGTTTCAGCCCCTCTGTTTCTCGCCCTCTGTTTCAGCCCCACGGTTTCAGACCCTCTGTTTCAGCCCCTCTGTTTCTCGCCCTCTGTTTCTCGCCCTCTGTATCAGCCCCTCTGTTTCAGCCCCTCTGTTTCAGCCCCTCTGTTTCTCGCCCTCTTTTTCAGATCCTCTGTTTCAGCCCCTCTGTTTCAGCCCCTCTGTTTCTCGCCCTCTGTTTCAGCCACTTTGTTTCTCGCCCTCTGTTTCAGCCCCTCTGTTTATCGCCCTCCGTTTCAGCCCCTCTGTTTCTCGCCCTCTGTTTCTCGCCCTCTGTTTCAGCCCCTCTGTTTCAGCCCCTCTGTTTCAGCCCCTCTGTTTCAGCCCCTCTGTTTCTCGCCCTCTGTTTCTCGCCCTGTGTTTCTCGCCCTCTGTTTCTCGCCCTCTGTTTCAGCCCCTCTGTTTCTCGCCCTTTGTTTCAGCACCTCTGTTTCAGCCCCTCTGTTTCTCGCCCTCTGTTTCAGCCCCTCTGTTTCAGCCCCTCTGTTTCAGCCCCTCTGTTTGTCGCCCTCTGTTTCAGCCCCTCTGTTTCAGCCCCTCTGTTTCAGCACCTCTGTTTCAGCTCCTCTATTTCAGCCCCTCTGTTTCAGCCCCTCTGTTTCAGCCCCTCTGTTTCTCGCCCTCTGTTTCTCCCCCTCTGTTTCTCGCCCACTGTTTCAGCCCCTCTGTTTCAGCCCCTCTGTTTCAGCCCCGCTGTTTCAGCCCCTCTGTTTCAGCACCTCTGTTTCAGTCCCTCTGTTTCAGCCCCTCCGTTTCTCGCCCTCAGTTTCAGCCCCTCTGTTTCAGCCCCTCTGTTTCAGCCCCTCTGTTTCAGCCCCTCTGTTTCAGCCACTTTGTGTCAGCCCCTCTGTTTCATGCCCTCTGTTTCAGCCCCTCTGTTTCAGTCACTCTGTTTCAGCCACTCTGTTTCAGCCATTCTGTTTCAGCCCCTCTGTTTCAGCCCCTCTGTTTCTCGCCCTCTGTTTCAGCCCCTCTGTTTCAGCCCCTCTGTTTCAGCCCCTCTGTTTCAGCCACTTTGTGTCAGCCCCTCTGTTTCATGCCCTCTGTTTCAGCCCCTCTGTTTAGGCCACTCTGTTTCAGCCACTCTGTTTCAGCCATTCTGTTTCAGCCCCTCTGTTTCAGACCCTCTGTTTCTCGCCCTCTGTTTCAGCCCCTCGGTTTCACGCCCTCTGTTTCAGCCCCTGTGTTTCAGCCCCTCTGATTCAGCCCCTCTGTTTCAGCCCCTCTGTTTCTCGCCCTCTGTTTCAGCCCCCCGGTTTCAGCCCCTCTGTTTCAGCCCCTCTCTTTCTCGCCCTCTGTTTCTCGCCCTCTGTTTCAGCCCCTGTGTTTCAGCCCCTCTGTTTCAGCCCCTCTGTTTCTCGCCCTCTGTTTCTCGCCCTCTGTGTCAGCCCCTCTGTTTCAGCCCCTCTGTTTCAGCCCCTGTGTTTCTCGCCCTCTTTTTCAGATCCTCTGTTTCAGCCCCTCTGTTTCAGCCCCTCTGTTTCTCGCCCTCTGTTTCAGCCACTTTGTTTCTCGCCCTCTGTTTCAGCCCCTCTGTTTCTCGCCCTCTGTTTCAGCCCCTCTGTTTCTCGCCCTCTGTTTCTCGCCCTCTGTTTCAGCCCCTCTGTTTCAGCCCCTCTGTTTCAGCCCCTCTGTTTCTCGCCCTCTGTTTCATCCCCTCGGTTTCAGCCCCTCTGTTTCAGCCCCTCTGTTTCTCGCCCTCTGTTTCTCGCCCTCTGTTTCAGCCCCTCTGTTTCAGCCTCTCTGTTTCAGCCCCTCTGTTTCTTGCCCTCTGTTTCAGCCCCTGTGTTTCAGCCCCTGTGTTGCAGCCCCTCTGTTTCAGCCCCTCTGTTTCTCGCCCTCTGTTTCAGCCCCTCGGTTTCAGCCCCTCTGTTTCAGCCCCTCTGTTTCTCACCCTCTGTATCAGTCACTCTGTTTCCCGCCCTCTGTTTCAGACCCACTGTTTCTCGCCCTCTGTTTCAGCCCCTCTGTTTCTCGCCCTCTGTTTCTCGCCCTCTGTTTCAGCCCCTCTGTTTCAGCCCCTCTGTTTCTCGCCCTCTGTTTCAGCCCCTCTGTTTCAGCCCCTCTGTTTCAGCCCCTCTGTTTCTCGCCCTCTCTTTCAACACCTCTGTTTCAGCCCCTCTGTTTCTCGCCCTCTGTTTCAGCCCTTCTGTTTCAGCCCCTCTGTTTCAGCCCCTCTGTTTCAGCCCCTCTGTTTCAGCCCCTCTGTTTCAGCCACTTTGTGTCATCCCCTCTGTTTCATGCCCTCTGTTTCAGCCCCTCTGTTTCAGCCACTCTGTTTCAGCCCCTCTGTTTCAGCCATTCTGTTTCAGCCCCTCTGTTTCAGACCCTCTGTTTCTCGCACTCTGTTTCAGCCCCTCGGTTTCACGCCCTCTGTTTCAGCCCCTGTGTTTCAGCACCTCTGTTTCAGCCCCGCTGTTTCAGCCCCTCTGTTTCAGCACCTCTGTTTCAGTCCCTCTGTTTCACCCCCTCCGTTTCTCGCCCTCAGTTTCAGCCCCTCTGTTTCAGCCCCTCTGTTTCAGCCCCTCTGTTTCAGCCCCTCTGTTTCAGCCACTTTGTGTCAGCCCCTCTGTTTCATGCCCTCTGTTTCAGCCCCTCTGTTTCAGTCACTCTGTTTCAGCCACTCTGTTTCAGCCATTCTGTTTCAGCCCCTCTGTTTCAGCCCCTCTGTTTCTCGCCCTCTGTTTCTCGCCCTCTGTTTCAGCCCCTCTGTTTCAGCCCCTCTGTTTCAGCCCCTCTGTTTCAGCCCCTCTGTTTCTCGCCCTCTGTTTCAGCCCCTCGGTTTCAGCCCCTCTGTTTCAGCCCCTCTGTTTCTCGCCCTCTGTTTCTCGCCCTGTGTTTCTCGCCCTCTGTTTCTCGCCCTCTGTTTCAGCCCCTCTGTTTCTCGCCCTTTGTTTCAGCACCTCTGTTTCAGCCCATCTGTTTCTCGCCCTCTGTTTCAGCCCCTCTGTTTCAGCCCCTCTGTTTCAGCCCCTCTGTTTGTCGCCCTCTGTTTCAGCCCCTCTGTTTCAGCCCCTCTGTTTCAGCACCTCTGTTTCAGCTCCTCTATTTCAGCCCCTCTGTTTCAGCCCCTCTGTTTCAGCCCCTCTGTTTCTCGCCCTCTGTTTCTCCCCCTCTGTTTCTCGCCCACTGTTTCAGCCCCTCTGTTTCAGCCCCTCTGTTTCAGCCCCGCTGTTTCAGCCCCTCTGTTTCAGCACCTCTGTTTCAGTCCCTCTGTTTCAGCCCCTCCGTTTCTCGCCCTCAGTTTCAGCCCCTCTGTTTCAGCCCCTCTGTTTCAGCCCCTCTGTTTCAGCCACTTTGTGTCAGCCCCTCTGTTTCATGCCCTCTGTTTCAGCCCCTCTGTTTCAGTCACTCTGTTTCAGCCACTCTGTTTCAGCCATTCTGTTTCAGCCCCTCTGTTTCAGCCCCTCTGTTTCTCGCCCTCTGTTTCAGCCCCTCTGTTTCAGCCCCTCTGTTTCAGCCCCTCTGTTTCAGCCACTTTGTGTCAGCCCCTCTGTTTCATGCCCTCTGTTTCAGCCCCTCTGTTTAGGCCACTCTGTTTCAGCCACTCTGTTTCAGCCCTTTTGTTTCAGCCCCTCTGTTTCAGACCCTCTGTTTCTCGCCCTCTGTTTCAGCCCCTCGGTTTCACGCCCTCTGTTTCAGCCCCTGTGTTTCAGCCCCTCTGTTTCAGCCCCTCTGTTTCAGCCCCTCTGTTTCTCGCCCTCTGTTTCAGCCCCCCGGTTTCAGCCCCTCTGTTTCAGCCCCTCTGTTTCTCGCCCTCTGTTTCTCGCCCTCTGTTTCAGCCCCTGTGTTTCAGCCCCTCTGTTTCAGCCCCTCTGTTTCTCGCCCTCTGTTTCTCGCCCTCTGTGTCAGCCCCTCTGTTTCAGCCCCTCTGTTTCAGCCCCTGTGTTTCTCGCCCTCTTTTTCAGATCCTCTGTTTCAGCCCCTCTGTTTCAGCCCCTCTGTTTCTCGCCCTCTGTTTCAGCCACTTTGTTTCTCGCCCTCTGTTTCAGCCCCTCTGTTTCTCGCCCTCTGTTTCAGCCCCTCTGTTTCTCGCCCTCTGTTTCTCGCCCTCTGTTTCAGCCCCTCTGTTTCAGCCCCTCTGTTTCAGCCCCTCTGTTTCTCGCCCTCTGTTTCATCCCCTCGGTTTCAGCCCCTCTGTTTCAGCCCCTCTGTTTCTCGCCCTCTGTTTCTCGCCCTCTGTTTCAGCCCCTCTGTTTCAGCCTCTCTGTTTCAGCCCCTCTGTTTCTTGCCCTCTGTTTCAGCCCCTGTGTTTCAGCCCCTGTGTTGCAGCCCCTCTGTTTCAGCCCCTCTGTTTCTCGCCCTCTGTTTCAGCCCCTCGGTTTCAGCCCCTCTGTTTCAGCCCCTCTGTTTCTCACCCTCTGTATCAGTCACTCTGTTTCCCGCCCTCTGTTTCAGCCCCACTGTTTCTCGCCCTCTGTTTCAGCCCCTCTGTTTCTCGCCCTCTGTTTCTCGCCCTCTGTTTCAGCCCCTCTGTTTCAGCCCCTCTGTTTCTCGCCCTCTGTTTCAGCCCCTCTGTTTCAGCCCCTCTGTTTCAGCCCCTCTGTTTCTCGCCCTCTCTTTCAACACCTCTGTTTCAGCCCCTCTGTTTCTCGCCCTCTGTTTCAGCCCTTCTGTTTCAGCCCCTCTGTTTCAGCCCCTCTGTTTCAACCCCTCTGTTTCTAGCCCTCTGTTTCAGCCCCTCTGTTTCAGCCCCTCTGTTTCAGCCCCCTGTTTCAGCCCCTCTGTTTCTTGCCCTCTGTTTCAGCCCCTCTGTTAAAGCTCCTCTGTTTCTCGCCTTCTGTTTCAGCCCCTCTGTTTCAGCCCCTCTGTTTCTCGCCCCTCTGTTTCTCGCCCTGTATTTCGCGCCCTCTGTTTCTCGCCCTCTGTTTCAGCCCCTCTGTTTCAGCCCCAATGTTTCAGCCCCTCTGTTTCTCGCCCTCTGTTTCTCGCCCTGTGTTTCTCGCCCTCTGTTTCTCGCCCTCTGTTTCAGCCCCTCTGTTTCTCGCCCTTTGTTTCAGCACCTCTGTTTCAGCCCCTCTGTTTCTCGCCCTCTGTTTCAGCCCCTCTGTTTCAGCCCCTCTGTTTCAGCCCCTCTGTTTGTCGCCCTCTGTTTCAGCCCCTCTGTTTCAGCCCCTCTGTTTCAGCACCTCTGTTTCAGCTCCTCTATTTCAGCCCCTTTGTTTCAGCCCCTCTGTTTCAGCCCCTCTGTTTCTCGCCCTCTGTTTCTCCCCCTCTGTTTCTCGCCCACTGTTTCAGCCCCTCTGTTTCAGCCCCTCTGTTTCAGCCCCGCTGTTTCAGCCCCTCTGTTTCAGCACCTCTGTTTCAGTCCCTCTGTTTCAGCCCCTCCGTTTCTCGCCCTCAGTTTCAGCCCCTCTGTTTCAGCCCCTCTGTTTCAGCCCCTCTGTTTCAGCCCCTCTGTTTCAGCCACTTTGTGTCAGCCCCTCTGTTTCATGCCCTCTGTTTCAGCCCCTCTGTTTCAGTCACTCTGTTTCAGCCACTCTGTTTCAGCCATTCTGTTTCAGCCCCTCTGTTTCAGCCCCTCTGTTTCTCGCCCTCTGTTTCAGCCCCTCTGTTTCAGCCCCTCTGTTTCAGCCCCTCTGTTTCAGCCACTTTGTGTCAGCCTCTCTGTTTCATGCCCTCTGTTTCAGCCCCTCTGTTTAGGCCACTCTGTTTCAGCCACTCTGTTTCAGCCCTTTTGTTTCAGCCCCTCTGTTTCAGACCCTCTGTTTCTCGCCCTCTGTTTCAGCCCCTCGGTTTCACGCCCTCTGTTTCAGCCCCTGTGTTTCAGCCCCTCTGTTTCAGCCCCTCTGTTTCAGCCCCTCTGTTTCTCGCCCTCTGTTTCAGCCCCCCGGTTTCAGCCCCTCTGTTTCAGCCCCTCTGTTTCTCGCCCTCTGTTTCTCGCCCTCTGTTTCAGCCCCTGTGTTTCAGCCCCTCTGTTTCAGCCCCTCTGTTTCTCGCCCTCTGTTTCTCGCCCTCTGTGTCAGCCCCTCTGTTTCAGCCCCTCTGTTTCAGCCCCTGTGTTTCTCGCCCTCTTTTTCAGATCCTCTGTTTCAGCCCCTCTGTTTCAGCCCCTCTGTTTCTCGCCCTCTGTTTCAGCCACTTTGTTTCTCGCCCTCTGTTTCAGCCCCTCTGTTTCTCGCCCTCTGTTTCAGCCCCTCTGTTTCTCGCCCTCTGTTTCTCGCCCTCTGTTTCAGCCCCTCTGTTTCAGCCCCTCTGTTTCAGCCCCTCTGTTTCTCGCCCTCTGTTTCATCCCCTCGGTTTCAGCCCCTCTGTTTCAGCCCCTCTGTTTCTCGCCCTCTGTTTCTCGCCCTCTGTTAGGCCCCTCTGTTTCAGCCTCTCTGTTTCAGCCCCTCTGTTTCTTGCCCTCTGTTTCAGCCCCTGTGTTTCAGCCCCTGTGTTGCAGCCCCTCTGTTTCAGCCCCTCTGTTTCTCGCCCTCTGTTTCAGCCCCTCGGTTTCAGCCCCTCTGTTTCAGCCCCTCTGTTTCTCACCCTCTGTATCAGTCACTCTGTTTCCCGCCCTCTGTTTCAGCCCCACTGTTTCTCGCCCTCTGTTTCAGCCCCTCTGTTTCTCGCCCTCTGTTTCTCGCCCTCTGTTTCAGCCCCTCTGTTTCAGCCCCTCTGTTTCTCGCCCTCTGTTTCAGCCCCTCTGTTTCAGCCCCTCTGTTTCAGCCCCTCTGTTTCTCGCCCTCTCTTTCAACACCTCTGTTTCAGCCCCTCTGTTTCTCGCCCTCTGTTTCAGCCCTTCTGTTTCAGCCCCTCTGTTTCAGCCCCTCTGTTTCAACCCCTCTGTTTCTAGCCCTCTGTTTCAGCCCCTCTGTTTCAGCCCCTCTGTTTCAGCCCCCTGTTTCAGCCCCTCTGTTTCTTGCCCTCTGTTTCAGCCCCTCTGTTAAAGCTCCTCTGTTTCTCGCCTTCTGTTTCAGCCCCTCTGTTTCAGTCCCTCTGTTTCTCGCCCCTCTGTTTCTCGCCCTGTATTTCGCGCCCTCTGTTTCTCGCCCTCTATTTCAGCCCCTCTGTTTCTCGCCCTTTGTTTCAGCACCTCTGTTTCAGCCCCTCTGTTTCTCGCCCTCTGTTTCAGCCCCTCTGTTTCAGCCCCGCTGTTTCAGCCCCTCTGTTTGTCGCCCTCTGTTTCAGCCCCTCTGTTTCAGCCCCTCTGTTTCAGCACCTCTGTTTCAGCCCCTCTGTTTCAGTCCCTCTGTTTCTCGCCCTATGTTTCTCGCCCTATATTTCTCGCCCTCTGTTTCAGCCCCTCTGTTTCAGTCCCTCTGTTTCAGTCCCTCTGTTTCAGCCCCTCTGTTTCAGCCCCTCTGTTTCTCGCCCTCTGTTTCAGCCCCTCTGTTTCATCCCCTCTGTTTCTCCCCCTCTGTTTCTCGCCCACTGTTTCAGCCCCTCTGTTTCAGCCCCTCTGTTTCAGCCCCGCTGTTTCAGCCCCTCTGTTTCAGGCCCTCTGTTTCAGCCACTCTGTTTCAGCACCTCTTTTTCAGCCACCTCTGTTTCACCCCTCTGTTTCTCGCCCTCTGTTTCAGCCCCTCTGTTTCAGCCCCAATGTTTCAGCCCCTCTGTTTCTCGTCCTCTGTTTCTCGCCCTCTGTTTCAGCCTCTCTGTTTCAGCCCCTCTGTTTCAGCCCCTCTGATTCTCACTCTCAGTTTCAGCCACTCTGTTTCACCCCCTCTGTTTCAGCCACTCTGTGTCACCCTCTCTGTTCCAGCCCCTCTGTTTCACGCCCTCTTTTTCAGCCCCTCTGTTTCAGCCACTCTGTTTCAGCCACTCTGTTTCAGCCACTCTGTTCCAGCCCCTCTGTTTCACCCCTCTGTTTCTCGCCCTCTGTTTCAGCCCCTCTGTTTCAGCCCCTCTGTTTCTGCCCCTCTGTTACTCGCCCTCTGTTTCAGCCCCTCTGTTTCAGTCACTCTGTTTCAGCCACTCTGTTTCAGACCCTCTGTTTCAGCCCCTCAGTTTCTCGCCCTCTGTTTCAGCCCCTTTGTTTCTCGCCTTCTGTTTCAGCCCCTCTGTTTCAGCCTCTCTGTTTCTCGCCCTGTTTCAGCCCCTCTGTTTCAGCCCCTCTGTTTCTCGCCCTCTGTTTCAGCCCCTCTGTTTCAGCCCCTCTGTTTCAGCCCCTCTGTTTCTAGCCCTCTGTTTCTCGCCCTCTGTTTCGGCCCCTCTGTGTCAGCCACTCCGTTACAGCCCCTCTGTTTCAGCCCCTCTGTTTCTCACCCTCTGTTTCTCGCCCTCTGTTTCAGCCCCTCTGTTTCAGCCCCTGTGTTTCAGCCCCTCTGTTTCAGCCCGTCTGTTTCAGCCCCTCTGTTTCTCGCCCTCTGTTTCTCGCCCTCTGTTTCAGCCCTTCTGTTTCAGCCCCTCTGTTTCTCGCCCTCTGTTTCACGCCCTCTGTTTCAGCCCCTGTGTTTCAGCCCCTCTGTTTCAGCCCCTCTGTTTCAGCCCCTCTGTTTCTCGCCCTCTGTTTCAGCCCCTCGGTTTCAGCCCCTCTGTTTTAGCCCCTCTGTTTCTCGCCCTTCTGTTTCTCGCCCTCTGTTTCAGCCCCTCTGTTTCAGCCTCTCTGTTTCAGCCCCTCTGTTTCTCGCCCTCTGTTTCAGCCCCTCTGTTTCAGCCCCTCTGTTTCAGCCCCTCTGTTTCTCACCCTCTGTTTCAGCCCCTCGGTTTCAGACCCTCTGTTTCAGCCCCTCTGTTTCTCGCCCTCTGTTTCTCGCCCTCTGTATCAGCCCCTCTGTTTCAGCCCCTCTGTTTCAGCCCCTCTGTTTCTCGCCCTCTTTTTCAGATCCTCTGTTTCAGCCCCTCTGTTTCAGCCCCTCTGTTTCTCGCCCTCTGTTTCAGCCCCTCTGTTTCTCGCCCTCTGTTTCTCGCCCTCTGTTTCAGCCCCTCTGTTTCACCCCCTCTGTTTCAGCCCCTCTGTTTCTCGCCCTCTGTTTCAGCCCCTCGGTTTCAGCCCCTCTGTTTCAGCCCCTCTGTTTCTTGCCCTCTGTTTCTCGCCCTGTGTTTCTTGCCCTCTGTTTCTCGCCCTCTGTTTCAGCCCCTCTGTTTCTCGCCCTTTGTTTCAGCACCTCTGTTTCAGCCCCTCTGTTTCTCGCCCTCTGTTTCAGCCCCTCTGTTTCAGCCCCTCTGTTTCAGCCCCTCTGTTTGTCGCCCTCTGTTTCAGCCCCTCTGTTTCAGCCCCTCTGTTTCAGCACCTCTGTTTCAGCCCCTCTATTTCAGCCCCTCTGTTTCAGCCCCTCTGTTTCAGCCCCTCTGTTTCTCGCCCTATGTTTCTCGCCCTATGTTTCTCGCCCTCTGTTTCAGCCCCTCTGTTTCAGTCCCTCTGTTTCAGCCCCTCTGTTTCAGCCCCTCTGTTTACGCCCCTCTGTTTCTCGCCCTCTGTTTCAGCCCCTCTGTTTCATCCCCTCTGTTTACGCCCCTCTGTTTCTCGCCCACTGTTTCAGCCCCTCTGTTTCAGCCCCTCTGTTTCAGCCCCGCTGTTTCAGCCCCTCTGTTTCAGGCCCTCTGTTTCAGCCCCTCTGTTTCAGCACCTCTGTTTCAGCCCCTCTGTTTCAGCCCCTCCGTTTCTCGCCCTCTGTTTCAGCCCCTCTGTTTCAGCCCCTCTGTTTCAGCCCCTCTGTTTCTCACCCTCAGTTTCAGCCACTCTGTTTCAGCCCCTCTGTTTCAGCCACTTTGTGTCAGCCCCTCTGTTTCATGCCCTCTGTTTCAGCCCCTCTGTTTCAGCCACTCTGTTTCAGCCACTCTGTTTCAGCCATTCTGTTTCAGCCCCTCTGTTTCAGCCACTCTGTTTCAGCCACTCTGTTTCAGCCCCTCTGTTTCACCCCCTCTGTTTCTCGCCCTCTGTTTCAGCCCCTCTGTTTCACCCTCTCTGTTTCTGCCCCTCTGTTTCTCGCCCTCTGTTTCAGCCCCTCTGTTTCAGCCACTCTGTTTCAGCCACTCTGTTCCAGACCCTCTGTTTCAGCCCCTCTGTTTCAGCCCCTCAGTTTCTCGCCCTCTGTTTCAGCCCCTTTGTTTCTCGCCCTCTGTTTCAGCCCCTCTGTTTCAGCCTCTCTGTTTCTCGCCCTGTTTCAGCCCCTCTGTTTCAGCCCCTCAGTTTCTCGCCCTCTGTTTCAGCCCCTTTGTTTCTCGCCCTCTGTTTCAGCCCCTCTGTTTCAGCCTCTCTGTTTCTCGCCCTGATTCAGCCCCTCTGTTTCAGCCCCTCTGTTTCTCGCCCTCTGTTTCAGCCCCTCTGTTTCAGCCCCTCTGTTTCATCCCCTCTGTTTCAGCCCCGCTGTTTCTCGCCCTCAGTTTCAGCCCCTTTGTTTCTCGCCCTCTGTTTCAGCCCCTCTGTTTCAGCCCCTCTGTTTCTCGCCCTCTGTTTCTCTCCCTCTGTTTCAGCCCCTCTGTTTCAGCCCCTCTGTTTCAGCTCCACTGTTTCTCACCCTCTTTTTCTCGCACTCTGTTTCAGCCCCTCTAATTCTCACCCTCTTTCAGCTCCTCTGTTTCAGCCCCTCTATTTCAGCCCATCTGTTTCTCGCCCTCTGTTTCAGCCCATCTGTTTCAGCCCCTCTGTTTCTCGCCCTCTGTTTCTCGCCCTCTGTTTCTCACCCTCTGTTTCTCACCCTCTGTTTCATCCCCTCTCTTTCTCGCCCTCTGTTTCAGCCCTTGTGCTTCAGCCCCTCTGTTTCTCGCCCTCTGTTTCTCACTCTCTGTTTCTCGCCCTCTGTTTCTCGACATGTTTCATCCCCTCTGTTTCTCACCCTTTGTTTCATCCCCTCTGTTTCTCGCCCTCTGTTTCAGCCCCTCTGTTTCTCACCCTCTGTTTTAGCCCCTCTGTTTCTCGCCCTCTGTTTCAGCCCCTCTGTATCTCGCCCTCTGTTTCAGCCCCTCTGTTTCTCGCCCTCTGTTTCTCGCCCTCTGTTTCAGCCACTCTGTTTCTCACCCTCTGTTTCAGCCCCTCTGTTTCTCGCCCTCTGTTTCAGCCCCTCTGATTCTTGCCCTCTGTTTCTCGCCCTCTGATTCAGTCCCTCTGTTTCAGCCCCTCTGTTACTCGCCCTCTGCTTTAGCCCCTAGGTTTCAGCCCCTCAGTTTCAGCCCCTCTGTTTCAGCCCCTCTGTTTCTCGCCCTCTGTTTCTCGCCCTCTGTTTCTGACCCTCTGTTTCTCACCCTCTGTTTCTCGCCCTCTGTTTCATCCCCTCTGTTTCTCGCCCTCTATTTCAGCCCTTGTGTTTCAGCCCCTCTGTTTCTCGCCCTCTGTTTCTCGCTCTCTGTTTCTCGCCCTCTGTTTCTCAACATCTGTTTCATCCCCTCTGTTTCTCACCCTCTGTTTCAGCCCCTCTGTTTCTCACCCTCTGTTTCATCCCCTCTGTTTCTCGCCCTCTGTTTCAGCCCCTCTGTTTCTCATCCTCTGTTTCAGCCCCTCTGTTTCTCGCCCTCTGTTTCAGCCCCTCTGTTTCACCCCCTCTGTTTCTCGCCCTCTGTTTCAGCCCCTCTGTTTCAGCCCCTCTGTTTCTCGCCCTCTGTTTCTCGCCCTCGTTTTCAGCCCCTCTTTTTCTCGCCCTCTGTTTCAGCCCCTCTGTTTCTCGCCCTCTGTTTCTCACCCTCTGTTTCATCCCATCTGTTTCTCGCCCTCTGTTTCAGCCCCTCTGTTTCTCACCCTCAGCTACACCCGCTCTGTTTCTCGCCCTCTTTTTCAGCCCCGCTGATTCTTGCCCAATCTTTCAACCCCTGTGTTTCTCGCCCTCTGCTTCAACCCCTGTGTTTCATCCCCTCCATTTCAGCCCCTATGTTTCTCACCCTCTGTTTCAGTGCCTCTGTTTCAGCCCCTCTGTTAGTCGCCCCTCTGTTTCTCGCCCTCTGTTCCTGCCCCTCTGTTTAACCCTAACCCTAACCCTAACCCTAACCCTAAACATGACCCCATCCCTAACCGTAAACCTCACCCATCTCTCACACTAACCCTATCCCTAACCCTAACCCGAACACTTACCCTAACCCTAACATTAACCCTAACCCTAAACCTATCGCACCCTAACCCTAACCCTAACCCTGTCGCAGCCTAACCCTAAACCTAACCCTAGCCCTAATTCTAGCCCAGCACATACCCTCACGCTATTAACCCTAACCCGAACCCTAACCCTATCCCTAGCCCTAACCCTATCGCAGACTAACCCTAACCCTAATCCTAACCCTAAACTTACCCTAAACCCTAACCCTAACCCTAACCCAAAACCAAACCATAACCCTACCCCTACCCTAACCCTAACCCTAACCCTATCGCAGGTAACCCTCACCCTAACCCTAACCCAAACCCTAACCCTAACCCTAAACCTAACCCTAACACTAACCCTAACCCTAACCCCAACACTATCGCAGGTGTGACTAACCCTAACCGTGAGCCTAACCCTCCACCTAACCCTATCGTAACTCTACCCCAGCCCTAACCCTAACAGTAACCCTAACCCTAACGCTAAACCTAACCCTATCGCACCCTAACCCTAACACAAACACTAACCCTAACCCTAACCCTTTCGCAGCCCTAACCCTAACCCTAACCCCTAACACTAACCTTAACCCTAACCCCTAACCCTAACCCTAAACCTTACCCTAACCCTAATCTTAATCCTAACACCGAACCACTAACCCTAACCCTACAACTAACCCTGACCGTAACGCTCACCCTAACCCTATCCCTATCCCTAACCCTAACCCTAACCCTATCGCACACTAACCTTAACCCTAACCCCTAACCCTAAACCTTACCCTAACCCTAACCCTAATCCTAACACGAACCACTAACCCTAACCAGTAACCCTAACCCTAACCCTAGCCCTGACCGTAACGCTCACCATAACCCTAACCCTATCCCAAACGCTAACCCTAACCGTAACCCTAACCCTGACTCTAACCCTAGCCCTAAACCTTACCATTACCCTAATCCTATCCCTATCGCTAACCCTAACGCTATCCCTATTGCAGATGAGACTAACCCTAACCCGAACCCGAAAACTAACACTAACCCTAACCCTAATCCTAACCCTATCGCAAACCTAACCGTAACCCTAACCCTAACCCTAACCCTAACCTAACTCTAGACCTAACCCTAACCCTAACCCTAAACCTAACCCTAAACCTAACCCTAAACCTAACCCTATCCCTATCGCAACCCTCACCCTAACCCTTACCCTAACACAAACCCTACCCCTAACCCTAACCCTAACCCTAACCCTAGCCCAAACCTTAACCCTAGCCCTAACCCTAACCCCAACCCTAACCCTAACCCTAACACTAATCCTAGCCCTACCCCTGGACCTGACCCTAACCCTAACCGTATTGCAGGTAACCCTAAACCTAACCCTAACCGTAACCCTAACCCTAAACCTAACCCTAACCCTAACCCTATCGCAGGTGAGAAACCCTAACCCTAACCCATAACATTAACCTAACCCTATCCCTATCACAAACCCTAAACCTATCCCTATCGCAGGTGAGACTAACCCCAACCCGAACCCGAACCCTAACCCTAATCCTAACCCTAACCCTAACCCTATCGCAACCCTAACCTTAACCCTAACCCTAACCCTAATCCTAACCCTAACTCTATCGTAACCCTAACCCTAACCCTAACCCTAACCTAACTCAAGACCTAACGCTAACCCTAACCCTAAACCTAACCCTATCCCTATCGCAACCCTCACCCTAACCCCAACCCTAACCCAAACCCTACACCTAACCCTAACCCGAACCCTAACCCTAACCCACAACTTAACCCTAGCCCTAACACTAACCCCAACCTTAACCCTAACAATAACCCTAGCCCTAACCCTAGACCTAACCCTAAGCCTATCCCTAACCCTAGCCCAATCGCAGGTAACCCTAAACCTAACCCTAACCGTAACCCTAACCCTATCCTAACCCTAACCCTATTGCAGGTGAGAAACCCCAGCCCTAAACCTAACCCTAACACTAACCCTATCGCAAACCCTAACCCTAACCCTAACTCTAACACTTACCATTACCCTAACCCTATCCCAATCGCTAACCCTGACCCTATCCCTATCGCAGGTGAGACTAACCCTAACCCGAACCCTAACCCTAATCCTAACCCTAACCCAATCGCAACCCTAACCCTAACCCTAACCCTAATCCTAACCCTATCGTAACCCTAATCCTAACCCTAACCTAACTCTAGACCTAACCATAACCCTAACCCTAAACCTAACCCTAAACATAACACTATCCCTATCGCAACCCTCACCTTAACCCTAACCCTAACCCAAACCCTAACCCGAACCCTAGGCCAAACCTTAACCCTAGCCCTAACCCTAACCACAACCCTAAACCTAACACTAACCCTAGCCCTAACCCTAGACCTAACCCTAACCGTAACCCTAACACTAAACCTAACCCTAACCCTATCCTAACCCTAAGCCTAACGCAAACCCTAACCCTATCGCAGGTGAGAAACCCTAACCCTAATCCTAACACTAACCCTATCGCAAATCCTAACCCTAACCCTATCCCTAACCCTAACCTAACCCTAACCCTACTGCAGCTAACCCTATAACCCTAACCCTAACCGTATCGTAACCCGAACCCTAACCCTAACACTAACCCGAAACACTAACCCTAACCCTAACCCTAAACCTAACCCTAGCCCTAACCCTAACTAACCCTAACCCGAGCCCTAACCCTCCGCCCAACCCTAACCCTAACCATAACCCTAACCCCTAACCCTAACACTTTCGCAGCCCTAACCCTAACCCCAACCCCTAACCCCTAACACTAACCTTAACCCTAACCCCTAACCCTAAACCTTACCCTAACCCTAACCCTAATCCTAACACCGAACCACTAACCCTGACCGTTACGCTCACCCTGTCCGTAACGCTCACCCTAACCCTATCCCTAACCCTAACCCTAACCCTAACCGTAACCCTAAGCCTAACTCTAACCCTAACCCTAACCTTTACCATTACCCTAATCCTAACCCTAACGCTATCCCTATCGCAGATGAGAATAACCCTAACCCGAACCCGAAAACTAACACTAACCCTAATCCTAACCCTATCGCAACCCTAACCATAACCCTAACCCTAACCCTAACCTAACTCTAGACCTAACCCTAACCCTAACCCTAACCCTAAACCTAACCCTAAACCTAACCCTAATCCTATCGCAACCCTAACCCTAACCCTAACCCTAACCCAAACCCTACCCCTAACCCTAACCCTAACCCGAGCCCAAACCTTAACCCTAGCCCTAACCCTAACCCCAACCCTAACCCTAACCCTAACCCTAACCCTAACCCTAGCCCTACCCCTGGACCTAACCCTAACCCTAACCCTAACCCTACCGCAGGTAACCCTAAACCTAACCCTAACCGTAACCCTAACCCTAAACCTAACCCTAACCCTATCGCAGGTGAGAAACCCTAACCCTAACCCTTAACATTAACCTAACCCTATCCCTTTCTCAAACCCTAAACCTATCCCTATCGCAGGTGAGACTAAGCCCAACCCGAACCCGAACCCTAACCCTAATCCTAACCCTAACCCTATCGCAACCCTAACCTTAACCCTAATCCTAACCCTAATCCTAACCCTAACTCTATCGTAACCCTAACCCTAACCCTAACCTAACTCAAGACCTAACCCTAACCCTAACCCTAAACCTAACCCTATCCCTATCGCAACCCTCACCCTAACCCAAACCCTACACCTAACCCTACACCTAACCCTAACCCTAACCCCAACCCGAACCCGAACCCTAACCCTAATCCTAACCCTAACTCTATCGCAACCCTAACCTTAACCCTAACCCTAATCCTAACCCTAACTCTATCGTAACCCTAACCCTAACCCTAACCTAACTCAAGACCTAACCCTAACCCTAACCCTAACCCTATCCCTATCGCAACCCTCACCCTGACCCAAACCCTAACCCAAACCCTAACCTGAACCCTAACCCTAATCCTAACCTGAACCCTAACCCTAACCCACAATTTAACCCTAGCCCTAACACTAACCCCAACCCTAACCCTCACAATAACCCTAGCCCTAACCCTAAGCCTATCCCTAACCCTAGCCCTAGCCCAATCGCAGGTAACCCTAAACCTAACCCTAACCGTAACCCTAACCCTATCCTAACCCTAACCCTATTGCAGGTGAGAAACCCCAACCCTAAACCTAACCCTAACACTAACCCTATCGCAAACCCTAACCCTAACCCTAACTCTAACACTTACCATTACCCTAACCCTATCCCAATCGCTAACCCTGACCTTATCCCTATCGCAGGTGAGACTAACCCTAACCCGAACCCTAAACCTAATCCTAACCCAATCGCAACCCTAACCCTAACCCAAACCCTAATCCCAACCCTATCGTAACCCTAATCCTAACCCTAACCCTAACCTAACTCTAGACCTAACCATAACCCTAACCCTAACCCTAAACCTAACACTATCCCTATCGCAACCCTCACCTTAACCCTAACCCTAACCCAAACCCGAACCCTAACCCTAACCCTAGCCCAAACCTTAACCCTAGCCCTAACCCTAACCCCAACCCTAAACCTAACACTAACCCTAGCCCTAACCCTAGACCTAACCCTAACCGTAACCCTAACACTAAACCTAACCCTAACCCTATCCTAACCCTAAACCTAACGCTAACCCTAACCCTATCGCAGGTGAGAAACCCTAACCCTAATCCTAACACTAACCCTATCGCAAATCCTAACCCTAACCCTATCCCTAACCCGAACCCTAACCTAACCCTAATCCTACCGCAGCTAACCCTATAACCCTAACCCTAACCGTATCGTAAACCCGAACCCTAACCCTAACACTAACCCGAAACACTAACCCTAACCCTAACCCTAGCCCTAACCCTAACTAACCCTAACCCGAGCCCTAACCCTCCGCCCAACCCTAACCCTAACCCTATCGCAATCCCTAATCCCAACCCTAACCCTAAACCTAACCCTATCACAGGTGAGACGAACTCTAACCCTAACCCTAACACTATCGCAATCCCTAACCCTAACCCTAACCCTAGCCCTAACCCACCCTAACCCTAAACCTAACCCTATCGCCCTAACCCTAACCTAACCCGAACCCATACCCTAACCTGAACCCTAACCCAACCCCAACCCTAACCCTAACCCAACCCTAACCCGAATCCCCTAGCCCTAACCCTAACCCTAACCCTATCACAGGTAACCCTAACTCTAACCCTAACCGTAACCCCATCCCCAACCCTTACCCTATCGCATCCTCACCCTAACCCTATCGCACACTAACCCTAACCCCAACGCCAACCCTTACCCTAGCCCTGTCACACACTAACCCCAACCCTCCACATAACCCTAACCCAAACCCTAACCTTAACCTACCCTAACATAAACCCTAACCCTAACCCAAACCCTAACCTTACCCCAACCCTAATCCTATCACAGGACACTAACCTGAACCCTAACCCTAAACCATACCTTAACCCTAACCCAAATGCCAACCCTGACCCTAACGCTAGCCCTAACCCTAACCCTAACCCTAACTCTAACCCTAACCGTAACCCCATCCCCAACCCTTACCCTATCGCATCCTCACCCTAACCCTATCGCACACTAACCCTAACCCCAACGCCAACCCTTACCCTAGCCCTGTCACACACTAACCCCAACCCTCCACATAACCCTAACCCAAACCCTAACCTTAACCTACCCTAACATAAACCCTAACCCTAACCCAAACCCTAACCTTACCCCAACCCTAATCCTATCGCAGGACACTAACCTGAACCCTAACCCTAAACCATACCTTAACCCTAACCCAAATGCCAACCCTGACCCTAACGCTAGCCCTAACCCTAACCCTAACCCTATCACAGGTAACCCTAACTCTAACCCTAACCGTAACCCCATCCCCAACCCTTACCCTATCGCATCCTCACTCTAACCCTATCGCACACTAACCCTAACCCCAACGCCAACCCTTACCCTAGCCCTGTCACACACTAACCCCAACCCTCCACATAACCCTAACCCAAACCCTAACCTTAACCTACCCTAACATAAACCCTAACCCTAACCCAAACCCTAACCCAAACCCTAACCTTACCCCAACCCTAATCCTATCGCAGGACACTAACCTGAACCCTAACCCTAAACCATACCTTAACCCTAACCCAAATGCCAACCCTGACCCTAACGCTAGCCCTAACCCTGACCCTAACCCTAACACCAACCCCAACCCTAACCTTATCGCACGTGCCCCTAACCTTATCGCAGGTGCCCCTAACCCTAACCCTGTCGCCCTAATCCTAACCCTATCACCCTAATCCTAACCCTAACCGTAACACTATCACCTTAACCCTATCACCCAAACCTAACCATAACCTAGAATGTTACCTAGAATGGTGACGAAACGTCTGAAAACGAATCTTCCAGCTCAGCGAGCAAACTTACATCCAGTGTTTGAAGATAATGAAATGTGAGGCTGGATGAACACAGCAGGCCAAGCAGCATCTCAGGAGCACAAAAGCTGACGTTTCGGGCCTAGACCCTTCATCAGAGAGGGGGATGGGGGGAGGGAACTGGAATAAATAGGGAGAGAGGGGGAGGCGGACCGAAGATGGAGAGTAAAGAAGATAGGTGGAGAGAGAGTAGGTGGGGAGGTAGGGAGGGGATAGGTCAGTCCAGGGAAGACGGACAGGTCAAGGAGGTGGGATGAGGTTAGTAGGTAGCTGGGGGTGCGGCTTGGGGTGGCAGGAAGGGATGGGTGAGAGGAAGAACCGGTTAGGGAGGCAGAAACAGGTTGGCATCCAGTGTTTCTCTTGTTAGTGGCTTGTTGGTCAATGCGAATAGGACAGTAACGTCAACAAATACCATGGTCTCATCCTTGTCTATTCCTTGGGTTTTGAGGAACTCTTGGGCTGAATACATTGAGTTGGTTGAGCCGCTGTCTAGGTGCTTTCGTCTTTGTTGTAATTCTTTGGCTAATCTGTGAGTTGGTGTGCATGAGAGAGAGACTCTGGATCTGAACATTACTTCCGGTTTGTGTATGTTTGGATGGGTGTAGAATTGAGGGGCACTTGACACTTCAGGTTTCATTTTTAATTCGTCTGTTCTGCTTAAGTCTCTTTAGCATGTTGATGACTTGCGATAGGGTTAGGGTTAGGTGTTTCCCAATTACGGGTCAGATCTGTTTCCACTTGTCAGTATGTATTTGTGTCTGCTAGCAGTGTCTGTGCTTCAGTGATGTAGTCTCGTTTGTTAAAATTACTGTCATGCGCCCTTTGTCTACTGGTAGGATTATGATGTTTTTGTCTTTTTTAGTCTTTCTAGAGCTTTCCTTTCTGTCGTGTTGAGCATGTTAAATTCAGTCATTCTGCTCAATGTCAGGATCACTGTCTTACACCTTCTAGTGTTTCCTCATTAATACTGTTGGTCTTTAGTATGGGTTCTGGACAGAATTCCTGACCTCACTATCTCTTAACCCTAATCAGAAATTCAGATTGCAATCATAAATCTCTGACCTACTCTATCACTGGGTCACTTTGATGGTATTACTTACAGTTGCTTGACCAACTAACCCTGACTTAATCACCTACATTCACTAATAAACAATAGTTTCTTATACCTTCCAGATATGAAATACAAAATCCAAGGAACTAATATGCCAAGAATTGGAGCAAATGATATCCTAAGAAGGGGATCACATAAACATCAGCTACTGAAGCTCTTCAGTAATGAAACAGAAGACTGACTGTAAAGACTGACAACACAAGCATACAGTCAAAAGGATATCAAGCATACCTGTTCAATGGGCATGCATTCAACCCTTAATTAGAAGGTGGTATTGTGGATTGGCGAAAATGCTTTTTTATATGGGCAATAATGCTGAACATGAGCCCAAAAAGCAGCAGACGTGTTTCATCCTTAAGCTCTAAAATAGGATTGGAAAATCGCAAGGGAGGCTGGGATGTTTCTTCTGCCCATAGACTGAAACCTAAACCTAACCATAATTCTTGCAAATCTTCAACTGCAGCATGAACAGCCAGATTCCTTTCTTTCACAGAAAATAAAATCCAATACCCATTTCAAACTCTGACCACTCCCTGACAGACTGACTATGTCCTCCATGAGATGCCAATGACAATTTAACATCTGCCATCATCTTCAGCATAACATTCTTCTGTTTCTCTAAGCTACCCGGTATCCTGCTTTTCATTAAATACTGCATCATCTCGTTTCTTCTTCCGGAGTGCATCATCTCACACTTGTCAGGGTTAAATATCATCTGCCACTGGCCTATCCACCTTACCAACACATCTGTACCTTCCTGTAACCTACAACCATCTTCTTCGCTATTAACCACTCTACCAATCTTGGTGTTATCTGCAAGGTTGCTTAACATTCCCCCGACAATTTCATCTGTATGATTTATGTAGAAGACAAACAATAGGTTTCCCAGTACTGATCCTTGTGGTGCACCACTGGACACCAGCCTCCAGTCACTCAAAGAGCCTTCTACTACGGCCCTTTTGTGATTTTTCACTAAGCCAGTTCTGATCCATCTCACCAAGCTTCCCTCAATTCCTTGTGTTTTCGCCTTCTCAATCTGTCTCCCATGTAGGAACTTGTAAAAGGCTTTGCTGATATTCATATAAGCTACATCAACTGAACTTCCTTCATCTACAAAGAATCACATTTTCCAAAGATTTTCACAAATTTATTAGGTATAACCTCCCTCTGACAAGGCCATGCTGACTACCCCTAATTAACTCATGCCTTTACAAGTGGATATTAATTTGCTCCCCAGAATTTTCTCCAATAGTTTCCTTTCCATTGATGTGAGACTCACCGGCCCGTAATCTCTTGGTTCATCTCTATCACCCTGCTTAAAAAATGGAACAACATTAGCCATCCTTCATTCCACTGGCACTTGCACGTTAGCCACAGAGGCTTTTAAAAATTTGTCAGAGCCCCTGCAATTTCCTGCCTCACTTCCCATGACAGCATTTTTTTTTTCTGTCCATGTTTGTGCATGGAAGTTTTACGAGAAGGTTAGAGATTAATAGATGGTTATGCATCAACGATTTAACATTGCTTACCTGTAGCTGGAATCTATTTATTCGTAATAAATAGTAGTCTTTCTTAAGTACAGAAATCTGGTCTATGTTTGCTTGCGATAACATAGTGTGAAGCTGGATGAACGCAGCAGAACAAGCAGCATCAGAGGAGCAGGAAAGCTTGACGTTTCGGGTCGGGACCCTTCTTCAGAAAATTTTCAGAAGAAGGGTCCTAACCCGAACGTCAAGCTTTCCTGATCCTCTGATGCTGCTTGTTCTGCTGTGTTCATCCAGCTTCACACCATGTTATCTAAGATTCTCCAGCATCGACAGTTCCTACTATCTCTATGTTTTGTTTGCCTGGGTTCAAAAAAAAAGGAAACTATGAAACTTTTGTCTACATTGGCAAAATCTTTAACTTCTTTGAATTCTTTAACTCCAGGAAAGCAAGCAATTATTTCCGGAGCACGCCAGCAGTTAGATGTGACAAATAGAATGAGAGGGTTGCATTTCAAGCTGCCATCATTCCTCTCTGAGGTTTTCAGAACATGATAAAGCTTTAAGTACCTGTATTCCTGGCTACCTCATAACCCAGAAATGCTGAAGTCTGGACACTTTCTAAAGGTCTGCATACAATTCAAACTGAAGGCCTTCCACCAGCCAACAGCAATTTGATTACATCAACAAGAAACTCAGCAGACCATGAAGAATCCACACTCTACTTTGGTTTCAGACCATTAGTGCACAGGGAGTTTTTTTTATTCTTTTGTTATTTTTAAACATCCTTTTGATAACTGACTGTATTATGTGCTCATATCTGTATTTGGTATTACAGGGGTACAGTTCTAATTCTGGATATAGTTTCACTGTTAACCAGTTTCATCATCTTTAAGTTTCCTTCATAATAAATGGATTATTTTGGGGTTCGACAAAGAAGCCAGGTGAAAGTCTTTTTGCTTTCAAAAGTAGCAAAAAGAGGATCAGTTAGGCATTTTAGTGACTGCATCAACCTTTACACTAAAGGTGTGATGGTTTAAATATTGGAGCTTTATTACTAATGAAAATCTTCTGTCTGCTTCGTTATATTGCTTAAATAAAAACCAAAAGAACTGCAGATGCTGTAAATCAGGAACAAAAACAAAGTTGCTGGAAAAGCTCAGCAGTCTGGCAGCATCTGCGAAGGAGAAAACAGAGTTAACGTTTCGGGTCCAGTGACCCTTCCTCAGAATGGAGGAAGAGTCATCGGACCCAAAACATTAACTCTGTTTTCTCCTCCACAGATGCTGCCAGACTTGCTGAGCTTTTCCAGCAACTTTGTTTTTGTTCATTATACTGCTTCCTGCTGCTCAAATCTATATTTATTATTGAAATTTTTTTTTCTTTTTGTAAAATCCACAGGAAATATAGACAGACAACAAATGGAATTTCACTGAAGGTTTGAACACTGAAGCACTTTCTAGCCTCCATCCCCTCCACCTCTCTCCGACCTCTTCCGATGTTCCTCAGTACTCCTTCCATTTTGCTTCCCCTCCCTCCCAGCATCATTCCCATTTCTGTCATTTTCCCTCCCTTCTTCAGTGAGTCTACTTTGTGAGCCCCTCCTTCCCCCCACATCTCCCTCATCAGTGTCATTTCCCTTCCTCCCCCACTCTCTCCCAGTGCCTCCATTTCTTCCCCGCTGCTTCACTCTACCAGGCTGCCCTCCAAGTAGGCAGTGGTTTCGGCCCCCATGCCACTGCGTTCAGTTCCTTGTGTTCACCCAGCGGAAAAAGTTACATCTTGATTCAGGGTTTGAGACAGCGCCTTCAGGGCGTGGACAGATATAGAACTGCCTGCCCTGATTAGGCCCTGGTTTCCTGACAACACGCAGCAGACATGGCTCTCCATGTCCAGAACAGTTTGGGGGAGGAGGTTGTCCTTTCAGTAATGACTTCCAAAAAGCAGCTTGCGATGAACTTTGTGGATTCTCGATCTGCATGTCCTGTTTAATTTCCTTACTGTTGGCTTGCTGCTGCCCAGTGTCAGTGAGAGCTGTTTTATTAAACTGACCTAGATCATTACATGTTGCCAACTTGAAAGCTGGATTAGTGTCAGCTGGTTTGAAAAACTTCAGTAAACTTCCTGAGGGATGGGAATTGCCTCGAGCTTTCTTTCCTTTCTCGCTCATTAATCCTTTACCAGCTTGTCTCAGATCCAGTTTCACTTTCTTTGGTTGGAGATTCTGCTTAGTTTCTGCATAAGTCTGCAAATCCAATCTGCTTTGCCTTTCCTGAATATTTACTAGGAATTTGGAAAGTTTTTGTTGTTGGCCAGCAAATTCTGGCATGTATTTGGTGCAAAGTGGAGGACATTTAGTGGCTGGTACACAGAAGCCCTTTAAAAATACTTTGACTGGGCAATGATCTGATCCTTCAATCTCTGGCATCAAGATGCAGTTCTCCAATTCAGTTTCTGCCAGGGCTTTATCTGCGAAGATGTAATCAATCCTTGTCCCATAGTTTGTTTTGCGAGCTCCTGTATTTGTTCGCCAACAGGTGTAAGCTTCTCTCTCTGTTGGATGGAAGAGACGGAATGTATCCACAAAAAGCCCATTCCCACTCCTCGCTCTCACTTCCAGTCCTGGTTTGCTACCTGAATTTTGACTGATTTCATCTAATTGTGACTGATCAGAGGCACAGGACAGGAACCTGTCCATCCACACACGATCTGGATGCTCCGCAAATTGATTCTGCAGGTAACAAACACCATGTTAAAGAACAAAGGATCCTGGGCCAAGAAAGGGGGAAGAGCAGACCCCTAAGGACACGACTGCATTTATTTGAAATTTATTTTTATTAGCTCACAGATGAGAGTATTGCTGGCAATATCAGCAGTTTTGCTGATCCCTGGTTAGAAAAGAAGTTGTAGGGGATAGTGCTCTAATGTGTGTGTTGCCCTTGTTCAAGGGGATAGAGGTCACAAGTTCAAAAGATGCCTTAGTTAGTCACTGCAGTACATCTTGTAGATCGTATATACTGCTGTCACTCTGCATCAGTGGTGAAAGGAATGAATGTTGAAAGCAATGGATATGGCACCAATCAAGCTGACTTCTCAATCCGAGATAACAAGGTGTGGAGCTGGATGAACGCAGCAGGCCAAGTGGCATCTTAGGAGCAGGAAAGCTGACAGTTTGAGCCTACACCCTTCCCGAAACATCAGCTTTCCTCCTCCTAAGATGCTGCTTGGCCAACTGTGTTCATCCAGCTCCACACCTTGTTATCTCAGATTCTCCAGCATGTGTAGTTCCTATTATCTCTGACTTCTCTATCCACGTGGTATTAAGCCTTCTGAGTGTTGTTGGAGCTGCACTCATCCAGGCAAGTGTTTGAGTATTCCATCACACTCCTGACTTGTGCCTTGTACCATAGGCAACTTCTGAAGAATCAGAGGGTGAGCTACTCACTACTTATTCCCAGCAAGCAATGTTAAGTTCACGAAACATGTGAAAGGAAAAGGGAATAGGCAGACAGTACAGGAATCCCCTGTGGCCATTCCCATCAATCATGAGTGTCCCACTTTGGATACTGTTGGGGGGAACTGACCTACCAGGAGAAAGCCGTAGCAGCCAAGTCTCTGCCACTGAGCCTGACTTTGTGGCTCAGAAGAGAATGGGGGAGGATAGGAGATTCGACGGTTAGAGGAACAGACAGGTGACTCAGTGGTCATGAACAAGACTCCCAGATAGTATGTTGCCTCCTGGGTGCCAGGGTCAGGGATGTTTCGAATCAAGTCTACAGGATTCGATGGAGGGTGAGCAGCCAGAACTCATGGCACATATCAGTATCAATGACATAACTCGGACATGGGATGAGGACCTGAAAAGTGAATACGGGGATTTAGATTGGAAGCTAAAAGGCAGGAGGAGCAGAGTAGTAAATCTCAGGATTACTACCAGTGCCATGGGCTAGTCAGGCTAGGAATAGATAGCAAGTGCAGCTGAACACGTCACTACAGAGCTGGTGTAGGTGGGAGGGGATCGGAAATGTGGGTCATTGGGATACCTTCTGCGCAAGGTGCGACCTGTACAAGAACTGGAGGGGCACCAATATCCTGGGCAGAAGGTTTGCTAGAGCTCTTCAGGAGGGTTTAAACTAGTTTGGCAGAGGGATGCGAACTGGAGCTACAGATCAGAGAACAGGGTAGCTGGTACACAGGCAGATACGACATGCCGACTCTCTGTGAGAAAGGACAGACAGTCAACAGGGGAAAGCTACAGTCAATGTGACTGGTTAAAATGTGTCTATTTTAACGCTAGAAGTGTCAGGAATAAGGGTGATGAACTTGGAGCATGGACCAGTGTTTGGAACTACGATGTTGTGGTCATTACAGAGATGTGGATATCACAGGGGCAGGAATGGTTGTTGGATGTTATGGGGTTTCAAAAGGAATAGGGAGATAAAAGAGGTGGCTGAGTAGCACTGCTAATCAGGGATGGCATCACAGCTGCAGAAGGGAGGTTGTCGAGGGGTAGTAGGAACTGGAAAATCTGAGATAACAAGGTGTAGAGCTGGACGAACACAGCAGGCCAAGCAGCATCAGAGGAGCAGGAAAGCTGACAGGAAAATCTGAAGAAATGTCTAGACCCAAAACGTCAGCTTTCCTGCTCGGCTTGCTATGTTCATCCAGCTCGACAGCTTGTTAGCCAAGGTTGTTGAGGGTTTGTCTACTGTCAGTATGGGTGGAAGTCAGAAACAAGAAAGGAGCAGTCACTTTATTGGGAGTGTTTTATAGAACCCTAATAGCAACAGACACACTGAGGAAAAGATTGTGAGGCAGATTTTGGAAAGGTACAGAAATAATAGCGTTGTTGTCATGGGTGACTTCAAAATTCCTAATATCGACTGGAACCTCCTAAGTGCAAATAGTTTGGATGGAGCAGATTTTGTCAGATGAGTCCAGGAAGGATTTCAATATATAAATAAGCCAACTAGAGGGGAGGTCATATTGGATTCAGTGCTTGGCAACGAACCTGGCCAGGTGTCAGATCTCTCGGTGGGACAGCATTTCGGTGACAATGATCACAACTCACTGACTTTTAGTATAGTCATGGAGGGGGATAGGATCAGACAGTATGGGAAAGGATATAATTGGGGGAGGGGGAATTACAATGCTATTAGGCAAGAACTGCCGAGCATAAATTGGGAACAGATGTTCTCAGGGAAATGCATGACAGAAATGTGGAGGTTGTTCACGGACCACTTGCTACGAGTGCTGGATAGGTTTGTCCCACTGAGATAAGGAAGGGATGGTAGGTGAAGGAGCCTTGGATGACAAGACAAGTGGAACACCTAGTCAAAAGGAAGAAGGAAGCACGGATCGGACAGGGCTCTAGAGGGTTACAAGGTAGCAAGGAAGGAATTGAAGAACGGACTGAGGAGAGCTAGAAGGGAGCATGAAAACGTCTTGGCGGGTAGGATCAAAGAAAACCCCAAGGTGTCCTATACTTATGTGAGGAACAAGAGGATGGCCAGAGCGAGGGTAGGGCCGATCAGGGATAGTGCAGGGAACTTGTGCCTGGAGTCAGATGAGGAGGGGAGGGTCCTCAATAAATGCTTTGCTTCAGTATTCACCAGTGAGACGGACCTTGTAATTTGTGAGGACAGCATGAAACAGGGTGATATGCTCAAACAGGTTGATGTTAGGAAGAAGATGTGCTAGAAAAGTTCAAAAACATGAGAATAGATAAGTCCCCTGGGCCAGACAGGATATACCCAAGGTTTCTACGGGAGGCGAGGGAAGAGATTGCTGCCCCTTTGACGATGAACCTTGCGTCCTCAGTATCCACTGGAGCAGTGCCAGAAGATTGGAGGGTGGCAAATGTTATTTCCTTGTTCAAGTAAGGGAATAGGGGTAATCCTGGGAATTACAGACCAGTCAGTCTTATTTCTGTGGTGGACAAATTATTCGAGAGGATTCTGAGAGATTGTATTTATGATTATTTGGAAAAGCACAGTTTGATTAGAAATAGTCAGCATGGCTTTGAGAAGGGCAGGTCATGCCTCACAAGCCTTAATGAATTCTTTTGAAGATGTGACAAAACACATTGTTGAAGGTAGAGCAGTAGACGTGGCGTATATGGATTTTAGCAAGGCATTTGGTATGGTTTCCCATGGCAGGCTCATTCATAAAGTAAGGAGGCATAGGATTCATGGAAATTTGGCTGTCCAATAGAAGACAGAAAGTAGTAGCAGATGTAAAGTATTCAGCTTGGAGCTCGGTGACCAGTGGTGTTCCACAAGAATCTGTTCTTGGACCTCTGCGTTTTGTGATCTTTATAAATGACTCAGATGAGGAAGTGGAATGGTGGGTTAGTAAGTTTGTCGATGACACGAAGGCTGGATGAGCAGTGGGTAGTGTGGAGGGCTGTTGTAGGTTGCAACAGAACATCAAAAGGATACAGAGCTGGGCAAAGAAGTGGCAGATGGAATTCAACCGGAAAAGTGTGATGTGATTCATTTTGGAACATTGAATTTTAATGCAGAATACAGGGTTAATGGCAGAATTCTTAGCAGTGTGGAGGAACAGAGAGATCTTGGAGTTCACATCCACAGATCCCTCAAAGTTGCCACCTAAGTTGTTAAGATGGCGTTTGGCGTGTTGACTTTCATTGGCACAGGGACTGAGTTTAAAAGCCACAAGGTTATGCTGCAGCTCTATAAAACCTTGGTTAGACCACATTTGGAATATTGTGTGCAGTTCTGGTTGTCTCATTACAGGAAAGACGTGGAAGCTTAAGAGAGGATGTTGAGGAGATTTACCAGGATGCTGCCTGGACTGGAGGCCAGGACTTAGGAGCAAAGGCTGAGGAGCTAAGGCTTTTCTCATTCGAGTGAAAAAGGATGAGAGGTGACTTGATAGAGGTGTAAAAGATGATGAAGCATAGGTAGAGTGGATAGTCAGAGGCTTTTTCCTAGGGCGGAAGTGACAATTAAAAGAGGGCATAATTTTAAGGTGATGGGAGGAAGGTATAGGGGAGATGTCAGAGGTAGGTTCTTCACACAGAGTGGTGGGTGTGTGGAATGCACTGCCAGCAGTGGAAGTCGAGTCAGATATATTAGGGACATTTAAATGACTCTTGGATAGGCTTATGGATGATAGTAAAATGAAGGGTATGCAGGTTGGTTTGATCTTACACTTGGATAATAGGTCAGTACAACATTGTGGGCCGAAGGGCCTGCACTATGCTATACTGTTCTATGTTCTAAAACAACCTTACATGAGTGAGGACATGAGGTCAGGGCAGAGAGGCAGTTGGGAAGGTAAGTGAGTGCTATTTAAGTACTTAACTCGAAGCCTGCGGTCCTTTTTGCAGCGGAGAGCGGCGCGAGCCGGGCAGACATGAGGTCAGGGCAGAGACACAGTTGGGAAGGTAAGTGAGTGCTAGTTAAGTACTTACCTCGAAGCCAGTGGTCCTTTTTGCAGTGGAGTGCTATTTAAGTAAGTGTGTTCTCAGCCCCAGGTCCTACACGGTAGGGCCTCCCTCCCACCCTCCTCCTCTAACCTAATTAAGAGTCCACAGACTCTCAGCAAACAAGGGTTGAGGGAAGTGCCTGGTGAGTAAAGTGCGAGTTTTCGGCGAAAAGGCTCAGTGAGGAGATTATGCCACTGTTGAAGATGTGAAGACATGACTGCCAAGCTGATTCAGTGTGCTGCGTGCATGATGTGGGAGGTCAGGGACATTGATGATGTTTCTGGCTCCTATAGCTGTGGTAAGTGTGTGCACATTCAACTTCTGAAGGAGGCTGTTGCAGCCCTGAAGAAAGAACTAGATGACCTCAGGCTTATCTGAGAGAATGAGAATTTTCTGGACAGGACCTTCAGCGAGGTCATTACACCGAGGATACCTGAAGGGAGAAGGGGGATGTCGATGACAAAGGAAGACATGAATGAAGTACAAGAGACCCCAGGGGAAGCACCTATTGTCAACAGGCTGACTGTCTTGGAAACTGTCGAGATCGTACAGTATGGCCAAGTGAAATAGGAATTGATAGGAAGGGTGAAGGGAGAAACAAATTAAAAATATTATATATGAATGTACGAAGCATAAGAAATAAGGTGAATGAGCTTGAGGCTCAGTTGGAAGTTGGCAAGTATGATGTGGTGGGGATAACTAAGACGTGGCTTCAAGTGGACAGGGCCTGGGAAATTAATATTCAAGGCTATATGTGCTATCGAAAGGACAGACTGGTAGGCAGAGGGGGTGGGGTGGCCCTGTTGGTGAGGAATGATATTCAGTCCCTTGTAAGAGGGGGGGACATACATTCAGGAGATGTAGAGTCAGTATGGATAGAGCTGAGAAATTCTAAGGGTAGAAAGACCCTAATGGGAGTTATTTACAGGCCCCCAAACAGTAGTCTGGACGTAGGGTGTAAGTTGAATCAGGAGTTGAAATTGGCCTGTCACAAAGGTATCACTCCAGTTGCTATGGGAGATTTCAACATGCAGGTAGACTGGGAGAATCAGGATGGTACTGGAGCCCAAGAAAGGGAGTTTGTGGAGTGCCTCCGAGATGGATTCTTAGAACAGCTTGTACTGGAGCCTACCAGGGAGAAGGCAATTCTGGATCTGGTGTTGTGCAATGAACCAGATTTGATCAGGGACCTCAAAGTAAAGAAGCCATTAGGAGGTAGTGACCATAATATGATAAGTTTTAATCTGCAGTTTGAGACGGAGAAGGGAGAATCGGAAGTGTCAGTATTGCAGTTGAATCAAGGGAACTATGGAGCTATGAGGGAGGAGCTGGCCAAAGTTCAATGGCTCACTACCCTAGCAGGGATGGCAGTGGAACAACATTGGCAGGTATTTCTGGATATAATGCAGAAGGTGCGGGATCAGTTCATTCCAAAGAGGAAGAAAGATCCTAAGGGGAGGCGGGGGCGGCCGTGGCTGACAAGGGAAAGTAAGGACTGTATAAAGATAAGAGAGAAGAAGTATAGCATAGCAAAGATGGGTGGGAAGCCGGAGGACTGGGAAGCTTTTAAAGAGCAACAGTGGATAACTAAAAAGGCAATACACAGAGAAAAAATGAGCTATGAAGGCAAACTGGCCAAAAGTATAAAGGAAGATAGTAAAAGCTTTTTTAGATACGTGAAAAGAAAAAAAATGGTTAAGACTAAAATTGGGACCTTGAAGACAGAAATGGGTGAATTTATTATGGGGAACAAGGAAATGGCAGAAGAGTTGAATAGGTACTTTGGATCTATCTTCACTAGGGAAGACACAAGCAATCTCCCAGATGCAATAGTGGCTGAAGGACCTAGGGGAATGGATGAACTGAAGGGTATTTATATTAGGCAGGAAATGGTGTTGGATAGATTGTTAGGACTGAAGGCCGATAAGTCCCCGGGACCTGATGGTCTGCATCCCAGGGTACTTAAGTAGGTGGCTCTAGAAATTGTGGACACGTTGGTAATTATTTTCCAAGGTTCTATGGATTCAGGATCAGTTCCTGCGGATTGGAGGGTGGCAAATGTTGTCCCACTTTTCAAGAAAGGAGGGAGAGAGAAAACAGAAAATTATAGACGGGTTAGCCTGACGTCAGTGGTGGGAAAGATGCTGGAGTCAATTATAAAAGATGAAATTACGACTCATTTGGATAGCAATAACAGAATAGGTCAGAGTCAGCATGGATTTATGAAGGGGAAATCGTGCTTGACTAATCTTCTGGAATTTTTTCAGGATGTATCAATGAAGATGGATAAGGGAGAACCAGTGGATGTAGTGTACCTGGACTTTCAGAAAGCCTTTGATAAAGTCCCACATAGGAGGTTGGTGAACAAAATTAGGGCACATGGTACTGGGGGCAAAATACTGAGTTGGACTGAAAATTGACTGGCTGACAGGAAGCAAACAGTAGTGATAAACGGGTCTCTTTCGGAATGGCAGGCAGTGACCAATGGGGTACCACAAGGTTCAGTACTGGGACCGCAGCAGTTTACGATATATATTAATGATATAGACGAAGGCATTAAAAGTAATATTAGCAAATTTGCTGGTGACACAAAGCTGGGTGGCAGTGTGAAATGTGAGGAGGATGTTATGAGAATACAGGGTGACTTGGACAGGCTAGGTGAGTGGACGAATGCATGGCAGATGCAGTTTAATGTGGATAAATGTGTGGTTATCCACTTTGGTGGCAAGAACAGGAAGGTAGATTACTATCTCAATGGAGTCAAGTTAGGTAAAGGGGAAGCACAACGAGATCTATGTGTTCTTGTACATCAGTTAATGAAAGCAAGCATGCAGGTACCTCAGGCAGTGAAGAAAGCTAATAGCATGCTGGCCTTAAGGCAAGAGGAATTGAGCATGGGAGCAAAGAGGTCCTTCTGCAGCTGTACAGAGCCCTGGTGAGGCCACACCTGGAGTATTGTGTGCAGTTTTGGTCTCCCAATTTGAGGAAGGACATTCTTGCTATTGAGGGAGTGCAGCGTAGGTTTACGAGGTCAATTCCTGGAATGGCGGGACTATCATATGTTGAAAGATTGGAGCGACTGGGCTTGTATACACTTGAGTTTAGGAGGATGAGCGGGGATCTGATTGAGGCATATAAGATTATTAAGGGATTGGACACTCTGGAGGCAGGAAGCATGTTTCTGTTGACGGGTGAGTCCAGAACCAGAGGACACAGTTTAAAAATAAGGGGTAGGCCATTTAGAACAGAGTTGAGGAAAAACTTGTTCACCCAGAGAGTGGTGGATATATGGGATGCTCTGCCCCAGAAGGCAGTGGAGGCCAACTCTCTGGATACTTTCAAGAAAGAGATAGATAGAGCTCTTAAAGATAATGGAATCAAGGGTTATGGGGATAAGGCAGGAACAGGATACTGATTGTGGATGATTAGCCATGATCATAATGAATGGTGGTGCTGGCTCGAAGGGCCGAATGGCCTACTCCAGCATCTATTGTCTATTGTCTATCTATTATCTGCAACAAAGATTACTCCGAATGAATTACAGTTTTCACACAAGATGAACGGAGACCCCAGGCAACAGGAGGTGCTCAGTGTTAAAAGTGGGATCTTGATGCATTGACTTACCGGATCACCTGGTTGACAGTGGTCAATGGGCCTGTGTGCAGTATTCAGATCTCCCAGGACAATCACATTCCTGTTTCAGGGAAAACCAAGTGCTCAGGGCAAAATGCAGCAAAACTCAAGGCCAGCACCAACAGCAAAGCCAAGCATTGACCCATGGGGCTAACTGATTGGAGTTCAGTAGGCCATTCAGCCTAGGATCCAACCTGCTACATAGGAACAGGAGAAGACCATTCAGCTCCCTCTCACTTCTGAGACTCAGACACTGCAGGGAACTATTCAACCTTTCGGATCTGTCTGTCAATCAGCAGGACTGTAGCCGATCTGGGTTTAAACTCCATATACCTGCCTTTACCTCTGATCATGTTGCCTAAAGAAGTTCCATCAGTAACAGACATGAAACTAACAAGTGCAAGCAAATCAGCATCAACTGCAAACATCTCCCACTCTTCGGGAAAATAAGTGTTTCCTAATTTCACTTCTGAAAGCTCCAAATCTGTTTTGTTCGACATTCAATGCATCTGCACTCACCCAGCTGAGGTTTTGGTCTACCCTATTAGCTTTCCTTCATCACTTGAAAACTTTAACCAAATCAACCAGATAGTTTCTAAATTTTAGGATATCTGAGCACAAAGAAACTACAGCATAGGACAAGACCCTTTGGCTTATCAACTGTGCACTGACAGATGATGACTTTCTTAACTAAAAATCATTTCCTTCTCTGGTGGTCCATATCCCTCTATGCCCTGCCAATTCATGCTTGCATCTGCCTCCATCACACTTTTGGCAGCACATTCCAGGCACTGAGCACCCTCTGCATAAAATAAAAAATTGCCCTTCACATCTTCTTTAAACGACCACCTTTTACCTTAAACCTATGTCCCCTAATAATTGAGTTTTCTGCCCTGGGAGGAAGACTCTGACTATCCATGTTTCTCATAAGTTTGTAAACTTCGATTAGGTCACCCCTCATCCTTCAATATTCAAGTGAAATTAAATGAGTTCATCTATTCTCTCCTCATAGCTAAAACTCTAAAACCACGCAACATTATGTTAAACCTTTCCTGTACCCTCTCCAAAGCCGCCACTCATTGCCACCTCATAGTACGAGGAACTCGGGTTCAACTCCACCCTCGGGCGACTATCTGTGTGGAGTTTGCACGTTCTCCCCATGTCTGCATGGGTTTCCTCTGGATGCTCTGGTTTCCTCCCACAGTCCAAAGATGTGCAGATTAGCTGGATTGGCCAAGCTAAATTTCCCATAGTGTTCGGGGATATGCAGGCTAGGTAGAATAGAAAGAGAAGTGTGGGGTGAGTTGGGTGTGGGTGGGATGTTCTTTGGCAGGTCAGTGTTATCTCAATGGGCTTAATGGACTGTTTTCACATTGAAGGGGTTACTATGTCTCTACGTCCTTCTGGAAGTGTGGCGACAAGAGCAGTACACAATATTCTAAATGTGGCCTAACTAAAGTTTTGTCCAGATGCAACATGATTTGCCAATTTTTATACTATGTGCCCCAACTGATGAAGACAAGCATGCTATATGCCTTCATGACCACCTTATCCACCTTGGGCTGCCACTTTCAGGGAACTGTGGACCTTTAAGCCAAGATCCTGCTCCACGTCGATGCTATCAACTCTATCCATGCCTCTCATTACCTTGCACACCTCGATCAGGTCACCTCTCTTCTTCATTCTCTCCAGAGAGAAAAGTCTGAGCTCGGTCAACCTCTCCTCGTAAGACAAGCCCTCCAGTCCAGGCAGCATCCTGGTAAACCTCCTTTGCAACCTCTCCAAAGCCTCCACATCTTTCCTATAATAGGGCGACCAGAACTGGACACAAGATTCCACGTGTGGTCTCACCAGGGTTTGTACAGGTGCAGCAAAACCTCACGGCTCTTAAACTCGATCTCCCTGTTAATGAAAGCCAAAACACCATATGCTTTCTCAACAACCTTATCCACCTGGGTGGCAACTTTGAGGGAGCTATGCACTTGAACACCAAGATCCCGCTGTTCCTCCACACTGCCGAGAATCCTGCCTTTAATCCTATAATCAGCATTTAAGTTTGACCTTCCAAAATGCATCACTTCACATTTATCCAGGTTGAACTCCATCTGCCATTTCTCAGCCCAGCTCTGCATATGGTCAATGTCTCGCCAAAGCCTGCAAAAGCCCTTGATACTATCAACGGCACATCCAACCTTTGTGTCATCAGCAAACATAATAACCTACCCCTCAACCTCCTCATCCAAGTCATTTATAAAAACTACAAAGAGCAGAGGCCCAAGAACAGAGCCCTACAGGACACCACTCAGCACTGACCTCCAGGCAGAATACTTACCATCTACAACCACTCTCTGCCTCCTGTCAGCCAACCAATTCTGAATCCAGACAGCCAAATCACCCTGTATCCTATACCTCCTGACTTTATGAATGAGCCTGCCGTGGGGAACCTTATCAAATGCTTTGCTGAAGTCCATGTACACCACATCCACTGCTCGACCCTCGTCAACCTGTCTCGTGACCTCCTCAAACAATTCAATAAGATTTGTGAGGCATGACCTGCCCCTCTCAAAGCCATGCTGACTCCCTTTAATCACGCTATGCTTTTCCAAACAGTCATAAATCCTATCCCTCAGAATTCTTTCCAAAACCTTGCTGACCACAGAACTAAGACTGACAGGTCTGTAATTTCCAGGGATTTCCTATTCCCTTTCTTGAAAAGAGGAACATTTGCCGCCCTCCAATCTTCCGGTATGACTCCTGTGGAGAGTGAGGAAGCAAAGATCTTCGCCAGCGGCTTAGCAACCTCCTTTCTCGCTTCCCGGAGCAACCTAGAGTAAATCTGGTCTGGCCCTGGGGACTTATCAATCTTAATGTTTGCCAAAATTTCCAGCACGTCAACTCCCAAAATCTTGCTCTGTTGAAGATAATAAAATGTGAGGCTGGATGAACACAGCAGGCCAAGCAGCATCTCAGGAGCACAAAAGCTGACGTTTCAGGCCTAGACCCTTCATCAGAGAGGGGGCTGGGGTGAGGGTTCTGGAATAAATAGGGAGAGAGGGGGAGGCAGACCGAAGATGGAGAGAAAAGAAGATAGGTGGAGAGGAGAGTATAGGTGGGGGGGGTGGGGAGAGGATAGGTCAGTCCAGGGAAGACGGACAGGTCAAGGAGGTGGGATGAGGTTAGTAGGTAGGAGATGGGGGTGCGGCTTGGGGTGGGAGGAAGGAATGGGTGAGAGGAAGAACAGGTTAGGGAGGCAGAGACAGGTTGGACTGGTTTTGGGATGCAGTGGGTGGAGGGGAAGAGCTGGGCTGGTTGTGTAGTGCAGTGGGGGGAGGGGACGAACTGGGCTGGTTTAGGGATGCAGTGGGGGAAGGGGAGATTTTGAAGCTTGTGAAGTCCACATTGATACCATTAGGCTGCAGGGTTCCCAAGCGGAATATGAGTTGCTGTTCCTGCAACCTTCGGGAACTTCGGGTGGCATCATTGTGGCACTGCAGGAGGCCCATAATGGACATGTCATCTAAAGAATGGGAGGGGGAGTGGAAATGGTTTGCGACTGGGAGGTGCAGTTGTTTGTTGCGAACCGAGCGGAGGTGTTCTGCAAAGTGGTCCCCAAGCCTCCGCTTGGTTTCCCCAATGTCGAGGAAGCCACACCGGGTACAATGGATACAATATACCACATTGGCAGATGTGCAGGTGAACCTCTGCTTAATGTGGAATGTCATTTTGGGGCCTGGGATAGGGGTGAGGGAGGTGGTGTGGGGGCAAGTGTAGCACTTCCTGTGGTTGCAGGGGAAGGTGCCGGGTGTGGTGGGGTTGGAGGGCAGTGTGGAGCGAACAAGGGAGTCACGGAGAGAGTGGTCTCTCCGGAAAGCAGACAGGGGTGGGGATGGAAAAATGTCTTGGGTGGTGGGGTCGGATTGTAGATGGCGCAAGTGTCGGAGGATGATGCGTTGTATCCGGAGGTTGGTGGGGTGGTGTGTGAGAACGAGGAGGATCCTCTTTGGGCGGTTGTGGCGGGGGCGGGGTGTGAGGGATGTGTTGCGGGAAATGCGGGAGACGTGGTCAAGGACGTTCTCGACCACTGTGGGGGGAAAGTTGCGGTTCTTGAAGAACTTGGACATCTGGGATGTGCGGGAGTGGAATGTCTTATCGTGGGAGCAGATGCAGCAGAGGCGGAGGAATTGGGAATAGGGGATGGAATTTTTGCAGGAGGGTGGGTGGGTGGGAGGAGATGTATTCTAGGTAGCTGTGGGAGTCGGTGGGGGACATGGATATCAGTTACAAGCTGGATGCCTGAGATGGAGACTGAGAGATCCAGGAAGGTGAGGGATGTGTTGGAGATGGCCCAGGTGAACTGAAGGTTGAGGTGGAAGGTGTTGGTGAAGTGGATGAACTGTTCGAGCTCCTCTGGGGAGCAAGAGGCGGTGCCGATACAGTCATCAATGTACCGGAGGAAGAGGTGGGCTTTGAGGCCTATGTAGGTGCCGAAGAGGGACTGTTCCACGTAACCTACAAAGAGGCAGGCGTAGCTGGGGCCCATGCGGGTGCCCATGTCCACCCCCTTAGTCTGTAGGAAGTGGGAGGAGTCAAAAGAGAAGTTGTTAAGGGTGAGGAGGAGTTCCGCTAGGCGGATGAGGGTGTCGGTGGGGGGGGAACTGGTCGGGCCTGCGGGACAGGAAGAAGCGGAGGGCCTTGAGGCCATCTGCATGCAGAATGCAGGTGTATAGGGACTGGACGTCCATGGTGAAAATGAGGTGTTGGGGGCCAGGGAATTGGAAGTCCTGGAGGAGGTGGAGGGCGTGGGTGGTGTCACGGACGTAGGTAGCGAGTTCCTGGACCAAAGGGGAGAAAATGGAGTCCGGTGAGTTCGGTGGGGCAGGAGCAGGCTGAGACGATGGGTCGACCATGGCAGGCAGGTTTGTGGATTTTGGGAAGGAGATAGAAACGGGCCGTGCGGGGTTGGGGAACAATGAGGTTGGAGGCTGTGGGTGGGAGGTCCCCTGAGGTGATGAGGTCATGAAAGGTGTTGGAGATGATGGTTTGGTGTGGGGTGTGGGGTCATGATCGAGGGGGCGGTAGGAGGTGGTGTCGGAGAGTTGGCATCTGGCCTCGGCGATGTAGAGGTCAGTGCGCCATACTACCACTGCGCCTCCCTTGTCTGCGGGTTTGATGGTGAGGTTGGGGTTGGAGTAGAGGGAGCGGAGGGCTGCCCATTCTGCAGGGGGGAGGTTGGAGTGGGTGAGAGGGGTGGAGAGGTTGAGGCGGTTAATGTCTTGACGGCTGTTGGAGATGAAGAGGTCGACGGAAGGTAGGAGGCCTGGGGGGGGTGTCCAGGAGGAGGACTTGTGTTGGAAGCAGGTGAAGGGGTCAGTGGAGGGAGGGTTAGGCTCCCGGTTGAGAAGTAGGCGTGGAGGCGAAGGCGGCGGAAAAACTGCCGCATCTTCACCATCCCCCCAGACCTCCCACTGACTGAGGGCGAACGGTCAGTCCTTACTAAGGGGCTCACCTTTGTCCCCCTACAACCACACATCAACCAATACCAGTCACGATTGGACATAGAGCAGTTTTTCCGCCGCCTTCGCCTCCACGCCTACTTCTTCAACCGGGAGCCTAACCCTCCTTCCACTGACCCCTTCACCCGCTTCCAACACAAGTCCTCCTCCTGGACACCACCCCCAGGCCTCCTACCTTCCGTCGACCTCTTCATCTCCAACTGCCGTCGAGACATTAACCGCCTCAACCTCTCCACCCCTCTCACCCACTCCAACCTCTCCCCTGCAGAATGTGCAGCCCTCCGCTCCAATCCCAACCTCACCATCAAACCCGCAGACAAGGGTGGCGCAGTGGTAGTATGGCGCACTGACCTCTACATCGCCGAGGCCAGACGCCAACTCTCCGACACCACCTCCTACCGCCCCCTCGATCATGACCCCACACCCGAGCACCAAACCATCATCTCCAACACCATTCATGACCTCATCACCTCAGGGGACCTCCCACCCACAGCCTCCAACCTCACTGTTCCCCAACCCCGCACGGCCTGTTTCTATCTCCTTCCCAAAATCCACAAACCTGTCTGCCATGGTCGACCCATTGTCTCAGCCTGCTCCTGCCCCACCGAACTCATCTCCACCTATCTGGACTCCATTTTCTCCCCTTTGGTTCAGGAACTCCCTACCTACGTCCGTGACACCACCCACGCCCTCCACCTCCTCCAGGACTTCCAATTCCCTGGCCCCCAACACCTCATTTTCACCATGGACGTCCAGTCCCTATACACCTGCATTCTGCATGCAGATGGCCTCAAGGCCCTCCGCTTCTTCCTGTCCCGCAGGCCCGACCAGTCCCCCCCCACCGACACCCTCATCCGCCTAGCGGAACTCCTCCTCACCCTCAACAACTTCTCTTTCGACTCCTCCCACTTCCTACAGACTAAGGGGGTGGACATGGGCACCCGCATGGGCCCCAGCTATGCCTGCCTCTTTGTAGGTTACGTGGAACAGTCCCTCTTCGGCACCTACACAGGCCTCAAACCCTAACTCTTCCTCTGGTACATCGATGACTGTATCGGCGCCGCCTCTTGCTCCCCAGAGGAGCTCGAACAGTTCATCCACTTCACCAACACCTTCCACCTCAACCTTCAGTTCACCTGGGCCATCTCCAGCACATCCCTCACCTTCCTGGATCTCTCAGTCTCCATCTCAGGCAACCAGCTTGTAACTGATGCCCATTTCTAGCCCAGCGACTCCCACAGCTACCTAGAATACACCTCCTCCCACCCACCCACCCTCCTGCAAAAATTCCATCCCCTATTCCCAATTCCTCCGCCTCTGCCCCCACGATGAGGCATTCCACTCCCGCACATCCCAGATGTCCAAGTTCTTCAAGGACCGCAACTTTCCCCCCACAGTGGTCGAGATTGCCCTCGACCGCATCTCCCGCAACACATCCCTCACACCCCGCCCCCGCCACAACCGCCCAAAGTGGATCCCGCTCGTTCTCACACACCACCCCACCAACCTCCGGATACAACGCATCATCCTCCGACACTTGCGCCATCTACAATCCGACCCCACCACCCAAGACATTTTTCCATCCCCACCCCTGTCTGCTTTCCGGAGAGACCACTCTCTCCGTGACTCCCTTGTTCGCTCCACACTGCCCTCCAACCCCACCACACCCGGCACCTTCCCCTGCAACCGCAGGAAGTGCTACACTTGCCCCCACACCACCTCCCTCACCCCTATCTCAGGCCCCAAAATGACATTCCACATTAAGCAGAGGTTCACCTGCACATCTGCCAACGTGGTATACTGCATCCACTGTACCCGGTGTGGCTTCCTCGACATTGGGGAAACCAAGCGGAGGCTTGGGGACCGCTTTGCAGAACACCTCCGCTCGGTTCGCAACAAACAACTACACCTCCCAGTCGCGAACCATTTCCACTCCCCCTCCCATTCTTTAGATGACATGTCCATCATGGGCCTCCTGCAGTGCCACAATGATGCCACCCGAAGGTTGCAGGAACAGCAACTCATATTCCGCTTGGGAACCCTGCAGCCTAATGGTATCAATGTGGACTTCACCAGCTTCAAAATCTCCCCTTCCCCCACCGCATCCCTAAACCAGCCCAGTTCGTCCCCTCCCCCCACTGCACCACACAACCAGCCCAGCTCTTCCCCTCCACCCACTGCATCCCAAAACCAGTCCAGCCTGTCTCTGCCTCCCTAACCTGTTCTTCCTCTCACCCATTCCTTCCTCCCACTCCAAGCCGCACCCCCATCTCCTACCTACTAACCTCATCCCACCTCCTTGACCTGTCCGTCTTCCCTGGACTGACCTATCCCCTCCCCACCCCACCACCTGTACTCTCCTCTCCACCTATCTTCTTTTCTCTCCATCTTCGGTCCGCCTCCCCCTCTCTCCCTATTTATTCCAGTTCCCTCTCCCCATCCCCCCCTCTGATGAAGGGTCTAGGCCCGAAACGTCAGCTTTTGTGCTCCTGAGATGCTGCTTGGCCTGCTGTGTTCATCCAACCTCACATTTTATTATCTTGGATTCTCCAGCATCTGCAGTTCCCATTATCTTTGATCTGTTGAAGCCTGTTTTCCTACTCCTCAAAGTTCTCATTCACAAGGTCCCTGTCCTTAGTGAAAACCGAAGCAAAAAACTCATTTAGGGCTTCCCCTATCTGTTCAGACTCCATGCACAAGTTCCCTACGCTATCCCTGATCGGCCCTACCTTCTCACTGATCATTGTCTCATTCCTCACATATGAGTAAAATGCTTTTGGGTTCTCCCTAATCCTTCCTGCCAAGCCTTTTTCATGTCCACTCCTGGCCCTCCTCAGTCCACTTTTGAGCTCCTCTAAAGCTGTGCTAGACGCTTGCTTCCTCCACCTTACGTAAGCTGCCTTTTTCTTTTTGACGAGAAGCACCTCTGTTCCTGTCATCCAACGCTCCTTAGTCTTACCCCTTCTTACCTGTCTCAGAGGAACAAATTTATACATCACTCGCAACAGCAGCTCCTAAACAGCCTTCACATGTCTGTCGTGCCCTTTCTGTGGAACAATTGCTCCCAATCTGTACTTCCCAACTCCTGCCTGATAGCGTCATAATTTCCTTTTCCCCAGTTAAATATCTTCCCCTGGTAACTGCTCCTTTCCCTTTCCATGGCTATAGTAAGTGTGAGGCTGTTGTGGTCACTGTCGCCAAAGTGTTCTCCCACCACGAGATCTGACACCTGTCCTGGCTCATTGCCGAGCACCAAATCCAAAATGGCCTCCCCCCTTGTCGGCCTGTCCACATACTGAGTAAGGAAACGGTCCTGAACACACCTGACAAAAACGGCTCCGTCCAAACCATCTGCACTAAGGAGGTTCCAATCTATATTGGGAAGGTTGAAGTCACCCATAACAACAACGCTGCTACGTTTGCACTTTTCAGCAATCTGCCGGCCTATGAGTTCTTCGATCTCCCTACTGCTATGTGGGGGTCTGTAGGAAACCCTCAATGAGGTGACTGCTCCCTTGCTGTTCCTAATTCCCACCCATACTGACTCAGTCGACAAACCTTCCTCGGCAACCTCAGCCCATAACACCTCAGTAGACGAGTCCTCATCAAAAGTTCTTTCAGCCACCGTTATACTGTCCTTGACTAACAAAGCCACACCTCCCCCTCTTTTACCACCTTCCCTGACCTTAATGAAAGATCTAAACCCTGGAACATGCAACATCCATTGCTGATCCTGCTCTATCCACGTCTCCAAAATGGCCACAACATCGAAGTCCCACATCCATAACTAATTATCCATAACTACCGCAAACTTACTGGTCAAGCCATCTGCATTCTCTTCTAAATCATTTATATATTTTCAAAAAAGGTGTCCTAACATTGACTCCTGCAGAACACCGCCAGGCACAGATTTCCAGTCAAAAAATACCCTTTTCACCACGACTCTCTGTCTAAGATTTGGCCAGTTCTGTATCCAAATTATCAACTCCCATGTGTCAGCCTGGCATGAGACCCCTTGACTATCTGGACTACAGCAACGCCTTTCACATCTGTCACCCTTCCCTGTGTCACTTTCTCAAAAACATTAATTAAGTTTGTGGGACACGATCTTCCCCACACAAAGCCACGCTGCCTATCACAAATAAGTCCATATTTTTCCAAATGTTAATAAATTCTATCCCTAAGAATCTTCTC